>NC_137016.1:9710772-9870772 GCF_032717465.1 Coenobita brevimanus
GCAAACTTCACTTTAACCTTTACAGCCCGATGATTTTTTTTTCTAGTCTGTATGTAACCCCTCAAGTGAAAAAACGTATATATACTGTATTCTGAAACGAATATAGTCGCTTGAGGATAGGAAGATTAAAGTGAAGTAATATGTTTTCCGGCAAAAAGGTTTACTCTCTGTTCACGATGGCTTAATGTCTTTGTTTATGCAAGCCCTTTACTATAATTATGTGTTCTAATTGTATTGTACCACGATAAGGGCCTGTTGTCTGGTATGGTCCTTGTTGTGTGCAGCTAATTCTTTGTTATTCGCTGATCCCAGGTTTAGCAACCACTCTGTTAGGCCAATTGATCTTTTCACCAGGAGGTATAAAGGTGTAAGTTTATCCTTTACGATATGAAAGACTAACTTACGCCTCTTGTCGCTTCTCCACATCTGCCCTCCTACATGCTTTCGTTCCTATCTACCTCCCCCTTCCTACCTGCTTCCGTTCCTACCTACCTCCCCTTTCCTACCTGCTTTCGTTCCCACCTACCTCCCCTTTCCTACCTGCTTTCGTTCCTACCTACCTCCCTCTTCCTACCTGCTTTCGTTCTTACCTACCTCCCCTTTCTACCTGCGTTCCTTCGTAGCTACCTCCCCCTTCCTACCTGTTTTCGTTCCTACCTACTTCCCTCTTCCTACCTGCTATCTTTCCTACCTACCTCCCCCTTCCTACCTGCTTTCGTTCCTACCTACATTCCCCTTCCTACCTGCCTTCCTACCTGTCTACCTCCTTGCATACTTACCTCTCTGCACACCTACCTCCCTGCATACCTGCATACCTACCCTTCTGCCTCAGTGCCTACCTATTGACCTACTATCTCCTTTCCTAGCTCCCTCCCTCCCTACCTACTTCCCTCCCTCCCTCCTCCCTTATTACCTTTTCGTTACCTACTTCCACACCTTCCAGCTGACCCACATACCTACCTACCTGCATGCCTATTCTCTGCCTGCCTAACTACAGTACCTACACACCTCCTTGCTTACCCACCTTGTCAACAAACACCTTTCCTGCCTTCCTGTCTACCTTCCTACTTATTTCCCTACCTGTTTCCCTACTTACCTTATTACCTCGCCTCCAGCCTCCCTTTTTACCTACCTCCCTGTCTACCGACACCACCTAATGAAGTAGCAACAGAGATCCGAATTTATTTATTTATTTATATATTTTTCAATTTGGCAATGATCAGTGGGTTGTATCAAAACTATGACGAGGGCATAACGTAGAGCATTTTGAAAGCCTTTTCCAGTTATGCCAGTTTTATGACTTTATTCATGTAAATACAAAAGTTTGCTCTATATCCGTGACATTTTTGGTTATTGTGTGTGTGTGTGTGTGTGTGTGTGTGTGTGTGTGAGAGAGAGAGAGAGAGAGAGAGAGAGAGAGAGAGAGAGAGAGATTCCAAGACCAGGCCACATCGTCAGTTTGACAGGATTCATTTGAGACGAAAATCGTCAAAGTCGGTCCATAATTACGGCCTGTAGAGCGTGAAAAACCAGGCGGACGGATGGAATTCTCCGATTCTGGCTCAGCCGCTGCAAGGGGCCTCCACTTCGGTGTCGGGAATTCGGCTTGAGATGTACTGAACCGGAGGGGTTAGGTTATAGCCTGCGTTGAGCGTTTTAGTACAAGAGGTTGTCCCTGAGGTGAATAAAGTCATCTGGAGGTAACAAGAATAAAATACTAAATACTGTACTTGATTAAGAGTTAAATGTCGTTATACGAAGACAGTTTTTCAATTGTACCACAGCCAGCACAACTCCATCACAACCAGTACAACCATCACAGCTCATCACAAACAGTGTACCCATCACAACTCCAACATATAGCCATCACAACCACCTCAGCCATCACAGCCTACCACAACCACCTCAGCCATCACAGCCTACCACACCCACCATAACCACCACAACAACTACCACCTATTGTGGCCTTTGTCAACAAACATGACACTAATTACTGCATTGCAAGACTGTGACGACTTTATTGTGTGTGTGTGAGTGTGTGTGTGTGTGTGTGTGTGTGTGTGTGTGTGTGTGTGTGTGTGCGTGTGTGTGTGTGTGAGAGAGAGAGAGAGAGAGATACACAGGGCACACAGACTTCACTGTCTTACCACATAGCCTGAATTAATATAAATAGAAATACTTTGTCATCACCGAAGTTTAAGAAAACGAATGATGGCACAATGATTAACAAAGGAATGCAAATAGCAGCATACCCTTTGGTGCCTGTGATGCTATTTTATGTTTGAAGGGTTATGTCTAAATTATTTATTCTGTGAATCACAGACATGGATTGCAAAGCAGGAAGGTTGCCCCCATCCACCAATCCCTGCAGCAGATGCCAACAGGAAACAGTGAGAAAATCAACCATACAACACCGATAACCTGTCATGGATATATCAGTAGAAACGATGAATGGAAATAGTACTCTGCTCAGGCTTTGCTTGCAGATGAAAATTATCCCCACAATATTGCTGAGTACAAAACGAACCTCTTCTGTGATCGAGTTCTTCATGCTTTGTTTTGTAGAACAAACTTTAATTATACATTATTCAGGAATGGACATGTTTAGATGGGAAGCAAAAGAGAAATACTTATCCATTTTCAAATGTTGGCACTGCATCACAGTTTACAACATTGGAAGGCTTATAGAAGCTTTATGTTCTGTACTGATGAAAGTGATTTCCTTACATTATTGTGTCTAATTTCTTTCCATATCGAAGTTAAAAGAAATCTTTTAAATTATAACATTTCCTAATGAGAACAAGTATCACTCCACGCAAGTCTGTCTCACCCAAAATGATGACACGCATCCGTACTCAAAACACACACACACACACACACACACACACACACACACACACACACACACACACACACATACACACACACATTTCAGTCAACCCAACCACACGCACCTGAACACCTACATGCATTCACACTCAGATGCACCCCAACTCAACCATGAACACACACACACACACACACACATATAAACTGGACCCACCATACCCATATTGAATCACACGCACTCATATCCAAACCCCCCACCCTCACACACACATACTTTTTCATAGAACATGCCTAACGTGTTACATTTTCCCTTGTTTTGTGTCGGGAGGGTAACGAATATGACCTGGTGACTCAATATGGCTGGGGTAAAACACAGGACTGATGAATACCACCAGGAAAAACACTGACACTCATCATTCTCTCTTTCTCTCTCTCTCTCTCTCTCTCTCTCTCTCTCTCTCTCTCATTATCTAACCTTTCATCCACCTAACCCACCCACCCTCACCTTCTCATCCTTCTACGTCCCAGGCCTAAACAAAGGAATCACGTCGCCTCTCTTTTGATCCCTTCTTGCACCCATCCCTGGCCGTCTCCCTTCATCACACGACCAATCACCTCCCTCCCTAACCGCAATCCCTCAACCCACCTACCCACCCGTCCCTCACCTCCCTCCCTAACCACTACTATCCCTCCACCCACCTACCCACCCGTCCCTCACCTCCCTCCCTAACCACTACTATCCCTCCACCCACCTACCCACCCGTCCCTCACCTCCCTCCCTAACCACTACTATCCCCCACTCACCTATCCACCCATTCCTCACTTCCCTCCCTAACCACTACCATCCCCCACCCACCTACCCACCCGTCTCTCACCTCCTTCCCTAATCACTACTATCCCCACCCACCTACCCACCCGTCCCTCACCTCCCTCCCTAATCACTACTATCCCCCACCCACCTACCCACCCGTCTCTCACCTCCTTCCCTAATCACTACTATCCCCACCCACCTACCCACCCGTCCCTCACCTCCCTCCCTAACCACTACTATTTCCCACCCACCTACCCACCCGTCCCTCACCTCCCTCCCTAAACACTACTATCCCCCACCCACCTACCCACCCGTCCCTCACCTCCCCCCTAACCACTCCTATTTCCCACCCACCTACCCACCCGTCCCTCGATCCAGGTGAGAGTGGGTTGGCGATCAAAGGTGCGACGGCGACTAATTATTTGTGGCATCCGTAGCAATACTGGGAGCCAGTGACGCGTTAGATGGCCCATTGCACCCTGCCTCACCTCACCGCCTCGCCCTGGCAACGGACACTGCCTTACCTCACTGCCTCGCCCTGGCAACGGACACTGCCTCATCTCACTGCATTGCTCTGGCAACGGACACTGCCTCACCTCACTGCCTCGCCCTGGCAACGGACACTGCCTCATCTCACTGCATTGCTCTGGCAACGGACACTGCCTCACCTCACTGCCTCGCCCTGGCAACGGACACTGCCTCACTTCACTGCCTCGCCCTGGCAACGGACACTGCCTCACCTCACTGCCTCGTCCTGGCAACGGACACTGCCTCACCTCACTGCCTCGCCCTGGCAACGGACACTGCCTCATCTCACTGAATTGCCCTGACAACGGACACTGCCTCACCTCACTGCCTCGCCCTGGCAACGGACACTGCCTCACCTCACTGCCTCGCTCTTGCAGTGGTGGGAAGGTGGAGAAGGAAGGAAAAACATAAGAGAAAGGAGAGTGGAGAGGGGAACGGAAAGGAAAATGGAGAAGGGGTGGATAACAGAAGGGAAAGGGGATAGGGCAGGGGAAGCGAGGTGGAACGGGAAGGATGGGAGAAACTGGAGGGGAAAAGGAGGAGAAGGGGATAGGAATAAAGGCAGGGGAAACTGAAAGGAAAGGAAAGGAGGAGGATGGTTGAGAAAGGTGAACTGAAGAAGTATAGGAGAAGAATAGAAGAAAACTGGTAAGAATGGCAGAGAAGGAGGGGACAGGGATGAATAAAGCAATGGGGGATGGAGGAAGGATAGAAAGAGTAACGGATGATTCGGACAGGGAGGAAAGGATGAGGAAGAATGGAAGGGAAGAACAGAATGCTGGGTGGATCAGGAAAGAAGAGGAAAGAATGGAAAAGGGAAGTGGAGTGAGGACTGTGCGACGGACGGAACTGAGGGTTAGGAATGAACGAGAGAGGAGAAGAAAGGACAATCTCTCTGCCTAGGACCGACAGGGCAGTGGAGGACAGGACAAGAGAGAAACAAAATTAGAAACAGAGGATAGAGCCTGAAACGAAAGATAAACAGAGAAAGAAAAATGAGAAGGTACCGTAAAATGAGAGAAAAGATCGCTGGCAAAGTGGAAATAACAGATAATGAGAGTTGAAAGAGAAGCAACACTGAATTCTGAAGAAAGTAAAGAAAGAGGTTAAAAAAGACGTCAAGAAACAGAAATTGAAAGAAAATTAAAAACAGGTTAATGAAGGCGAAAGCAAGGATAGCTCAAAGAAAAACAAGAGAGATGAAAAGGAAGAAAATAGAAGCAACAAAGGATTGTGAAAAAATGTAGGAAAGAAGTGAGAGAGAACGAAAAGGAAGGGGGAAGAATGGGGGTACGTCATACTGAGAAAGGGAAAGGAAAAGGAAAAGACAGGCAAATGACCAGAGGGAGATTTGGAGCGGTAAAGGAAGGTGGTGGAAAGGGGGGAAAGAATTGAAAGAAAGTAAAGAAGACAGAATATGACAAAGAAGAACAGGAAGACAAAGGGGAGAGAAAAAACAATATGAGGATTTGGAAAGGATATAATGAAGGATGTTGGAGGAAAGTCTGATAGAAATTGATTAGAAAGAAGAATGTAGCTACTAATCCAGGAAGATGAACATAAAGCGCAAGGAAAGACAGAAGAGACGAATGCTATTCGATGACATTGATAAAGGTTTATATTAATCTAGTAACTGATTTTTTTATCGCAGTTTATCTAGTTTCACACACACACACACACACACACACGCACCTTTCTGTCTGTGTCTTGCTTATGACTTCCAGTTTAAATACAATGTGTCCAGGCATCTCAAAGTGAATGGGTCTTAATTTTGGCTTCCTACTTGCTTTTATTTATATATATATATATATATATATATATATATATATATATATATATATATATATGGTATAAGGGAGAAGTTTTCAGTGCGTGCAGCCTTAAACTCCTTCACTTATTGCAAAAAAGGAATGTTCTTCATCCACATCAGTCTGTGCAGAAGCAGAGGTTTGTCTGTGCATGTAATCACATCAAAAGTTTGTTATACACCCACTCATAAAGGCGGGACTACATGAGAAACGGAACAACGCAACACATTTTTACTCAATAGAAAACGTCTTTGTATCGGTATACATCTTCCTCCGTCTCCCTCAGTTTGCGGAAACCCGTGATAAAATAAGAAGGCCGCCTTGCCCACACAGTACATGTTGACAGTGGACGTGCGGGGAAAACATCGCATGGGCTTTCCTTGTGTTGGCCTCGCCTGGTGCGTCTGTAAGGCATCACACACACGTCTGTGTGCTCTGACGCCCTTGCTGGCCTGGTACACGCATTTGTGTAGGCCTATGGTAAGCTTCCCTCGCAGGCTTTTTTTTTTTTTTTTCTACCTCAGTGTTTACTACATATTCTGTCCTCAGCATTTTCGTACTATTTTATTTTCTTTTTTAAGAGAGAGAGAGAGAGAGAGAGAGAGAGAGTACGAAAAACGTATTACAGAAGTCCTTATCGTCTGATTGGCCGGTGAATGGCATCCTTTTTTGGTCACCCTTCCATCTGCTCCGATGTTCTTGAAAGACTTCCAAAAAATTGCTTTGTTCTTGAAGCTCCTTCACTCACGTCGTATTACCTCCCTCCTTACGCCCTTGTATCACCTCAGTGTATATCCTTAGTATTCCTTCACAAATGTACCGTAGCATCATTTCTTCTTCATCTTTTGCTCTCTCTCAGTTTTTCTTGTTTTTTTCAGTGAGACGTCCTTCATTCATATAAATAAAATTCTAATATTCGCTGTATCATCTACTGTTTCGGTGATATGCTGCACTGCAGAAACAGCGTTAGTTTCTGTTAAATACTTTAATTGATTCTTTCATGTTATAATAATTTAGATGGCAGTGGCAAGCGTGGGAGTCTAATCACCTCATTCATCAATCCCAACAAGCCAACAGTCATTATGGATTTCTCAGAAATGTTGGAGTCTGTTATTTCCTCATCCCCGGGTAATCAGAGAAAATTCCCTGGGTGGTGAAGTGAGTGCTGTGTTATCATCGTTACCAGAACACAGAATCGGTTCTCGCACACGCTTTCTTGAATTATATATTTACCGGTAGATCTATGTCTGTCTATAGACAGACACTGATAGATAGATAGATAGATAGATAGATAGATATAGATGTACTGCATACTACAGATATATATTCAATTTCCATCCCCTTTTCTTTTACCTCATAAACCAAGGATTTTCCAATGAACGCTTGCCTTTACTTCTCCCTCATCTCACTTTCCTTCACCCATCCCGTCCCTTTTTTTCCCCTTCTCCTAACGCCAGTGACTGCCAGCCTCCCTTGGCTCTCCCCACATCTCCCTTGACCCTCCCCCACCCCTCCCTTGACTCTCCCCACATCTTCCTTGGCTTTCCCCCACCCCTCCCTTGACTCTCCCCACATCTTCCTTGGCCCTCCCCACATCTCCGTTGACCTTCCCCACCCCTCCCTTGACCCTCCCCACCCCTCCCTACCATGCCGTCCCGCTGTGTCCTACTCACCCCGCCATATACACTACACACGCATATACTTTTATCACAATACGTATCTTAACAGGGTGCAAGTCGGGCCCAAACGGTTGTATCTCACTAGTATACAGCTTTTCCAGGCGTGGGAGGAATTCGTCCACTGGAACACACAGAATAGTCCCTTTTTTTTTTTTTTTTTTTTTTTTTTTTTACTTCCTGATCCAACGTATATATTTTTTTCTTAATCCATTTCACTTCAACTTGTTTATTTGATTTCCTCGTTTTTCATTCACACAGTTCATTTTTCCTTATCGCTTAGTTCGTTTTCATTTTTCCTTCGTCTTCCTGCTTCTATTTATTCCCCTCCTCTCCATCCCTCTCCCTACCAATTCAGGCTCTCTCTCTCTCTCTCTCTCTCTCTCTCTCTCTCTCTCTCTCTCTCTCTCCATCCTCTTATATATCATCCCTCCCCATATTTTCTCCTTCACAACTCCATCATCATCACTTCGTTCCCTATACCCCACATCCACTATCCCGTAGCCTCCCTCCCTCCTTCTCCTCCTACTGCCACTCTTCTTTTCCCTCCCTACTCTCCCTCGTCCCTTGTCAAAATGAGCAAAGTTATCATCTAAGACTTTAAGGGGAGGGAGGGAGGAAGGAAGGAAGGAAGGAAGAAACGAAGGAAGGAAGGAAAGATAGGAGAGAAGGACACTGGAGAAGAAGGAAATGGAAAAGAAGTGAGAGGGAGAATGAAAGAAAGAACAGAACAGAAAGAGAAAGGAAGAAGAGGAAAGAGAGGAGGGAGAAGAAAAGAAGAAACAAGAACAGGAAGAGGATAAAACCGAAGGAAGATGGAACAAGAGGGAAATCAAAGCGAAGAAAGAAGAGAAAAAAGAATAGGGGGAAAGAGAAGAAAAGGAGGAAGAGTAAGAGGATTGTGAATGAGGAAGAGGAAGTTTGAAAAGTACAGTAGGATGTTATGCTGGGAAGGAGAAACTGAAAGAAAATGGAAGTCAGGGAGTGTGGAGAAGAAAATGTAGATTAAGGAAGTGGATTTGGGGAGAATAAAGGAAACTTCAGCAGTAAGAGATATTAATGAAGTAAAAAACATGGAAAATATAAGGGAGGAAAACGAATCAAAAGTAAGACACACAGAAAGTGGAGGAAGAAAGAGATAGTTGGAAAAGTAAGAGGAAACAAAGAAAGAAACGGAGAAGGAAGTTAAAATAAGAAGTAACGAGTAGTTTATGAAGAAAGAGAAAATTAGAAATGGAAGGAAAAGTAAGGCAACGGAACCACAAGAGAAATTAAATTACAAAAAGGAAAGTTGAAAAAGTAGGAGGAGGTGGAAAAAAAGAAAAAGTCAGTAGATAGGAGGTATAAAAAAAGACTGTACAGGTAACAGGAAGTGAGGCAAGAGAAGAAAAGGAAAAATGTGAGCAGAAGAAGAGAGATGGAGAAATAACAGGCAATAAGTCTGTAGAATGAAAGAAGGGAGGGGAAGAAAGAGGAACCTGGGAAACGAAGAGAGACTAAGGGAAGTGGCACATTGGACTTTTGATAATGAAAACAGTAGAGTCGACAAGGGAAGCGAACTTAACTCCTTCACTACAATAGGTCCTTCATAGAATAAATGAAATAGAGACCGAAACGGAAAGTGTACGTTGCCGATATTGAGAGGTTTGTAACTTGCAATACTTTGGTAATAGAAACTCCGTGTACAAACAGCTAGATAAGGAGTTTATTAAGAGCTCACAGTAAAATAGTCTACCCGACCAGGCTGCCTGATATCAACTGATGCAATAACGCCGTCTTCAGGCGTGGGAAAGCATGCTGACCTAGCAAATTTAGTGGGGGCATGTATGCATTGGGGGGGGGACATATATACATCGGGGGTAGACATATTGTGGAGGGGGTACACTACTCCCCCGGATAGCTGAGACGGTGTCTCCTGACACCGGGAGTTAAATGGTGTTTGATTATAGTAGTAAGGCAGGACCGGGAGGTTTGTACAAGGGATAAGTATGATACAGGGGCAGTAGGGGAGACATGGCCATGTTGAGGGGAGGGAATGAGAAGGATATATACATATAAGATATACAAGGAATAATAGGTACAAATCCAGTAAGAGTCGAAGGGATATATAAACATAATGGGAAGTACACAATAATAGTTTGATACATGACAAACAAGGAGTAGATATGAGAGTTCTATTGTTGTTCTTCCTTCATTTTTTTTTTTTTTTGTGTATTTTCTGTAGGATACACTGTCACTCAGTAATGCATGAAAGAAATACCATCATTGTCTAGTAGGCAGAGTTCAGTTCACAGGTGGGTTAAATGGCAGATGGCAATGGTAGTCACGGAATGCGAGGGCACTAAGTACGGGGAGTTTCTACGTCGTGTGTAGGGCGTACTATGCCTGTAGCGACTCTGATTTCCTGGAGTCGACGTTCCATTTTTCTGACACAACAATGCACTGCACAGATGATGAGTAGAAAACCTATGAAAGCGATAACCACAGGGGGAAACACAACTGTTGGATGAACCCATGAACTGCTGAAGGCTAGAGGAAATTGATCCATAATGAAATCACTGTCATTGAGGAAGGTGAGCATGCGCAAGTGAGGGGAGGTGATGGTAATGGTGGCAGAAGGTAGGGTTGAAGGCATGTCGATTGGTTGAAAGATGTCATAGGAGTGGGTACGAACAGCTTGGTGATAGCGAAGTGATGACGGACTCTGATTTGACGGTACAATAGTCAGGGGCTTTGTAGAGACCACTAGCGGGGACGGAGCGAACGGAAGAACCAGGACACATGATTGTGACAGAGATGGGAACAGCAAAGAAGAAATACTGGACATGGTTGAGGTGAGCATGGTGGACCGGGAGGGCAGGAGCTGGGACAAAAGAACAGGCCGAGTAGATGGAATGGTTGCGAACTAAAGCAGACTCACAGGGTGTAGCACTGCTAGGGAAGATAGTGAAAAGGTGGGCAGCACAGAGACGAGAGGTCGGAGTAAGGGAGGAACATTGCTGGAGGTCTGTGGAAGAAAGGAAGGCAACGGAAAGATGATCATGGGAGAGGAGGAAATATTCTGAAGGAACAGATACCTGTAACAAGGAGTTGTTGAGGCGGAAAGGGAAGGGAATGATGTGGAAAAGGTTAAAGGTTATGGCAGAACGGAGAGGAATATGGACGACGACGTATGTAGTGAGAAGAGTGGCTTCGAGAACAGGATAATAATATTCAAGGGAGGAGTAAGGGAGGACTGGGGAGAGACCGAAGGTGGAGTGAGCCCATTCCAGGACAGAACGGAGAGCTGAGACAGGTACTACGTCGGCAGTGACACGTCCATTGATAGCATCGACCAGGATACGAACCAAGGTAGAGACTTGAGACAGGAGAGAGTCAACGGCCAGTTGGAGATTATCCATGTTGAGTTTGAGGTAGAAGAACTGAGAGATAACGTTGAGATCTGAAAGGTGGCGTTGTAAGATATCGGTGAAATTGTTTAGAGTGGACGTGACTTCATTGAGTTGGGTTGTGAGCTTCTGTAACATAGTGTGTTGGATTTTAAGGACTCGGCGTTGTGATTCTAGGGCGGAAGCTAAATGAGTGAGATCAGATTGGAAGCCAGAAATGTCACGGGCTGTAGCAACGCCAAACAAACCACTCAGAATCTCACCGCCGAAGTCGAAGAGACCTCATTTCACACGAGAACGACCCAGGGGTGTCTGAATGGAAAATGTGTCATTGAGCTCAGTGAATCTGTTACTTATGTATTGCAACTGCCAGGAGAGTGGGAGGAAAAGGTTATAGAGATACTCATTCGGGTTGTGTGTCCCCATGAGGGCCGTGAGATGGTTCCTGATTCCGTGGAGCTGGTGCGCGTAGGCAGGTAGGGCAATGGCTACGTCGGCCAGGGGCGCAAGATCGTAGCGCAAAGAGGCGATGTCGTCGATAAGCATTACCTCGCCTCCCGAGCCGACCAAGGCCCCGGGACGTACTCCACCATCGTCCTGACCTGACCCAGACCCCAGGAGGGTCAGCACTGCCAGCAGGGAGATCGCTAACATCGTACCTAGAAAATCAGGGTAGAGTTAATGGGGAGGTCGTGAAGAGGTTGATGGGCAGAGCGCAGTTTGGACCGATATTGATTGATTGATGAATGAGCAGGTGGAGATGGAGAGGAAGGAGACTGAGGGATAGGTGGAGACAAAGTAGACTGAGGGATGGGAGGAGGGGAAGAGGGGGCAGGAGGTTGTGTAAGTGACTCTTCCAACACGAGGCCACGGGGTGCTCGCTTTAAGTCATCGACGTGGACCCATCTGGTGTCCCTAGTGGACAGGTCCTGGAGGTGAAATTTGTTGCCTTGTTGAGTGAGGACGCGATAGGGCCCTGTAAATTTGTCATCCAACTTAGAGGAACGCGTATGGGAATGAGCAAAGACAAGATCGCCTACATTGATAGTGATAGGAGAGGCGGACTTATGTTGGCGCTGCAGCATGTCCTCCTGAGAGGAAGCCAAAGTGGATTGGACATACTGGTGGATTGTCTGGAAGTTGGCCAATTTTAGTTTAACATAATCATCCATGTTGTAGATGGGTTCTGGCTTTGAGGATAAGAGAGAGTATGGGAGGTCCTTGTCAAAACCAAAAAGGACGAAGAAGGGAGATTCAGCAATGGATGCATTGATGGAACTATTGATGGAGGATGCCACTTGGGGAATCCAGTCATCCCATGACGAACTCTGGGAGCCTAGATGTCTGAGGCACTCTAAGATTTTTCGGTTGTGGCGTTCTACAAGGCCATTGGAAGCCGGATGGTTAGGCACGACATTGCACTTACTGATATGAAAGTGGCGACAGATCTCATCTAGAAGGCTATTGTTGAACTCTGTAGCATTGTCAGTAAGAATGGTATGAGGGGTACTGAATGGGCAAATTACGTGATCTACAAAGGCACGGGCAACGCTCTTCGCGGTCTTGTCGGAGAGGGGAACGAGGACACAGTAGCGGGAGAAGTGGTCGACCGCTACGAACGAGTACTCAGCACCAGATTCTGTGAGAGGTAGTTTGAAGAGATCGATTGAGACAGTTTCCCATGGTCGTGATGGGACTGGGTATTGTAAGAGAGGTGCTGGTAAGCCGGTTGATCCTTTGTGGCGGTGGCAGGAGAGGCAAGAGTCACAGTGGGCATTGATATCGCGGCGCATGGTTGGCCAATAGTATTTGAGACGTGCTTGGCGCAAGCATCGGTCTTTACCTGGATGGGAAGCTTGAAGAGTATTATGAACAATATGAAGAACCTTTGGTATCAGGGCAGTGTGAACAACAAGTTGGTGTACTTCGCGAATGGGCATATCTTTGCCTGTTAGCAGTGTTTTCCTGTACAAGAGATCATCATCTAGCATGAACTCATCTAGTGATACTGGCAGAGTAGGTAAGGTCGAGGCATCGCCAGATTCTAGGAAATAAATGACTTTGGACCACATGGGGTCTTGGCGCTGAAAGTTTCGAACAACTTCTGACATTAGTGTAGTATTTTCAGTTATTTCAGGCTGCAGTCATGTTATAGCTGCTGCTACGTGACGTGAGAGTGCGTCTGCGACTACATTCAACTTGCCTGGTACATATTGAAAAGTGGGATTAAAGTCCTGGATGATGACAGACCATCTGGCTAGTCTACCTGTTAGGTTGCGATTCTTGAACAAATCACATAGTGGAAGGTGGTCTGTTTAGATATGCACTGGATAACCATAGACTATATCTCTGAAATGTTTCAAGGACCAGATTACCGCTAGCGCTTCGAGATCTGTGACACTGTAGTTACGTTCAGCGGTTGTAAGGGTGCGACTAGCATACGCTATTACGCGCTTCCTTGATGCTTCATCGAGTTGCATCAAAACGGCACCAAGTCCAGTGCCTGAGGCGTCTGTGCAGAGAAGGAAGGGTGTGGTATAATCAGGGAATGCTAGAATAGGGGCATTTACAAGAGCTGTCTTTAGCTTTTGGAAAGCCTGTGACTGGTCGTTAGTCCAAACAAAGGGCACATTCTGCTTGAGTAAGTGGGTCAGAGGAACGGCAATCTGCGCATAATTCCTGATAAAGCGACGATAATAGCCACTGACGCCCAGGAAACTTCGTACAGCGTCGGTAGTGGTAGGTTCTGGGAAGTTAATGATCGCCTTAGTTTTATCCTCATTAGTATGAATGCCTTGTGCATCTACGACATGGCCTAGGAATTTGATTTTCTTTCGCAGGAAGTCACATTTACTGAGACTGATTTTCAGGCCTGCGAGCTGGAGGCGTTCAAAGACTTGCTGGAGTTTGGTAAAATGATCAGGGATGGATTTACTCACAACAATGATATCATCTAGGTAAGCAAAAAGAGAGTGTCCCATCATACCGCTGAAGACTGAATGGATAAGCCGTATGAACACGGAAGGAGCATTTCTCAGACCAAAAGGGAGTCTCTTAAACTGAAAATGTCCGGAAGGGGTGCTAAAGGCTGTGACTGGGCGAGAGGACTCTTCCATTTCGACCTGCCAGTACCCGCTGAGAAGGTCTAAAGCTGAAAAGACTACGTTATTGTCACCAAGGGATTCTAGCAAATCAGTGAGGACAGGTAACGGGAAACGGTCTGGAACTGTGACAGAATTGACCTTACGATAGTCGACTACTGGTCTAAGGTTGCCGTCCTTCTTTGGTACTAAGAAAAGTGGGCTATTCCATGGACTGACAGAGGGTTCAATAATGTCCTGGTATAACATGTTCTGTACCATTTGATCTGTTTGCTTTCTCTGGCTGTGAGGCAATCGATACGCTGGTATGTAAATCGGCTGAGTTCCAGGGAGTAGTTCAATCATATGTTTGACAAGGTCTGTTCTGCCCAACGGTTCACCGGGTAAAGCAACCACGTTTCTGTACGAGGTCAGAAGGTCGAGGAGTTGAGGCGTATGTTCTGGGAAATCTGTGCAAGTGAGATGTGAGAGCATATCAGGTGAATGCGTCGGCGCAGATCCCGTAGAGTTAATAGTACATACACCGATTGGCGTATCATCAGTCTGAATAGTAGGAATTGAGGAATCCTGGCACACCTTTACGGCCACTGGGTATACTAGGAAGTCTCCAATCTTTACACCACTTTTAAGTTTTAGTGGAGCATTTGTGACATTGAGCAAGTACAGGTAGCATAAACTGTCCTCTAAGACTGTACACCACACTGACTCATAAGTCAAGCCATTCACACAACACGTCTCAGGTAGGGTTAGTACATCCACTCCTTCTTTCGCACCGGCAACACAAACAGAGACTATGGTGAACTCATGCGGTAACAAAATTGTGCACGTATTCGTTACTGCACGTTTCGTCTCTGCGTGTTGGAGAAGATCATTCAGACTGTGTGAGGTAGGTAACTGAGACATGTCTGAGTCAGCGATAGTGTTGTCGGGAGAGGATGTAAGAGCCATGTTCGAGGGCTGAGATGATGTATCAGGGGACATTGAGGAATTTATGTCCTTGCTCGCAGTCAGTAAAGGAATGATCTCTGTATTCTCAGATGATGATAGTGGTGGTTTGGGCTGGGTTGGACTTTTTGGTAGCGATAGGGACAGAGGCAATTGAAGGACTGATTTGATCGTAAGAACAGGACGGGGACATTCCATAGTGTAAACCGGGAATCCAGAAATGTCTATACTACCACAAGCAGGTAATAATACAATGGAATGTTGTGCCATGGTGGAGAAACCAATAAGGGCATCTGCGGGATACTGCAAGTCATTAGTGACATGAAATTCAATGAGGATAGGGGGCAAAGCTCTGTGGAGTTTGACTTCAAGGGTGACTCTTCCCTTAACCTTAAACTCTGAGCTGTTAACACCACATAGGCGAATGTCTGGTGGTTCTAGGAAACTGACGTGGGTGTGATGGCGATGAATAATTTGTAAGGAATTTTCGGAGATGAGATTTACTATAGATCCTGTGTCCAAGAAGAATGACGTTGGTATGTCATGACTGCTTCCGAGAATGACTAAACCCGAGGATGTTATGGGACCTACATGGCGGATGGGGAGTTGGGTTTCTGGTTCTACGTGATATTGGTCTGATACGGGCGCGGCGCTTCCCCCGACTGTGGGCGGTTGAGGTAACGACATTCCTCAGTGGTGTGAGTCGTGCTTGATTTGCGGTATTTGCAGTGTGGACGACGTGAGCGGGAAGGCGTACACTCTCTGGTTTGGGAGTGAGGACGTCTGTATGTACGGTAGCAACTGGATGCTCGATGTCCAGGATGACCACAGTACCAGCAAAGAATCGAAGATTGTCTGTTCCGTCGGGCGCTAGATTGATCATGACCTGCGGTAGGAGAACGATGTGTGGCAAGTCTGCCGCGTGTGGTGGGACAGGAGCGAGATTGGTCTGGGGTAGTGGAGGTGTGACAGACTGAGGAGGCCAAGGGTTGGGTGGTGCCCTGACGCGTGTAGTTCGAACCTGTTCTTTCATGAATGGCTTTAGTGACCTGAATAATTTTATCTCTTGGATTGAAACCGATTTCCAAGGCTAGTTCTCGCTGTTTAGGAGTAAGCCAGTGAAGGAATCTGAGGTAACCAATTAAGTCAGCAAAGTTGGTGAGTGAAAGCATTGGAACACCATTCTTGTCTTCTAACCATTTCGTGCCTACCAGTAATTGGAGCATCTCGCTACTAGTTGCTTTCATGGCGGCGACAGCTTCGCGGAGCTTGGCATATTGCGCTGGGACGCGCAAGTCCTCATCTAGTTGGTTTAGGAGATTAATGAATCCCATGAGAGACGCGGTATTTGAATGGTGGCAACAAAGGCTGATGAGTTCCGTACGAAAATCAGCAAAGGTACGAATGCTATCAAAATGTCCTGCACGGATCGCGGATCTGATGTCTGATTTACCGTGATGCAAGCGACAGAGGAGGTAAGCTACTTTGAGTGATTCCTCGGTAATTTGTCTATTATTTATTTCAGTTTCGACTTCTCTGAGGAAATCATAGACAGACCAAGTTGGGTCCTGGCCGGTAAATTTGAGACGATTGGCATCGTCGAGATAGATAGACTGTGGAGGGTTGGCCATTGCTGGAAGTGTAGAAGTGGCGGCAGGAGAGGTGTGGGAGAGAGAGAGGGTAGTGGCAGTTAAGGGCGAGCAAGACGGGGTATGAAGGGAGGCAGGAGAGGGAACGACAGGGGAAGGAGTAGAGGAAGAAGAAGGGAGAGTAGAGGCAGGAGTAGAGGAGGAGGTATCTGGATTTACGAGGGTAGGACGGGTAGTAAGTGATTCTGCGGGAAGTGAAACGGGAGTCTCAGGTACAGGGCGGTGGTACTCTTTGCCACTTCGTAAATGAGTGATCGTGTTAGAGGCGGCAGACGGGGTATGAGCAGGTGATGTTTCCGGGTCGAGAGGGCTTGTGGTAAGCGGTTGACGTGGAAAGTATGACATTTAATGCGGCAATGGAAGATGAAAGGATGAAGATGGATACGGAGGCGGAAATGTATAAATAACAATGAGAGAATCGAATACACTAGGGGTGAAAATGAATGAAGGTGCGGGGATGAATGGTTTAAATAAAATGCGAAGGATGAGATGGAATATAAATAACGTAGGTGAAGATGAAAACGGGGTAATGAAAATGAGATGGAATATTTACAATAAACCATCTGTAGAGAAAATCGAGGATAATCTCTATAGAAAGGAAAGATATACTATAGTTACACAGTAGAAACGGGAGTGTCGAGAGGTATGACGTGCAGGGTGGCTGGGCGTAGCTGGGCTGGGGCGGGGCGGGGCTGGGCGGGGCTGGGCGGCGGGGCAGAGACAGCTGGGCGGAGAGGAGAAGAGACGCCGCGATGAATCACCGGCAGGGAGTGGCGGTCTTAGGAGGCTCCGTAATGCAGACCAGATGCGGGCGACGGCGGAGGCTGGTGGTGGGTGGTGAGGCAGATGATGGCGCAAGGCAGGTGTAGAGCTGGTGAGTTGCAAAGGCAGAGAATGGTGGTGGGCAGGCAGCGGGCAGACAGTGATAAGTGGCACCGTGGGGGCAGGAGCTATGATGAGTCCGGAACAGGTGCTGGGAACAGGTGCAACAGGTGCGTAGGTCGGCGACGGCGACACATGCGGTCAGGAACAAGGCGTATGGGTGCGGTGGTTTGAGAGGTGAGCACTGGTGAGAAAAATGGTACACTCGAAAAGCACAGCCAAGGTATAGAGGCACGGAGGAGGGGCGAGGCTGGCAGATGCGAGACGTCGTGTATCTTGTTGTATCACTAAAAATCCAAGGAGGCGGTCAGAATGTGATGGTTCGAAACACCGCTGCTACCAAATGTAACTTGCAATACTTTGGTAATAGAAACTCCGTGTACAAACAGCTAGATAAGGAGTTTATTAAGAGCTCACAGTAAAATAGTCTACCCGACCAGGCTGCCTGATATCAACTGATGCAATAACGCCGTCTTCAGGCGTGGGAAAGCATGCTGACCTAGCAAATTTAGTGGGGGCATGTATGCATTGGGGGGGGACATATATACATCGGGGGTAGACATATTGTGGAGGGGGTACAGGTTCACGATGACGGATTTTTGATACCGGTAGCGAGAAATTCAATCAGCAGCCTACCATTAAGTTAATATTAAATCACTAATAGGACTTGGGCTTCGCCCTCGCGCTGGGGTCCGAGAGAGAGAGAGAGAGAGAGAGAGAGAGAGAGGGATGGTTGGTATAAGAAGGCTTCCTCTTTGTCGTCCTTACGTGTATTATTAGAATTGGTTTAGATCACCAAAGTAGAGAAAGAACGGTGAATATTTTTCAAGGTGTTCACCACACACACACACACACACACACACACACACACACACACACACACACACACACACACACTTTCTCTCTCTCTCTCTCTCTCTCTCTCTCTCTGTTTGTCTGCCTGTCTGTCTGTCTGTCTGTCTGTCTCTTTCTCTCTCTGATTATTTATCTGTCTTTGTCTGTCTGTATGATTCTGTCTCGTCCTTCGGCCAGTCTATCTTTGTGTCTTTCTGTCCATTTTTGTGTTGTCTCTGTTTCTTCATCTGTTTGTCTTTCCCTTTAAAAGTCTGTGTTTATTTTTCCATCTGTCTGTCTTATTCCTTGTCTATGTTTTTGTCTCTGTTTATTTATCTTTCTGTCAGCAATTTTTACCGTCTCATTAATAATCTATATCTGTATCTTTACTTTTGTTTGTGTGTCCTTATCTGTCTGTTTGTCAGTCTTTATATCTGTCTGTCCCATTTTATGTGGGTATCTTTGTTTATCTGTGTTTCATTGTCTTTGTTTCTGTCTCACTGTGTTCGTCTTTCATTGCGTTTTTGCCCTTGTCTTTCCAACTGTCTTCGCTCTTATAATTTTTTATTTTTAATGTCTGTCTATGTATTAGTAAAAGATGGTAGCCAATATCAAGAAGTCTGCTGTGAATACGTAAAGGAAAGCAAATAGGTTACAAAAGGAGACAAAAGTTTTGAGGTAGAACGAGACTGCAGCCACTGGACAGAATATAAGAGACAATAACATGGAAGATGGAAAGGAAAAACGAGAATTATTAAAACATGAGCAGTAGGAAACAAGAAGAGCAAAAAATAGGTATGTGAAATGTATGGTAAAAGAAATAATGGTAGTTGGAAGAGTGGTAGAAAAGAGACGAGAAAAGTGTAGACAAAACAGTTGAAAGTGGATGCAGGAAGATGTGAGAAGTACATGAAAATGAAAAGGGAAAAAATAAATAAGAACAGTGTCGACCAAAACAGAGAAAGACTCTTGTGCCCACTTTCTTTCCTCCCTTTCATGCCTGGCCTAAGTTTTCCCTGCCAGACATACTTTCCATACCAGTTTTTTTCCATGATCAAAGCCAGGCCTGAACTTATTCATATGTGGACACAGGGGCATATTGGCGTCCTTGCCGGGAATATTGTGCCAACTTTGCCAATATGCTCCTGTATTGCTTGTGACACTTTCTCCCTCACACACACCCTGAACTCTCTCTCTCTCTCTCTCTCTCTCTCTCTCTCTCTCTCTCTCTCTCTCTCTCTCTCTCTCTTTTTCATCCTTCCTTCCTTCCATCCTTTTTCATTTCCCTCCATCTCATTCATTCTTCACTCTTCTCTCCATTCTCCCCCCTCCACATCCTCTTATTCCCCCACCCCCTCCCTCCCCTTTTTTCTCCTCACTCCTCCACACCTCCAGTCACCTGCCTCCTCACCTCACCCAAACACCTGCACAAGACAGCTCAGGTGTGCCATTAACTCCTCACATGATCCTTGCAATAATAAGCCTTATTAGGTCCTGTTTTCCTGCTTTAGATGTGATTAACCCTTTCATCTCGGTAACTTATAATCAATTTTGTTAATGGTATCTCCAGACGATGTTGTTAACCATTTGTAGTGAAGGGATTACAGCAGAAAGTCTCCACAAACCCCTTCACAGCCTGATGTCTCTCCCTGTGCTGGGTAAAATCGTCTGAAGGTAGCAACAATAAGCTAAAAATACATTATTGGACAGAAGGAATTAATAATTCAACAGTATTCTGAGCTCTTAATTCCTGTACTACGAAAACGTCCTTTGTAACATATTTACGCTGGTTCCTGATGAGTCTGTTCAGGTCACGACGGTTAATTAGCGAGGGGTGTTACTAAAGGCTACAAAATGTACAGCGTCTCTTGTCCAAACGGTGTCTTATAACTTGAATAACACTGTCTGGAGATAACAAGAATGAAATGAAAATGACGTCCTCGGAGGAAACAGGGTTAATACTGATTCAAGACTAATTTCCTTTCTTAGTCACTTCACTACGATGACGTCTTTTATATTTTTCTTGCTGCCTCCAGATGATTTTATTCCAGTTAGAAGGATTAAATACAGCGTTGAATAAGCCATTCACTCAGTTTGTATTAGGGGAACCCAAAGCAGAAGTTACTGGAAAAAAATTATAAGCACTACATCACGAGAGGCCTTTCAATCTTTACCGACTGCAGGCAAGAAAACCGTCAGCGGAGTGAAAGGGTTAAGTTTTTGGAGGATATTGTGAAGTGGATATTTTTTCCCAACCCATACAGTTAGAAAAGTCTATTCCAAGCTTAATTTAATTGTCTTTTGGCAGCAAGAAAATAAAATGAGATCCTTGTGAAAGGGTTAAGCTTTGGGAAGATACTAGGAAGTGGATATTTTTCTAACCCATCCAGTTATGAAAGTCTATTCCAAACTTAATTTAATTGTTTAGTTGGAACAAGAAAAATCAAATTAGATCCTCGGACAACAAAGCGTGACCCCTTCACTGCGGTGACGTGTTTTATATTTTTGCTGCCACCTAACGCATCTATTCAACTCAGATGAAGCTTTTATGACTGTAGAAGTAAATAGAGCCATCAGTGACCCTTTCAGTACATTAGCCCTTTGTTATACGTGGACTTGTCTTGTAGCAGCAGGAAAGGTATTTAAGCGACGTCTTTTGGCTGAATATCCCTTCTCTACGGTGACTTTATTATATTCTTGTAGCCTCCAGAGTGTTTCATTCAGCTCAGGAGAGACATTTCGAACTGGAGGGTTTATATATATAGTTTCCATTGACCGCTTGGCAGCTAAAGATTCTGAGATTCTCCCTAAGTTGAATAGAATCATGTTGTTGCTTGGATTAAGAAGATATTTACGCCATCACGGTGAAGAGGTTAATTAGATCACTGGAGAGACAATAAGCGACCCATCACGGAAAGACTCATTATACGGCTAAGCTAATGAGGTGTTTTATGTCTCTTTGTGTTCATTTCACGCTGGATTCTATTAACAGCGACGATACTTTGTTCATTAGATTTTCTTATAGATTAGAGTTCCTTAAAAGACAGCTGGAATGAGAACTGGATATGATCTTGTATAAGTGTGTGTGTGTGTGTGTGTGTGTGTGTGTGTGTGTGTGAGGGGGAGGGGGGGCTGTTGTCTTCTGTGGTTTACTTGAAGGTATTGCTGTGTTGAAAAGAGTAGCACAAGACAGCCATTACGGGTATTAAAAGCGCGATTCACGTGCCGCTTGCCAGGAGACGGAAAATCGTAGAGAAAACGAGAGAAGGACTGGGAATATTTGTTTTCCTTCAGCGTGTCTGCGTCATATACATTTGTTAACCATACTTCCATTTGTTGCCTGGAAGAAAAATATTTTACATTCAGGTTGACCCATAATGGTTCATACAGGGGTGGTTGGGGTTTATTGCTCACATAATGCCACTCAGGGAACGGCGAGGCTGGTCCCCATAGCCTTAAATGTCCGGATTGTCTAGCCTAGCCCCGGGCCCCAACGCTCCTAATAAGGTAAAAAAAGATTAGATATTGAATGAAAGTATGATACAAATTGAATGGAATAATGTTAATAATACTAATTGTTTGTTTTCCGAATATCATATCCTTTCCACTGCCATGAAAAGAAATAGAAAAAAAAAAAAAAGGTAGGTATTGGAAAGACAACAGGGAGAGAAAATTCATTTCTTGATCACACCTCTTCAGTGGTAGTTATAACCCACTCATTCCCTACTCTCCAACTCTCCATTTCATCCCCTCTTGCTTTCTCTCAAACTTACTCCCACATTGTCACTTCCACCTACATTCAAACTCATCTCACTCTCTCTCATTCATCCTCACTAATGCGTCCACTTTCACACTCACTTTCACCCTCATTCATTTATATTTCACACTTAAACAAACTTTCGCTCCCTCAAATTCTCATTTTGTTTTCCCTCCTACATTTAATCTGTTTCACATATAAGCACATTTTATTATATTGGCGGACATGCAGTTTTGATCTGATGTCACGGCAATAGAATAACATATTTATGTAATTTGTATTTTAATTTTGAGTTAGCAAACCCCCCTTCTCTTCAGGTATTGGCGTGGCAGGTAACCTTCAGTTTCATCGTGATCATCTTTCCCCACATTCTCACCTCACACTTCTTAACCCCGTCCCTAATAATCTCACCCCTACCAACCTCACGTCTCCTAATCTTACCCCTACTAATCTCACTTCTACTACTTTCAACCCTTCTCATTGCATCGATCCTAAAGTCACCCAGTAAATCTCATCACTAGCCTACCAGACTGATTCCTCCTAATTTTACCTCTATTTATCTCATCCCCTCTAATCTTCAACCCTACTGCATCTACTAATCTCACCCATCCTAATCTCACCCGTATTAATCTCACAAACACCATACCCTCACCCCACCATAATCTCACAAACACCATACCCTCACCCCACCCTAATCTCACCCTACCAGTGTCGTCCCTCTGATCTCACCTCCTTCCCCGCAGGTTCATTGTGATCGTGTTCCCTGTGCGGTCCCGGTCCTTGTGTACCATGAGCAACTGTAGCCGCTCCGTGCTGTTCGCGTGGGTCACCTCACTGCTGCTGGCCTCGCCCGTCATCAGGGTCATGGTAAGTTAACTGTGATCACAGCAGGTCATCTGGGGTCATCGTAGGTCAACTGGGGTCATAGTAGGTTCGACTGGGTAATGGTACTGTATGTCAGGCTGAATCATGATAGGTGAAAGTGAGTTATGATAGACTTGTGTAAGGTTATGGTAGAGTACGTCAGGTCGCGGCATGAAATCGGAGAGTCAGACTGGATCATGGTTGGCCACATGGGGTCAGGGAAGGTCAGACGGGCCATGGGAGGCAGGCTGCGTCATGGTAGAACATATTGAGGGATGGTAGGTAATGCCTGGTTTCCATATAGTAATCATACTTGGTGTTGGGCCCTGTTTTTGTTGGTTGAGAAAGTTCCTCAGGTTGTTAGTCTTTCCAGTTGATTTCATCGTAGGTGTTGAGCAACACTATGTGTGTATCAAACATAACGAAGACGTGCTGGGGAGACTTCAAAGCCTTTCACAATACGATCTTCAGAGTATGATTAGTTCTCGTTACAAACGAAGGTGCTTATTGTGCTGGGACGTTGCGGGGTCATACTTGCCAGCTACAGTTTTGCCGTCACAGGATCACGAAAGCGGCCGTCACAGGAACACAAAAGCGGCCAAAGCACCCCACCAAAGGACATTACCCTGATCTTTCTCACAAACATATGCTCACACTTATGCATGCAAAAGCTCTGCGTGCCTTGACCCCCCCATTGCAGAAGCATAAAAGTACCCAAAACACTCCTCACAGGACATTAATGGGGATGATCTGTTGGAATGTGTTATTGAATCCTCAGTGAAAGAGGGTGCAGGTTTCATTAAGAAAGTTTGTATAGGTTTGGAACGTGTTACATACATACAGTATATGCAAACTCACCGCCAGTACTATAGTCTATTTTACATATATTACACCGTAAGCCAAGGAATAATTAAAGAAACTGTTGTTAACTGGGAAGAGTTCAGTTACAAGTAGTTATGTTTGATCCCACAAATTTATAGACGGTGAAATCTTGATAGGCTTAAGAGGCATGTTAGTTAGATTGTGAATGATAAGGTACAGCTTTTCTAGGTAATGTTGGTTGTTCGATGAGCTATTCTATAGAGACTGAACCAAACAAACCGTTTATGTACAGTCGTCAGCATAAATTCGCTGCAAGTCTACTAGTGTGATGCGAGTCCTTTTGTCTGGCAACAGTGTAAAGGGATGAGTTGCCACATACACTTTTATACACTTTAACGATGTGTTTTTCAAAAGTGGTACCAGAGACTGCCTAGAGTACAGTTCTCTGTATACCGTAATTGATTAGCGTAAAAAACTGCAAGCGTTGACAGAATGTTATGGAACGACGTATGAGCGTAATACTCTGGTATTCTTCATTATAACAGTGTGTAAGCTCCCTTCCCGTCTCTCTCCCTTACTCCTCCTGATGTTCCCCCTCACCCCTCCCTCTCCCTCCTTCTCCAACCCCCCACTCACTTTCATGCCTCTCCACTGTCTCCTCTCCCCACCCTCTCTACCTTCATTCATTTATCCACGGCACTAACCCGATTGGCGCATCGCAATTCTCTCTTGACTGTTTTCTAAACCGAGTCTGCCTTATTCCCAGTTGCCTGCGGTACTACCAACTATATCCAAGGTTTATTATCAATATTCCTTCCTGTTCTAGTCCCATTCTTACCCTCCTTGTCTTCTTCCCACTCCCCTCCAGTTGTCTTTCTGTTCTTCACCCTTTGTCACTACCAATAGCCGGGAGATACAGGAACATTGAGGTATCGTTCTTGTGATGTATTCCTTGTTAGTATTTGTTTGAGTGAGCCTGGAAGTCTGTGCCTATTATATCAGTAGGCGAAATTAAACAAACATTTGTGTCCACTCCTCCTACTTCTCGCCCTCTCTCTTTCCTAGGAAAATGTTCCCATTTTCCTCATACTGTTCACTGAATCACGAAGCAGTATCAGAAACACTAAAGTTTCGAACTGCTGCATCATGTGTGGAGTAACGCTTGGGAGAAAGAGACTGTTGCATGGCATGAAACTCTCGTATGTTGAGGAGCAAAAAGGTTACAGGAATAGACAAGAAATAGAGAAGAGTGCGATTTATTACGTTGATTAGCGTTGTGGGTGATATAAGGTAGACAGGGCGGAGAGAGAGAGGAATGGAGATGAAGGATAGCGGGAGAGGAAAGGAGAACGGGAGGGTGGGGAGGGACAAGGGATGGATACGAGGGAGTGAACAGGAGTTTCACCACGCAACAACAATCATCTGTTATCTTTTGCACATTTTTACGCTAATCAGATATAAAGAATATTGTATTCTGGGTGATTTATAGTACTAATTCTTACAAACACGTCTTTAAAGCGTATAAAAGCCTGTGTGGCAACTAGTTCCCATATACAGTTGCCAGACAAAACGACCCACATCACACGAGCAGGCTTGCAGCGAATTTGTGCTGACGACTGTACACTCGCCAAGATTTCCGATTGGACCACCTGGTTGCCGGATTTGGCTAACGTGGCAACAGCGCGCCCCAGTGTGAGTGTGTGTGTGTGTGTGTGTGTGTGTGTGTGTGTGTGTGTGTGTGTGTGTGTGTGTGTGTGTGTGTGTGTGCCCGACAATTTTTCAAATCGCTAAGCTTCATCCTCCGAATTATATTATGTGGATATTGTATTATGCTGTGATATAGGCTATTAAATATTATGTGACTGGGATAAGGGGCTGTGCACTATACTGATTATAGTTTGAGTTATATAAAATAATTTTCTTGCCTTGTAACGTGAACCACGATACAGGTTGAGCTGTGGTTCAGAAACAGAGGGCAAGTTCACCCAGAAATTGCGCGATGTAGGGGGAAGGGGGAAGTAGTGAGTGATCGGCCAACAGTTATAATATATTTTTAGTCATTACAGTATGGTTATTAAGGTGTCAATGGTATCCTGTATCCTAAATAATAATAAACCTATTTATTTTTATTGCCTTTATATAGACCCGATTACACAATAGGACACCCCCTCCCTTGTTATATGCAGTCTGTTCCACCTCCTTGACTCTCTCTCTCTCTCTCTCTCTCTCTCTAAAACTCCTCAGCTGGCTATTAGTACACACACACACACACACACACACACACACACACACACACACACACACACACACACACACACACACACACACACACACACACACACATTATCAGTTTGTGCTAATGAGTAATGACGTTGCATTTAGTATGTTTACCTAAAATTTAACACTGTGTCAAAATACAAGTGCAGTACATGACCACCTCACATTACGGATTTACGTTAACCAGTAATCAACACTTATTTGCATAGTTTATGTTTCACTAATAGTCATGGGGTAGCCATACCCACAGTGATATATTCGTTAATGCTAAAAGTAATCATGTGTTCATTGGCGGATACCAGTTAGAGGGGAGGTGGCCGCTGACATCTCCAATCCTCATACTTACGGCGGTGAGTTGTAGTGTCACTACAGAGGTTCCTGTTCCTCCAGCTAGGCTATGTCAATAATTAAAGTTAACATACTGATGAACAGCCATTTCTTATGAAAAATACAAACATCCTGCATGGAACTCTCAAAATATACTTATGAAGCATATTGTGGGAGCTTTCCAGCTCTCACGCACCAGTCACAGTCTTAGTCCTTAGTTTCGGTATTGCCATCCTGACAGTGTGCAATGTTGATGACCATGCCATTAATGTTAGTTCTATATGCTTATTTTCCTGTGGAACAACAGAATTCAAAACAGGATTTCATTCAGTACACAGAACGCCAAATACAGTATGTGTGTGTGTGCATGTGGGTGTGGGACAATAAGTGTGGTGGGGGTGGGGGGAGTATGGTGGGCATGAAATGTGTGTCATAATGGTAATATGGGTGTGTGCATACATGGCTAAGGAAGTCCAAGACTCATATGTAATCTTTGCCTTTAACACTTGATGACACACACCTCAGTATATATTTAGGTTCTGTTGATAAGTTTGTAGCATGTTACATTATTATAATTTTATGATTACATTTCGGGGGTGAAATCTGAAACACCATATAAAGACAAACACTAAAGTATTATAATACAGTAATATAGAATCCATATTACATGAATAACTATTTCTTTCAGGAGAAAATAATGTTCTTTTAATGTTCAGTACAAAATTACACTGTAGGAGCATCTGTTTTTAATGACAGCTTACCGGATTCCCAGCGATCAGTTTCTTAAGTTATACAGTACTATAGCATAGATTTATGCAATATACCTGTTATATATTGTAATAACTATGTCAGGAAGGCTCACACAGTTGACTTTCACGTAAACTACTTCGAAAAGGCACCAAGTTAAGTGTTTAATAGTTTGAGAAGCTCACGTATTTTTTGGTGTGGTTATAAATCAAATTGTCCTTTACTGGCTAATGTAATTCCTTATAAACTGAGAGTAGTCAAGTGTAAAACCAATTCCCTATGTCGCATAGTAGTTTGAAAATGATCACCGATAATAATATATGATTGCTGCATGACCCTCCCCAGTGACCACACCCAGAATCTTTGTGTTATTTATTTTAATGCTGGGCCACTTCGAACAGATATGAGTAAATGATACCATAGCCCCCGTGGATTTACTGATTATAACCTAGCCAGTATGAACTTTCTTGATTAATATGTGAGTGTATGGTTATCAAGTAAACGTTAGAACCTACATAACACACACACACACACACACACACACACACACACACACAGAATATATATATATATATATATATATATATATATATATATATATATATATATATATATATATATATATACATGGTAGTGAATTGTAAGAATTATGGTAAACAGACAGGTTGAGGAAAAACTGGAGAGTGTGGAAGAACAGTAGGTAGATAAAGGCCAGATTATATGACTGTTACTGGATATTTTGTATTCATAAAATTTAATGATAGAGAAAAGATTTCTAGAGGCGACAGTACTCTAATGCACATGTATAAAATTATTGACGATATGTATAACAAACATATTTTTATACTGTATCACTAAATAATTTTAATATTATTAAAAAAAGAAATATTTAGGGATCAATTGATATTCATAATAATAATATGTCTAGATGAACGCATATTACCAACACTTGCACAATTGTTTATTAAGACTTACAATCCCCATAAAATATACCAAACAAATAGTGGATAATTTACTATAACATGAAAAACGGTGGCTTTTCCTGAAGCGTCCAAGATATTAGAAATGAAACTATATGAGCGATGTATAAGTATTCTATTCACGTGCAGTTACGACCGTAGAAACATCTACGAGGAGGCCAGAAGTGGACACGTCACCGTCAATGTCTGGGGATGGGTGTGCATCCACGGCATGGGTGACGTCACCAGGATAGAAGGGAGCTTTACTGCAAAAAAATACATTGAAATTTTGTAGGATTTTTTCCTCCCCTCAGTTCATGAGCGGAAGTATCCGCTTCCTTCCGGCCCTGTAAATTTTGTTTAGGACCGCTGCCCCATCCACACGGCGAGAAGAGTCTCGGAATGGTTTGGAGGTCTAGAGAACTCGCAGCTGCTTGACTGGCTCAGTAAGGAAGCAGACATGAACCCCATCGAAAATGTATGGGGGAATACGGTTAACTGTTGGGAGCCTAGGAGTGAATGGACACCAGATGAACTACTGGCCCACATCCATGCCTAGTTGGAACAATTCAGAAGCCAGAAACAGCTCATACGGAACCATGTCGCCTCTATGCAAACAGACTGCGAGAAGTGAACGAGAAGGAGGGTGGGTTACTTCCTGCTAATGAATGAGTTCCATACAAATCTTATGTATTTTTTTTTATTATCCTCTGATTATAATGGATATTATTCCATGCAGTATAACAATCTAACAATATCTTTAATAACTTAATATAACTTACCTGACAATATAACTGGTACGACACTATCTTATATATTTTGCTCACTGACGTGTTTTTATTACGGGGCACTTATACAGGAATTAGTGACAATTATGTGCATTTCTTAACGCAACTTCCCTGTTTCAATAGCAGTTTTTTTTCCGTTAAATTATGATGCTTTCTTGATTGGCACAATCACAACTCTCTAGTCATTTTGCAAACTCGCTTGACATCTTGGCACCCGTTGACATGCCTAAGGTGCTGTTTTCCAGTCATGATAAAGATTTTAAAAAATTACTCAGGAATAAGTTGGTCAATGTGTGATCAATAACAAATACCGATAAACTACTAACAACTGCACTTGCTGCCTGTTCAATGTAGTTTTAAGTGAACGTCCACCATGACATAGTTTTTAATACAATACATAACATATTACTTAAAGCTACAGCATAACGTAACATATTGGTAAAAGGAAATCCGATAATCTAAGCTTATGAAACGCTGCATCTACAACGTATTGAAATAGATGTTATAATACGATAATATTTCTTCCTGAAATATTGTTATTCGTGCATTTTGACACACATAATGCATTTTTCTTTTTTTTAAATTTCAGTGTTTGTCTTTTAATGGTGTTTCAGGTTTCATCCCCGAAATGTAATCATAATGATATTATAATGTAACATGCTACAAACTTATCAACAGAACCTAAATAAATACTGAGGTGTGTGTCATCAAGTGTTAAAGGCAAAGATTACATATGAGTTTTGGACTTCCTTAGCCATGTATGCACACACCCATATTACCATTATGACACACATTTCATTCTCACTATACTCTCCCCACCCCCACCACATGTATTGTCCCACACGCAAACGCACACACACACACATACTGTTTTTGGCATTCTGTGTACTGAATGAAATCCTGCTTTGAATTCTGTTGTTCCACAGGAAAATAAGCATATAGAACTAACATTAATGGCATGTTCATCAACATTGCACACTGTCAGGATGGCAATACCGAAACTAAGGACCAAGACTGTGACTGGTGCGTGAGAGCTGGAAAGCTCCCACAATATGCTTCATAAGTGTATTTTGAGAGTTCCATACAGGATGTTTGTATTTTTCATAAGAAATGGCTGTTCATCAGTATGTTAACTTTAATTATTGACATAGCCTAGCTGGAGGAACAGGAACCTCTGTAGTGACACTACAACTCACCGCCGTAAGTATGAGAATTGGAGGTGTCAGCGGCCACCTCCCCTCTAACTGGTATCCGCCAATGAACACATGATTACTTTTAGCATTAACGAATATATCACTGTGGGTATGGCTACCCCATGACTATTAGTGAAACATAAACTATGCAAATAAGTGTTGATTACTGGTTAACGTAATCCGTAATGTGAGGTGGTCATGTACTGCACTTGTATTTTGACACAGTGTTAAATTTTAGGTAAACATACTAAATGCAACGTCATTACTCATTAGCAGAAACTGATAATGTGTGTGTGTGTGTGTGTGTACTGATAGCCAGTTCAGGAGTTTTATAGAGAGAGAGAGAGAGAGAGAGAGAGAGAGAGAGAATGGAGAAATGAATTCCCCGAGCTAGGCAACTAAGGCCATATAGCACCGCTGGGGTTATAGGAGGGAGCTACCCCTCCCGGTAGCTCCCGGCAACGGTAGCCCGGGCGAGGCTCGAACTTGTGACCTCCCGATCACAAGCTCAGCGCGCTACCACTGTGCTACCGCGCCCCCAGAGAGAGAGAGAGAGAGAGAGAGAGAGAGAGAGAGAGAGAGTCAAGGAGGTAGAACAGACTGCATATAACAAGGGAGGGGGTGTCCTATTGTGTAATCGGGTCTATATAAAGGCAATAAAAATAAATAGGTTTATTATTATTTAGGATACAGGATACCATTGACACCTTAATAACTATACTGTAATGACTAAAAATATATTATAACTGTTGGCCGATCACTCACTACTTCCCCCTTCCCCCTACATCGCGCAATTTCTGGGTGAACTTGCCCTCTGTTTCTGAACCACAGCTCAACCTGTATCGTGGTTCACGTTACAAGGCAAGAAAATTATTTTATATAACTCAAACTATAATCAGTATAGTGCACAGCCCCTTATCCCAGTCACATAATATTTAATAGGCTATATCACAGCATAATACAATATCCACATAATATAATTCGGAGGATGAAGCTTAACGATTCGAAAAATTGTCGGGCACACACACACACACACACACACACACTGGGACGCGCTGTTGCCACATTAGCCATATCCCGCAACCAGGTGGTCCAGTCGGAAATCTTGCCGAGTGTACATTGGTGAGAGAGAGAGAGAGAGAGAGAGAGAGAGAGAGAGAGAGAGAGAGAGAGAGAGAGAGAGAGAGAGAGAGAGAGAGAGAGAGAGAGAATATTCCCTTCAAGAATCATCGAAACAGTCTCAATCTTTTTTCACCTTATTTTACTCCAGCTTGTCTATTTCTTTAATCTCTTTTGCTTCCTCAGAGGTTTTCCAGTCTTTCCTCTCCGTAATGGTCAATTCCGAGGCAGAGAGGGGCGAAAAAGAGTCTGGCCAGAAAAACTTTGTGGAATAGGAAATGAAATGAGATAGACCATGGAACACACACACACACACACACACACACACACACACACACACACACACACACACACACACACACACACACACACAATTATTGCAACGAAAAAACAGGTTACTGATATACTCGTAATAATGTATTTAGGAAAAAAGGGGGGTTACTGGTAACAACATTATCACATAAGTTTCTGTGACTTACTCCCAGCTGAATAAAACATGTGTGACGTTAAGCGAATTACGATACTAAAGTTATCCCTACCATTAGAGGGTTAATATGGTAGATCAGCGAGTGGAGACTAATGCCAGAGGTGGTGATAAACTTTAGAATTTCCTTTGTGATGACTGCTAAGGAAGGAGAAAGCAGTATGTTTTCCAGTCTGGAAATAAAACTGTCAAAGAATTTGATCGTCAGTAAAAATAGGAGAAAAAATCACTACAAATATAATTTGTTATTGACAAGAAACCTGTACCCAAGGTGGAGATGATTTAGGAACATCAAGTAGGGCAACACAATAACAAGTGAGATCATGGCGCAAAAAACAGTAATTTTCTCGGGAGTGAGTTTGTAACAAGGAGGATACAGAAAAAGGGGCAGCTGACGAAGAGAATATGAAGAAAGAACGAAGCTGTAAGGAGGAGAATGTTGTTTTGAAAAGGAAAAAATGCAAGGAAAGGTAATCATTGTTGCAAAAACTAACTTCTTCACATCCAAGGCATGTTAATTATTCCTGTTATTACACCCGTTCTGTCGAAGAAAGAAAGGATGTTTGTGTGTGTGTGTGTGTGTGTGTGTGTGTGTGTGTGTGTGTGTGTGTCTACCCGTTTGTCTGTCTGTGAACAGGTCAAACAGTTTTTATCCGATTTTAACCAAACTTAGTGGGGAGATTGGCAGCCAAGGGGTTTACCAATATTATGTCTTTGAGAACAATTGGTCAAAGGTCAAGGTCACGGTAGTAGGTCAGAGCATGACCTAGCAAGGTCAGCTAAAATCGTTTTTATCCTTTATAGACCGATCTTCGAGGAAGGATGGAGAGTAAGGTAAGGGCATCGACTCTGATAACAATCAGCCAAAGGTCAAGGCCACGGCTCAGGGGCAAATATTGAACCGTGTGTCAGCGCGGAAAAAGAGTAAGTTTTTGTTTTGATCCAAACTTGATAGTAAGACTGACGATTACCAAAGAGGTTGACTTGTTTTTGAGAACAATAGGACGGTGTCCCACAGCAAGGTCAGATTAAAATGTTTCTTTTTCAGATTTGACCAAACTCTGTGGAAGGCATCAAGGTTAGTCGAAGATAAAGAGATTCGAGTTTAAGAACAATCACTTAAAGGTCAAGGTCGCAAGGAAAGGTCATTGATTAATATCGCATATCAAGGTCAGCTCAAACGGTTTGTTCAGATTTAGACAAAACTTGGTGGACGTGTTAAGGGTCACACAAAGACGAAGTAATCTGATAAAGAGATATGTTGGTCGAAGTTCAAGGTCACAGGGAAAGGCCAAATTTTCGGCCCAAAGACCAGTTCGGGTGTAGTACTCTCTGAGTGCTCCTTCTTGTTGTTAGATGGCTTTTGTTCAGCTTAGGAGATCCCGCTTACATTAAAGTACTTAATTAGGGATATATATATAATCCACACAGATTGAGAGACCAATTCCAAGAGTGAGAAAATCGTCTGGAGACAACAAGAATAGTAAATACAACATCGTAGAGAATGGGCGGCTCCAGTAGTAGCTGACACCCAGAGGTTATGTGAAATGTGAACACAGTGGACTCCAGACTGAAGTTGCCCTTCTCCTGCAGTCTACTGTCATAAAAAGACTTTGTAGTTACTTGTAGAGAAGTTATCTATTAGACTTGTGGACGAGCGGTTGTTATACTTGAGTTGTTTGTAAGTAGATAATCTTGGTTCCCATTTGTCATGCAATGACAGGAGAGGTAAAGAATAGTATGGGACTATTTTTATTTGTCTTGGAAATATTAACAAAGTCTCTCACACACGAGTGAGTATAAGTAGAGTTCCGCTAGCTACCTCCCTGTCTCGCTCTCTCTCTCTCTCTCTCTTCCAAGTTGCTAAGCCTTTCTCCCCAGTACCTGCCGATTCTATGGCCTCTCTCCTTCTGAGCTCTCTTTCCTAAATTCTGGTGAAACAGGGGTCGTGTCACGTGTGTTACACTGTGGTTGGAAAGTTCCAGAAACCTGTGTGTGAGTATATGTGTATGTCACTAGGCTTTGTTCTCCTGGTGTTTCGCTGACAAACTAACTGCATCATCTCCTGACATTGCTACTTCCTAATCTGTCGTCAGCTTTTCCTCAGTTTAACTTCCAAGATCATTTCCCATTCCCAGGCTCGCATAGAGCTGTCTATCTGTCTATTTATCTATCTATCTATTATGATTTGTAAATATAATATGGACTCATAACATTGCTTGGCCAACGTCGCTGAAGGTCCTCCGACAGCAATTATCATTGACATATGCTAATCTATTAGTATATAATATTGATTATAATATTGTATACATATAAAATTCATAGTAAATAGTAATTATTCAGTAATATTACATTTTAAACAAGTTGTATACATATTTGAATAAATGCATTAAAAGTAAACTATTTAACTGTAATACAGTATGTACTTGGGTTATTGTAGTGAAATGCATACATGCAAGAAAAAAAAATAGTTTAAAATTAAGCTTATGGTAAGAGTTATTGATATTTCATTTAAAGATAATGGTACTGGTATGCCATACATGGGTCATTCTTCTTTGTATTTTTTTTTTATATATAATTAATACTATATACAAAATATGTACACTTACTTCAGGGGGGTTAACTTGGATGTTAACTCTCCCCCCACTAAATACTGACTCCAAATTTGCAATTCTTGCATGCATTCTGTGCATTGTGAACAGCAGTACTGCAAATACAATGCAGAAGATTATAAAGACAGCAGGTGCTGGGCTATACACATAATATGGGTTGAACATACTCAAACTCAGATCTTCCCAGAGCTTCATTGTTTCACTGATCAGCTGCATAGTTTCAAACTTAGGTGAAGTCAACTTAATACTTGTGCTCATGTTTAAGTCCATATCAGGCAGTGGGTGGAAATGTCTGTGTGTATGATTGAGAATGGCGTAGTGATTGATGGTGGATAAAGTAGACATGGCTGGTGTAAATACCGCACAGTAGTCTGGTGCTATGTATAATCCTGAGGCTGAAGTATGAGATGGTGGTATATCTGGACAAACTATGTAAACTGATGTGTTATGAGTGAAATAAAAAAACTGTGAGTGTCCGATGCGTTGATGGTGTACAAGTTTATCTGGAGCAAAAGTGAAGTTGCAGTGATTATGAATATTGTCATTTCTGATGATAGCCATTTCACAAGGGACTGTATCAGTAGGCTGAAACGTGAAAATGTGCGCAGGACAAAGATGAACAGCATGTAAGGATGCGCGGCACTTTCGTTCAATCGTTGATTCACTTGCGAAAGTGACAGTGTCCCGTCTCTTGGAGACCATGATGAGTTCGGTGTCTGTGTTGCTGTTGATGATGACCAAAGTGTTGTTATTTTTATAGGGGAAGGGATGTATTTGGTATACTGTGAACAGGTCTTCGGTTATGAATGGTACATGAACTACTACTGATGTTGGTGTTAGTGTTGCTTCTAATTATGGATAATATTGCATGAATTCCCTACTGCGGAACAAAGGCTTCAATTTATGTTTATGTATGTCTTGACTAATTATCTGACGTAGCTCATGAACTGGGAGTAAGTCAATTGTGATCTTGCCATCACCAGCAATCGAAATTCCTTGCATAAGTGTCCTGAAACGATCTCTAGTGTTCTCTAATTGTGGTAGAATCGTGTCAACATGTTCTGTGATGATGGAGAAGTGTTGGAAAAGTGTAATGTTTCCTTCCATTTCATTTATTTTATCTACACTCTCGAGAGCTATGTTTTCTGCCTTTTTCAGATTTTTCACAATTGTCTTCATTGCTGAGTTCTGTCCTGTGATGAATTTATCCTGGTAATTTGGTATCTGAGCAATCTTATTAAATTTGTTGTTTATTTCTTTAAGGTCATCCTCTGTAGCCAATCCAAAGATGTTCCCAAGAACTGCGCCACCCAGGTCGAACAAACCGCGCTTTTGACGAGTACGTGTGATGTTGTTCCTGTCGCTCAGTACCTCCGTTCCATAAGATAGGAGATCTTGGATCATGATGAGCATAGTTGACTTTGCCTGTTCTAGGTTCCATTTCGCTAACTTTACCATTTCATTCACTTCCTTTGTGTTATGTGCTTGTGAAACATAATTTCCTATCATGAAGTCCAGAGTTCGCATCGGCGTCGCAAGGCTGTCTAGATAAGTAGGTAATTCATACAAGTAATCTAGACTTAATTCAGTACTCATGACGTCCTTAACGATTGTAGTCGTGGCCGTTGGAGCTATGAGGCATCCTTGTCGTACTATGTGTTGGGGATCTAAGTGCGCATATCCTCTTGCTATGTAGAGGAGAATCCATAGCATAAGTTCCTTCATCGTAACCTACCGAAAAAAAAAAAAAAATCTATTAATTTCCTAATATGGTCATGCTGTGGTCGATGATAGTGATGATGTGCGTTACGGTTGATTGTTATTTCATTTATAGAAGGAGTTTAAATTGATATTTAATTCTCGTAAATGACGTACTGTAGATTTTATTGGAACAGTTGCACCTATGTTTGATTGTTTGGTATATGACCTTAATTTCTTTTTGTAATCATTGTTGTTTTCTTGCTTGGTTTCTTGAGGTAAGTTCGCCTGTTCGGTTGTATCCGAGGCTGAATAATTATTGGATAATTCCCTTGAAACTCGTTTTAAATGGTCAATATGAACTTGTTTCTCTTCGCCACTTGACAGTGACTTAATTAAAACTTTGTTTGCTTTTATGTTAATTACTCTGTATGGGCCCTCAAATTTTGGGGATAATTTATTGTCTCTCGTATGAATGATACCGTAAACAATGTCTCCTAAGCTGATAGGTGAATCTCTTGCCTTCTTGTTAAATGTCTCCGTCATTTCTTCCTTGGACATCGTTAATTGTTTTTTGACTCTTTTGTGAATGTCCTGGAATTCACGTAAACGGAGTTTAGAGTAATCATCGTAATTGTATATGGGCATACTGTCACCTTCTAGGAGCTCATATGGTAGTTTTTTATCTGTTCCATATATAATGAAATGTGGTGTGTCACCTATGGATTTATTTATAGATCCATTGAGGCTTCTACTCTGGGAATCCAATCATCCCAACTTGCATAATTTTCACTGAGAATGTGTCGTAGCACATCTAATACTTTTTTATTTTGTCACTCTACCAACCCATTCGATGCTGGGTGATAGGCTAAAACGTTAACCTTTTTGATGTTGTATTGTTTACATATTTCTTGTAAGATCTCAGAATTAAAGTCTCCTCCATTATCACTTACTAGTACCTTTGGGGTAGTAAAGCGACATATTACATTATCTGTTACTGCCTTTGCTACTGTCTCTGCTGTCTTATCTTTAATTGGAGCTAAAATGACATAACGGGAAAAATGATCCGTTGCTACGAATAAGTATAGGTTATTATTGTATGATAATGGCATCTTGAGTAAATCAACAGCGACAACGTCCCATGGTTGATGTGGTACAGGGTAATTACCCATCGGTGCAGGTGTGATTGGGTATCCTTTGTGTTTCGCACATGATTCGCATCTGTCTATATGATTGTTTATATCTTTTCGTAATGAAGGCCAGTAATATAACAGCTGGGCCTGGTTGAATGTCTTATCCTTTCCAGGATGTCCTGCATGTGGGCTATCGTGTATCGTTCGTAATACTTGGTGTATCATGTCATTAGGTACTGCCAACTGCTTGGTATTTCTTTGGCATTTTGGTTGTTTAGAGTTAATCTTGTATAATGTATTATTGACCATTGTGAATTGTTCGAGTGGGACATGCAGTTTGGGTAATTGTATGTCATCTCCACTTTCTAACTTGTATATAACTTTAGACCATATTGGGTCAAGTCTTTGTGCCTTTGCGATATCCTCGTGGTTTGGGATATTTCCTTTGAGATCTAACGCCGCGACTGAATTGTGTTCGGGTTCCTAGATAATGCGTCAGCTACTATGTTCATTTTACCTTGTATATAATGAATTTGTACACTGTAGTTTTCAACTGTACATTTCCATCTTGCTCTCCTCCCAGAAAGGAGTTTTTCTTTAAACATACCCACCAGTGGTTTATGGTCAGTGAATAAGTGGATTTCGTAACCATATACCAAATCTCGAAACTTTTGTAATGCAAAAACCACTGCAAGTGCCTCTAAGTCAGTAGTGCAATAATTTTTCTCTGCACCTCTTGTTTGTCTGCTGGCAAATGCAATTGGTTGATTTTTTCCTCCTTTATCTTCCTGCATCAGTACAGCCCCTAATCCTTTAACTGATGCATCTATACAAATAAGAAATGATTTTGTGTAATCTGGATATGCTAAACAAGGTGCATTTGTTAGTTTAATTTGTAGATTGTTAAATGCCCTTTTTTGTTCTTCTTCCCATTGGAATACAGCATCTTTTTTGAGTAGTTGGAATAGAGGAAAGGCTATATGAGAGAACTGTGGTACGAATGACCTATAGTACCCAGCTAGACCTAAAAATTGTCTAACGTCGTCAGTCATAGTGGGTTCAGGAAAATCTCTCACTGCCTGTATTTTGTCATCAGTGGTGTGAATACCATCAGAACTTAATATGTGGCCTAAGAAATTTATTTCCTTAAAGCAAAATTTGCATTTAGAAAGTTTAATTTTTAATCCAGCATCACTAAGCTTTTGTAAGAGTAAGTCTAATTTCCTGAGATGATCCTTAATATTCTTCGTTGCGATTATAATATCGTCAAGATAAACAAATATTCCTTGTCCTAAAATTCCGGACAATAGGTAATTCATAAGACGCTGGAATGTGCCTGGGGATGTCCTCAGTCCCGTTGGCATTCTTGTATATTGATAATGGCCTCTGTTTGTTGAAAAGTCAGTGTATTTACGTGACTCCTCCGAAACCGGAATCTGATAATAGCCGTTTAGGAGATCGATGGTCGAGAATATATTATTCTTAGGACCAATATTCTGTAGAACGTCGCTTAGCAATGGCATGGGAAATCTGTCTGGGATTGTGTGATTATTTAGTTTACGGTAATCTACTACCGCACGCATTTCTCCATTTCGTTTGGTCACGAAGAATAATGGGGCATTCCACGGGGAGACTGAAGGCTCAATAATTCCAGGTTTTAACATTTCATCGACATACTGATTTGCAAGTGTACGTTGGGAGTGTGGTATGCGGTAAGCTGGTACGAAAATTGGTGGTGTTTCTGGGTGCACATTAATCATGTGATTAATCAAGTTAGTACACCCAAATTGTTCTCCGGGCAATGCTACGGTGTCCCTGTGTGTTTCCATCAGGGTTAACAAATCATTTTCTTCATCAAATTCACCTGAGTGAATTAAATTCTCTTTTATTCTTTCTCTATCCGTAGATTTTATCTCACTTGTCACTCCAGCTATAACTAGGCCTATTTCCTTCACAGGGGCAGGACATTTTTCAATATTAACTATGCAAGTCCCCTTTTTCAACTGAACTTCCCCATTCATGTGATTAATTATGAATATCTGAGTTTGCCCTTCGTCGTTCGTATGACATAATGCGTTTTCTACTGACCATCCCTTTATTTTACATAATTCTTCTAAGACAAGAACAGTACTATTCCGTAATTTGCTCTTTATGGTAACTTTCATGTAGGAATTAGGTGGTATAACTAAATCATTAGTGAGATGGGCTGGAAAAATTGATAAATCAGTAATGTTATCTGGGTCACTAATTCTGGAGGATGGGGTTAGTGGTGGGAGTGGATCTATACACTCATCTGTTTGTGTATGTTTTGTTTAAGCCTTTAATATTACCAATTCTTTTTGGCTCTCTTTTACCAATCGGTGAGGGCTCTGAAGGTATTTCCTCTATGAATTCATTGTCAAAGTCTATTCCATTCATTTGTGGAAGTATGGTTATGTTCTCAGCTCTCATGGATCTTAAGCCCAGTAACATATGAGCTTTAATTGCTAAGTTTTCAACGATATAGAAAAATGCAGAGAATGGTCTTGTAGTCTCTGTGAAACTGATATTTAATCTTATCATACCTTTCACTGTAATTTGTTGTCCATCTACCGTGTATAAATCTAAATCAGCTTCATCCAGAAAAGTTACTTTCTTTTTATTTTTAAGAATTCTATTTATTTCTTCATGTGTTATTAAGTTCACTGGAGAGCCTGTATCTAAAAATAAGGAAACGTTTCGATCCTCACATACAGCTGGTATCAAGATACACTCATTTCCCAACATGCCTCCTATGTGAATTTTAGCCTTGTTTTTCTTTACGTTTGTTCGTTTTTTGTCATGACTTGGTCTTCCCCCGATTTGAACATAGACACAATTTTTTCTACTGTTTTGCAATCACTAGTCCAGTGCCCTTGGTATCTATGATGCCTACAGTAAGGACCAAATCCTTGTGTCTTTTGTTTGTCCTCTTTTGCTTTGATAAAGCATTCATACCTTGTGTGTCCTGGTTTTGCACAACAATGACATAGAATGGACCTATCCCTTGACTGTGACCTACGATGTGATTTCCCATAAGTAGTGTTGTTTATGGCGCGAGACCTGCTAGGGCTGCGCGAAAACTTATGAAACTGCCTGTAGCCTGGCGTCTGTGATCGAGGCCTCGTCATGTTTGGTTGTTTGGTCTGCCTGCTTTCGGGTCACGATCGATTTTGTTCTCTGTTTGGGGTCGGTGTAGATGTTTTCACTGATACTGTCTCAGGTACCCTCATTCTACTAGAATGTGCATGTGTGTCGACCATACCTGCTTTACTGCACTGCATCTCTACCTCGTTCATTAAGTCTAGCAAGCACATGCCTGGGGTGTACGCGATCGTCTTGGCGATCTTAAGGGTCCTATCAGGTAATTTACACAAGGCAGCTACATAACCAATGATGTCCACGACGAGGTCTGGGAACATCTTTCCATCATCTGTTATCCAATTTGAGTTTTCCAAAGTAACTAACAATGTTCTTTTGATTGTGGAGACATCAGCTGTTATTTCACTGAGCACATGGTTTGTAGTGTGCTCCCTTACAAGATCTACAATTTTACGTAATTCTGGAATTATACCTGGCAAGAAGTTCATACCTCCAGAAAATTTCTTCAAAAGTTCAGTTTTAAATTCATCATATGTCCTAGCTTTATGAAGCTTATCTGAGCGCAATAAATTGCTTGCTGGACATCTTTCCTGGCTTATGCAAAATGAAAAAATAGCAATTTTCTCTTGTTCATCTAGTATGTGGCGCTTGATGAACATTTGTTTGCACTGACTGACTAATGAAATGACATCAATGCGATCTTTTTCTGTGTCAGAGAATTTTGGGGCAGTTTTATCCTCATGATACACAAACACTTGGGGTGTGGTTGTTAGATCAGCGGTATTTGTTTCTTGATTCATTTTCATTGTTTGCTCTGTTAATTCAACTGGACTTGTTTACCGTTGTGTGAGGGAATGGTGGAATATGTACGACCAGACCGGTGAACCCTGTTAAGTATATTGGCATACGTGTGCAGGTCAGCGACAAAGTCCTCACTTGCTACGTCAGAGGGGGTTTCCCACTCATCATCTGAAACTGCCGTATTTGTTTCTTGGTCTTTAGTTTGTGGTGAGGTTTGTACAAGGGGTGGGTTGCCTTGGTGCTCTCTTAATTGTGAGTCTGTTGTTGTGGCAAATTGTGTGTCATCTGGTGTGTTGCCTTGGTGCTCTCTTAATTGTGAGTCTGTTGTTGTGGCTAATTGTGTGTCATCTGGTATTAACGTGGGTGGTGGCGAAAATATTCCTGTCATTAAGATATGGTGTTATGAAATACGCCTTTTGTTTATTTATGTCCTAACAAAATAGATGAGTTAATAAGTTGAAATAAATGATAGATAGTGAGTGTGTAAGTGTATATATGGAAATAAGTAAAAAAGTTGAATATAGCTAATTTTAGCACTGAGAAGAAATGAGTAAGTATAATTTTACCCACTTGATACAGATCGTAGAGGTGTGTCGATACAAAAGTCGATCTCGGAAGAAAAATGCAGGGTTGATTGAAGATCTCTTGATGATTCTAGTGCTGTGTTGATGGACGATATTACTCAGGAAATTCCATGGCCTGGTGCTTGTGGTGGTTAACAGCTGTCCCAGGCAAACCACAGCATAGAACGTCGAATTTCCAACTCAATACTGTGGAAATAAATGAGTATGAGTAGGAGCTTTGTGAATAATGAGTAATGAGTAGTGGGTGAGAAGTGCCTGGTGTCAGTCACACGTTGCTTGGCGTGGCAAACTCGCGTTGTGATGTCATCTTAGCACATGGTGACGTCGGCTTCCCACACTGGTAGCTGTGGTGAATACTGAGTAGCGATGCTTAAGCTGGGTAAAGAAAGGTGAGTAAGTCGCGTTATAAATGTGGATCTGGTGTTTTGCTGCGTGTCTTGACCTCTTCACTCCTGTGTCAGCGGTGGAGGTTGGGTGGATGTAGCAGAGAGAGGAGGGTGAGGTCTGGTTGTTGTGAGTTGTGAGTCGTATCTCACTCTTCCTTTTTTTTTTCTTTCTTTCTTTCTTGATGTATTCTCGGTCCTTTTTTCTTGTGATTTACTCGTTGTAGGATGAAGACTGCCGCTACTTGTACGTGCGTGTAGAAGATTATACAGACGACTCGTAGAGTTGTTACTTGTAGTTGATTGTAGATGGCTGTAGTTCGTTGGTTCGTCGTAGAAATTTCAAGATTGTTTGTATCAGTACTTTGTTAAACTACTTGCAAGGCGTCCTATGATCTCTTCACCTCTACATCAGCGTGATGATCGGGGAGACGGAGGGGGCTGGTTGGAGAGAATACTGTCAGGAGCTGGTTGTGAGTTGTTGGTTGTGAGAGGTATTTTTTTGTTTTCAATCTTGATATTTTGTAGGAATCACCGTTGATTCGTAGACAAGGTTCGTATACGTTCGCTGCTACCAAATGTCATAAAAAGACTTTGTAGTTACTTGTAGAGAAGTTATCCATTAGACTTGTGGACGAGCGGTTGTTATACTTGAGTTGTTTGTAAGTAGATAATCTTGGTTCCCATTTGTCATGCAATGACAGGAGAGGTAAAGAATAGTATGGGACTATTTTTATTTGTCTTGGAAATATTAACAAAGTCTCTCACACACGAGTGAGTATAAGCAGAGTTCCGCTAGCTACCTCCCTGTCTCGCTCTCTCTCTCTCTCTCTCTCTTCCAAGTTGCTAAGCCTTTCTCCCCAGTACCTGCCGATTCTATGGCCTCTCTCCTTCTGAGCTCTCTTTCCTAAATTCTGGTGAAACAGGGGTCGTGTCACGTGTGTTACACTGTGGTTGGAAAGTTCCAGAAACCTGTGTGTGAGTATATGTGTATGTCACTAGGCTTTGTTCTCCTGCTGTTTCGCTGACAAACTAACTGCATCATCTCCTGACATTGCTACTTCCTAATCTGTCGTCAGCTTTTCCTCAGTTTAACTTGCAAGATCATTTCCCATTCCCAAGCTCGCATAGAGCTGTCTATCTGTCTATTTATCTATCTATCTATTATGATTTGTAAATATAATATGGACTCATAACACTACCATCGTCCTTTCAGGGTACAGGGAGTGAAATGAGGAGCGTTTGTACAGGCAGGCTGCAGAGCTGGCCACTTATACTGGTGCCAGGGAGTGAAATGAGAAGCGTTTGTACAGGCAGGTAGCCGGGCCGGCCAGTTATACTAGTACCAGGGAGTGATGGCGTGCCTCTCCAGCACCAGTGAATCGATGAGTGAGTCAGACAACGGTCCAGGATATTTGGTCGTGTCTGGGAAGGAGCCTCTTAAGGGAATAATAATCATATCCTGCCAAGGATACTCCATGACAGCTAGTTGTTTTTCTTTCTATTTCCATGTTGTATTGCCACCCGGGACGCAGGCCTGTCACGTACTCTTTGACTCCTTCAGCCTGAGTACGTCATTTCAGTCTTGCTGTCTCCGAACGACTTTATTCACATTAGGTTGCGCTCCCAGGATGAATTAACATGACAGCTGACAGTCTGAGTAAAATGAAAGATACGTCGTCGTAGTAACAAGGCTAATTTTTTGAACTGCGGTAGCCGACTATGGATTCCAATATGGCTCGTACGAAGCTGTATGAGAGTACATGGCAGTTTTTTTTTTTTTTTTTTACTTGGATAGAGTATATATGTGTGTTATATATGTAGGTTTAGTGTGGGAGGACGTAGAATATTGTTTAAGAGAATAAGCTGCTCCAAACTCAGTATCAGTGGAAGAGAAATAGATCAACAATCAAAAATGGCCCGGTGCTATGGTCCTGTTGGCTGGAATACTGCACTACTTGACTGTGTGTGTGTGTGTGTGTGTGTGTGTGTGTGTGTGTGTGTGTGTGTGTGTGTGTGAGAGAGAGAGAGAGAGAGAGAGAGAGAGAGAGAGAGAGAGAGAGAGTCTCTTGTTCATAATTTTAATTTCTCACTTTGCTTTTAATTTTTTGTGTTACCATCACGTCTTACTTTTTTCTCAGTTTCTCTTACACTGTATTCAGTATCACGAGGTTACTTTAATCGGCCTTGGAATGAGCCGCAGTAAAGCTTCACGAGCCGCACTGATACGATGAAAGATTTTTTTATGGCGGATCTTGGGTAGCGGCTGGAAAGACTTAATGGGATAGTAGTAATGCAGCAGCTTAGCTGTAGACATAGCCTAGGAGAGTGAGGGAGGGAGTTCTAAGTTCCTAATAATTTTAACGCCTAGGTGACGATAGACCACTCCTAAGCTGAATTAATTATCCCCTGGTCAGAAGAATAAGCTACTTATGATTTATTTCGGTATTTATAGGGTTAACTTTCAGTACGATGACGCCTTTATTACTTTATTCCTTTATTTCTTTATTATTTCGTTACTATATTCTTTATTACTTTATTTTTTTATTATTTTGTTACTATATTAATTTATTACTTTATATCTTTATTACTTTATTATTTTATTGCTTTATTCGTTTTTCCGCCTGACACCTTTATTTAGCCTCGGATAGCCCTCATCGTTGTCAGTGGGTAATGCGTGGTATAGCTTATATATATATATATATATATATATATATATATATATATATATATATATATATATATAATTCTTTTTTTAGAAAACTCCCTGCGAATTATATATATTTGTCTGGAGAGAATAAGTATTAGATACAAACGGCATACCAGTACTGAAGGAGTTTAGGGTCTTGTCTGTTTATCATTAACTTGTCTGGAGAAAGCCAGAATAAAATAAAAACAGGCGACATCGTACCAGAAACAGCTAAAGCTCTTGTCTGTCTTAAAAAAAAAAAAATCTGGAGATAGCAATAACAGGATGTAGACCTTAAAGACGTTATGGTAGTGAATGGGTTACGGTTCTTTTCCCAGTAAAATCCATCTTGAAGGAGCAGAGGATAAGAATGAAGGACGAGGGAGCAGAAGAGTACTGGAGGAGGTTGGAGCCGCGAGGGATACCAATGGATCTGAAAACGAGAAGAGAACGTTCAAGGAGGCAGAAAATTATGCAGGTGGTCTGAGAAAAGGTTAGACGATCCTGCCAAGAGGAGAGTCTTGGGAGATAACTGGAAACATTTGTGTGAGAAAGAAAAATTTGCTGTCGAAGTCTGGATCAGGACAAAATAGAAAGAAAGTGGGTACGAAAGACTTGAGGGAATTAAACGATACATAAAAAATAAAATCAATACTTGAAGGCAAGAGTAAATATATTGAGACGAAATATGCAAGACCAAATCAATATATCTGGAAGAGCTGGAGAGGATGGGGACGCTGGAAGAGAGTTTTAGATTCAAAAGCTGAAGGGGAGAAACTTACTTAGAAAGCAGAAAGAGCCTGGTAGAAAAAAAGAGAAAAAAGAAAAAGAAAAACGAAGTAAAGGTGCACTATAAGAGACCTGAATGACTGCGGTTGAGTCGTAGTGATGGATGACAAAATATAAAGATACAAAGGAAAGGCTACTAAAGGCGTTTGTTACGATACTTTGGAAGGTGTGGCCAGAGGAGTGTACTACATTGTAGTCTACCCACCACAGTTTGGCTTCTTCCTTTGCAGAGAACTTCAAGCAGCTGTTAGGGAAAATAAAACTACGGCTGTACATCCATTCCATGGCACCGCTCCGTTGGAAGCACAGTTTTAGGGGGGAGGCGGTGGCTCAATCGGTAGAGAGTTGACCTGCAGTCCTGACGGACCCGGGTTCAAATCCCGCTGAGGCAGGGAACAGTTTAAGGATTTGAATTTCATAAAATCAGACTTTACTGATTGTCACGAATCAATTCGCGACATTTCCTTTTTGTGAGAAGCCACGAACTATTAGTGGAAAACTCACTGTGTATCGCTCAGTTAACCGTTTCTCTCTCCATTTCGGGGTATACTTTTCAAAATCATTCGTCACCGTTTTCAGGGGTGACCGATTTGATGCACGTCACTAAGTGCGCTACTGAGCGATACTATTGTTTCTTTATCGTTCGCCTCTGCTTCCCTCAACCGTTAGCCACGCCTTGCGTCCTGCCCATACAATGTATTTGAATTCAGTCTTGTGTTTGCTGTGACGGAGAAAGGGTCTGTGCTCAGAAGTGGAGAGGTCAGCTAGCACCCCAAGCTCCATTAGTACAGTTAATCCCAGTACTCCCACCTTAGTGGTGATACATAGTATTCATCGACTGGTATTTCTTTTGTGTATTTTGTAGTTTTAAGAGCTTAGTTAAGGTGTTTTTCCTAGGCGTAAGTATTTAGCTTCTGTGTGAGTGAGCGAGTGCGTCTCATTTAATTTGATTTGAAATGTAATGTTAAATTTATTTTTGTGATTAATAAATTTAACAGTTCTATTTCTTGAGCTTAATGTAGAGTAAAAATCTTGTTTCATTTCTCCATAATTAAGCTTATTTTCCATACAGCTCCTAGCTTGCATAAACGTTTGCTATTCATAACTGGTACTTAGACCAGTCTTGTTGTATTAACTTAAAATCCGTTGTGCCAGGAGTTAATGCATCAGCAAGAACCTGATGTTATTATTATTAGTATTAGTTATTTATTGTCAGGGGTGATGTAACTTTCTCCAGAGGCTAACAGTACAGTAAGTCAGCAATTGTGAGTAATTAGTCTCTGCTGTGTACTGTTGAGGAAGTTTATACATTCTCGTTCAGAGAATCGGGCTAAGCCAACGTAAAGTAATCGTTGCTTGATGTAGCAAGACAACCATTGTCTCTGCTCTTCAATATTATTGAATATTATCAATTTAAATAATATTTAACCATTTATATCAAAATTACCGAGATATTATAAAAACCCCGTGACAATTGGCTTAATTCTGCCAGGGATATTAACTCCTAGCTCTTAAAGCTATTCATGAGATAGTGCTCACTCATTCATATTTAGGTATTTATCATTAAAGTTTATAGGCACAAGCTTACTGGTGTTTACCCTTAATTTAGCAAGTGAATTTTGCTTTATTAATCAATAGAATACTTAACTCTAGTTTATTTTTGGTAACGCCAGACAATTTTATTCGCTTCTGGGAAGTCGCCGTACCATTGTGTTTATTATTGAGTCTTCCCAGTCATTTACATTTTTGATTTATTCTTTGCCAGTTAACTGGATAAGACTGGTCACCACTAGCTTGTGTCTGTACTCTTTACTTTTGTTTATTAGTATTCGTCGCTAAGCAGTCAGTACTCAGTTTCGGTTTGCTTAATAAATTAGCGAAATGGCTACTACTGTATTTTTACAGGAAGCCAAAGAAATGGGTCTTTCGGACCCAACCGAAATTAAAGAGTATATACTCTCACGGCATAATCAGGAGCAGCAGCGCGAGAATGATGCCCGTGAAGAGCGTAAGATTCAGCGCGAATACGAGCGAGAACAGCTAACAACGTGAAAGAGAGCGTGCATATGAACAAGAGCAGCGTGAGAAAGAGCGCGAGTATGAGCGAGAACAGCGCGAATACGAGCAAAAACAACGCGAGCTCGAGTTAGAAAAAGAGCGAGAGCAGCGTGAACACGAGCAAAAACAGCGCGAACTCGACTTGGAACACGAGCGAGAACAGCGTGAGGAACGAGAGAAAGAACGAGAACATGAACTTGAAGTGCTGAAGCTCAAGCGAGATTCCTTGGCTTCAGACACGTCTGGTGCAGTTGGTCCAAGCTCCACGAGCGTTCCCCCTGCACATGTCCTGGCGACCCCACGCATCAAGCTTCCTTCATACAAGGAAAGCGAGCGAATTGAGCCGTACATAGCTCGTTTTGAGGACATGGCAGACATGTATCAACTGGATGAGGCAGCTAAGCGGATCCAATTTCTTAGCCTATTTGAGGGCCCTGCCCTCGATATTCTCCACAGAATTCGTGGAGACAATCTCACATATGAGATGATGAAAGCTGCACTCATTAAGGCGTATGGTCTCACAGTAGACGACGCCAAAGTTCAGTTCATGCGAGCTCGTCTCCAAGACAAGGAGACAGCTGTTCAGTTCCTTGATCGTCTCACAGCTTACTTAAATGAGTGGATGGAGAAAGATGAAACTCCTTCCACGCGTGAGGGGATAATTGACCTTATGCTGCGTACACAGCTAGAGAGGTCGTGGCCTGCTGAGCTCATAGCACAGCTTAAGATCTGCCAGGTGAAAGATGCCAGCCAAATGGCAGAGAAGGCTGACGCATTCTTTACTGCATACGGGTATCAAACTCGTAAGCAGCAAAACACCTGGAACAGAAAACCTGATAAATCTGGGAAACCATCTCAGATTGAACCCCAGCAAAAAGGCCATTCTCAGAGTAATGGCCAAGGTCCAAAACCGCAGTGGAAGGACCAGGGGCAAAACACTCAGAAACCTGAGTGGAAGAGGTACAACAAGTACCCTAATCAACAGCAGTATCAGCCACGCAACCGACCGTCGGGACAAACTTTTTCACCACCAGCTCAAAAGAGGCAGGAAGCGAATGCAGCCTTCATTCCTCAGCAGCAGCCTGGTGGTCACGTCCCTACCAGTGTGGGTACTTTTCCCACAGTTCACTAGTCCCACAGTGACAGTGAACCCCCTCCACAGATGGCCAATGTTCCATCTCCCCAATATAACCCTCAAGGCACAATGTTTGCCACATCAATTCAGCAGCCTCATGAGTGGCTAGCTGCTTCCTCCACAGGCCCTCCCACAGGTGACAGTACCTTCCTTGTTCAGCCAGGGTTTGTGGGAGACATTCCTGTGAAGGTCCTGAGAGACAATGGTTCCTCAGGTTGCTCTGTTAAGCAGAGTCTAGTTCGGCCTGAGCAGTATACAGGTCGACAGATCCATGCAAAGCTTATTGATGGATCAGTGAGATTGTTCCCTGAGGCATGTATCCAGGTGGCATCTCCATTTTATACTGGTACGACACTTGCAGTTGTCATGCCAGAGCCTCTATTTGACTTAATAGTAGGCACATTCAAGGAGTCAAGGATAGTTGCTCCTGATGATGACGCTACTCAGACTTCGGCTGCTGCGGTAACACGAGCCATGACTGAGGCTCCAGACTGTGTCACCCCAGTGATCATTGAATCGCCGCAAGATCTGATGTGTAGTCAACTTGTTGTGCAAGAACAACATTCTGACCCGACACTTGCTACCGTGCGGAACAAACAAAAGGGTCGAGTGATTAAGTATTCACGGGGAGGTCGAGCCAAGTTCCTTCGTAAACAAGGACGGCTCTACCGTGAGTCACGAACACCCGAGGGCGAGGTTCGACTGCAGTTTGTCGTTCCCGCCAAGTACCGCCTAGCAGTGTTACAATGGGGTCATTGTTCAGCCTCAGGAGGTCACATGGGGAAAAGGAAGACCCAGGGCCATATCCGAGCTGACTTTTTCTGGCCAGGGATGGGACGGGACATAAATAGTTTTCTCCGTTCCTGCAGTGTGTGCCAAAGTATCGCCACTACTCAGGGACATGCCCTTCCTGTGCCATTTATAACCACACCTGTAATCTCTGAGTCAGTTGAGAGACAGGGTAGTGGTGAAGTGGGTGCAGACCTGACGTCTCGCCCATTGGCCCCACAGGACACATTATGTCCAGGGCCTGTACATACATATTGTACTGTAGGTTAAGGGGGAAGTTCGAGAGAGAACTCCGCAGAGGCGACTTGAGGCTATGGAAGACCCAAGTTTGCACAAGGATTCTCAGCTTCCCGATACTAATATAAGTATTGTAGGTTAAGGGGGAAGTTCGAGAGAGAACTCCGCAGAGGCGACTTGAGGCTATGGAAGACCCAAGTTTGCACAAGGATTCTCAGCTTCCCGATACTAATATAAGTATTGTAGGTTAAGGGGGAAGTGAGAGCTCCGCAGAGGTGACTTGAGGCTATGGAAGACCCAAGTTTGCACGAGGATTCTCAGCTTTCCGGTACTAATATAAGTACTGTAGGTTAAGGGGGAAGTGAGAACTCTGCAGAGGCGACTTGAGGCTATGGAAGACCCAAGTTTGCACAAGGTTTCTCAGCTCTCCGATATTAATATAAGTACTGTAGGTTGAGGCGCAGGTTGAGGACCCGTGTGCAGTTCGAGGCTATGGAAGACCCGAGTTTGCACAGGGATTCTCAACTTGCTGACCATAATCGTGTGCTATAATTAATGGCGACCTCGAATGTACGTCGTAGCACTGACTGCTAGGCAGAGAGAGTAATTGTAACATGATAAAATTTTGTCTCATTGACACTTTTGATGCTCCACCTCAATTGGTTTTGCAGGTTCAGCAATGGGTGTAGCAGTTTTGCTGAGCGGACCAGCTGATCGTCTGCCGCACGCTGCCGCCTCTTCTCCTCTGCCTTCGTCGTCGCCATATTATTTACTGTGTCATTTTACACGTAGGTACAGTTACACTACAACTGTCACACCTACACCGTGTATTACATACACTACGCTACACAACAATTAGTTGTCAGTGTAAATGTAGCGAATTTTCGCTCAGTTTGACCTGAGTACAGGATTTTCACCGTCGTCACGGAGTTTTTCCCTCAAGCTTGCTTCTATTAACGTAAATACGAGGTTTTTTTCACTCACTGGCGACTGCGATTTTCTCCTGTAGCAGGATAGCACACACACCACAGTGTGAATCTTGTGTGACTGAGTTAGGATTTATATATATGTATATTGAAATCTTTCTTCTGAAGGAAGAAAGATTTAATTTTCATGGGGCGTAATGTCACGAATCAATTCGCGACATTTCCTTTTTGTGAGAAGCCACGAACTATTAGTGGAAAACTCACTGTGTATCGCTCAGTTAACCGTTTCTCTCTCCATTTCGGGGTATACTTTTCAAAATCATTCGTCACCGTTTTCAGGGGTGACCGATTTGATGCACGTCACTAAGTGCGCTACTGAGCGATACTATTGTTTCTTTATCGTTCGCCTCTGCTTCCCTCAACCGTTAGCCACGCCTTGCGTCCTGCCCATACAATGTATTTGAATTCAGTCTTGTGTTTGCTGTGACGGAGAAAGGGTCTGTGCTCAGAAGTGGAGAGGTCAGCTAGCACCCCAAGCTCCATTAGTACAGTTAATCCCAGTACTCCCACCTTAGTGGTGATACATAGTATTCATCGACTGGTATTTCTTTTGTGTATTTTGTAGTTTTAAGAGCTTAGTTAAGGTGTTTTTCCTAGGCGTAAGTATTTAGCTTCTGTGTGAGTGAGCGAGTGCGTCTCATTTAATTTGATTTGAAATGTAATGTTAAATTTATTTTTGTGATTAATAAATTTAACAGTTCTATTTCTTGAGCTTAATGTAGAGTAAAAATCTTGTTTCATTTCTCCATAATTAAGCTTATTTTCCATACAGCTCCTAGCTTGCATAAACGTTTGCTATTCATAACTGGTACTTAGACCAGTCTTGTTGTATTAACTTAAAATCCGTTGTGCCAGGAGTTAATGCATCAGCAAGAACCTGATGTTATTATTATTAGTATTAGTTATTTATTGTCAGGGGTGATGTAACTTTCTCCAGAGGCTAACAGTACAGTAAGTCAGCAATTGTGAGTAATTAGTCTCTGCTGTGTACTGTTGAGGAAGTTTATACATTCTCGTTCTCAGAGAATCGTGCTAAGCCAACGTAAAGTAATCGTTGCTTGATGTAGCAAGACAACCATTGTCTCTGCTCTTCAATATTATTGAATATTATCAATTTAAATAATATTTAACCATTTATATCAAAATTACCGAGATATTATAAAAACCCCGTGACACTGATCTACCAGAAGACCCGCCGACATGTCGTAAAAATACCCCCGCCAATACCAATACATCAGACGTATATGAGTCAACTCTAGCATGTATTCAGTATGGACGATGGGTGTTAGCGCCGAAGTGGTGACATGTAGAGGTGTGCGGTACGTAGGAGGACTACTGGGCCTTGAAATCAGGCTGTGAAGCCTATGCCCAGAGTCGGTCACATAAAAAAAAAAAAAAAAAAAAAAAATCTTACAGCCTCGTGATGGAAAGGTGACAGTATTAGGCCAAGTAAAAGTGGACAGAGTATAGAAGTAAGCAATAGATAGACTGGAAGACAGTATAGAGGGCACAGAGAGTGATAAAGTTATTTGGAGAGACATATAAACCAGAGGTGAGGGTGTTATTATTAATGATAAGTAAAAAAAAAAAAGTCATCCCGGGAGAGTGATGACAGCACTGTTGTGAATATTCCGGAAGATGGCGACGTAGAGCATAACCTGTTTGAAAGTCAAAAAAAGGGGGAGGGGATTCTGAAAGCATATACAGTACAAGATAAAAGGGAGACGAATAAAATAGGTATCATAATGTGAAGATGTAAAGGAAATAAATTGGGCTGCTTTACGAGGAAGTTAGTGTTAGATGAAGTTAGTGTTACTATGACAGAGAGGGACTTGCCTGGGCTTGTTGAGGAAGGGAAGTTTGGAAGAGTGTGGCGGAAGAGGAACCTGGAGACGGATGGCTTGATGACGTCATTGGAAGATACTGTTACGAGAGGGAACCAGGGAGTGAAAGACAGCAGCGTGTAAGATGGGTTTGCAAAAACGTAACCTGGATGAATATGCAGGAAGAGGACACTGGAATGTAATCTCAAAGATGGGTTTGCAGAAATGTAACCTGAGAGAATATACAGAAAAAAGGTACTGGAATGTGATCTAAAAGAAAATCAGGAACAGAATGCTGAAGGGTACTGAGGGAACAATGCTGAAAGGGATGGATGTAAGTGAAGGTCCAAGAAGGACATTTACACATATGAGAGTTATACATAGAAGGGACCTGATATGTCCTTACCTGATGGAACTGAGCCAGTCTCACAACTTATATACTAAGTTGTGGTTGCAGGAAATTATATGGACTTTAGTAATGAGGCAAGAATGAGTCTTCTTGGTTGTTAGTAAATTCAGTCATTTAATATAACTAAATATAACAACCAATGAGTCTCCTTGGTTGTTAGTAAATTCAATCATTTAATAAAACTAAATCTAACAACCAACTCAGCCGAAAGGGATCAGGTTTTGTCCGGGACGATGTGGGAAAATATGCAAGAAGACTGTTTTGTTAAGGATAAGAGGATATTGTACGAAGTGAACCTAAAAGACGGTACTGTGGGAGACGGTGGACTGGAAGAGGGAAAGCCTTGAAAACTATTGTGAAACTTGGTGTAAAAGACAACCAAGAAAAGACATGTGAATTACGGACCAGGAACTGTACTGTGGGGCGGGGTCATGCACGAGGTACTTGTAAGAGAGGCACCTGGAGGAAAAATGCTGAAGAAAAATCACCAGAAATTAGTGTTGTGATAGCGACACCTAGAAGGGTGCTGGGAAACGCTGCAAGAGGATGTTAAGAAACGTGGCCATAAACCAAGCACTGTATAAGAAATAAATTTATAAAAGGGTGAAGGAAACTGATGCCGTGTTCAAAAGTGAAAAAACATTTTAAGTAAAAGATTTGGAAGAGGCAGTAATGTAAGAGAGTGTTGTTTGAAGGGAAAGTGTTGCAAGAGAGAGCCTGGAAGAGGGTACTGTGAGCTGGAAGGACCTGGAACAATACCAAGGAAGAGGATCCTTTAAGAAAGTGATATGAGAGAGACTCCTGGAAGAGACTTGTGCAAGGAACACGTGGAGTTGTGACAGAAAATAATAAACAGTACAGTAAACAACATTGTCTTCATATAACTTGTATTTTGTGATGTAGGTAAAAATGAAACTGAGAGGGACCTGGGAGGGAGGAAATTTCCACATCCACCAATGACAGTAGTATTGTTTATTGCTAAAAGTAAATAGTTCCGACCGACGTAAACTCCATGCAGATATAAATAGAGATGTTACTGTAATTGGGAATGTGTGTATAGCAAAATAAGGTGAGCGAGGGGGTGGATGAGGAAGAGGAAGGGAAAAGCGGCAGGGCTAGATGTCGAGGTGAGAGAGAGAGAGAGAGAGAGAGAGAGAGAGAGAGAGAGAGAGAGAGAGAGAGAAGTGGGGTAATAAGAGAGAGGGAAAGCTCTATCAGGTGTTTTTATGAGAGACAAACGTCAAAAAAAAAATGTTCTTAGATAAAAAGACATTTATATTGAAATATTGGATGAGGGTATTTTGAGAAAACACCCAAGAAAGGAGTGATGGAATGTGTCGTGAGAAGAAAGCTGGAAGAATTCTATGAACTTGAAAAGGACGTAAAGGCGACTAGTGCAAGATAAGTTCCTGGAAGATTGCTAAAAGACTGGGTAATTGAAGGGGTTTTAGAGGAGAGGGTTGGAAGTAAAGAGCCTGGATGTGAGTGCCAGAAAAAAAGGGGGACTTTGAGGGCTGAACAAAAGGAAATTGTTTTGGGAAGGGAAAGAGGATATTGCACTAGTGAGTCATAGTAGAGAGAATGGTGGAAAAAGATGGAGGTGGGAGAAGTGAAAGAGAGTCTGGGAAAGGGGTCTGTAGTAAGATGCCTTAAAGAGGGTCATGGAAAGAAGATGCCGATAAGAAGTTGCCGGTAAGATCCCCACACAAGATGCCGGTAAAAAGTTGCCTCTAAGTTGTATGGAAGAAGATGCCGGAAAGATGCCGGTAAGAAGATGCCAGTAAGAAGATGCAAGTAAGTATATGTCTGGAAGAAGATGCAGGTAAGATGCCGGCAAGAAGCTGCGTGTCAGAGTGTGATGTAATGCGAGTGGTGTTCCGTGCCTGGGTGACAGACAGCCTGGGACGACACCCTCTGTAATTGCCACCCAGAGCCAATTTGTACCCTTCTCCTTCCCCTGCACCATCACACTTTTTCCTTACATCTCTTACTCTCGTACTTGTCCTTTCCCCTTATCAGTAGCTTCTTTTCATTTCCTCCCATCCTTTTCATTGTTCTGACATCTTCCCTTCCCATTTGGTTTACTCTGTAATTTTCATTTTTACATATGCTAAACTCTCTCTCTCTCTCTCTCTCTCTTTCTCTTTGTTTTACCATCTTTTAATGTTAACCTAGTAACCTTCCGACGGTTTTATCCAGCGTAGGAGTGAGCTGTCGTCCTCGAAGGGGTACGCAGAACTCTACATTCCCATTCTCTTTTTTACAACACCCAGGCGGTGGCTCAATCGGTAGAGAGGTGGCCTGCGGTCCTAACGGACCCGGGTTCAAATCCCACTGGGGCAGGGAACAGTTCAAGGATTTGAATTTCATAAAAATCAGCCTTTACTGATCTATCAGAAGACCCGCCGACATGTCGTAAAAAAAAAACCGCTAATACCAATACACCAGTCCTGTATGAGACAGCCCTAGGATGCATTCAGTATGGATGGTGGGTGTTAGCGCCGAAGTGGTGACATGTAGAGGTGTGCGTTACGTAGGAGGACTGCTGGGCCTTGAAAGCAGGCAGTAAAGCCTATGCCCAGAGTCGGACACATAAAAAAAAAAAAAAAAAGCTCCGGGAGACTGCAAGACCTACAAAGTTTTCAGCCCTTCTCCCTCCACTTCCTGTTTTCTCTCCCTCCCTTCAGTCTTTCCTCTTCCTCTCTCTCCTCGTCCCCTTCATTCTTTCCTCCACCACCCTTTTCTTTCCTTCCCTACCCCATTCTTTTTACCTCTCCCTCCCCCTTCTCTCCTACTTGTTTATGTTGCCTTCCATCTCTTCCTCTTCACATCAAATTTTAATACCTCTTCCAACCCACTGCCATATATTTTCCATTACCCAGTCTCCTCGCTCGACCTAAGCTGCGACCCGTCTCACATATTACATAATCTCCCTTCATTTTGATCCCGGCGACCTTTCCGCTTTAGCCCTTGGCACAAATATTATGAAAACTAGGGTGGGAAATTATCGTGTCTGTGGCCCCCTGGTGGCGGCTGGGACAAGATGGCGCTGTTGTCTTGGCTTCAGTTTTGTAAATATTATGAAAACTCGATGGAATTTTCAAGTTTTTACGATGGCGTCTCGTAGCGGTGGTCATGGGGAAGTGTTGTCTTCAAGGCCACGGTTGAAAATAATGTTGTAATATTAGATCAAGATTTTGTTAGCGTCAGATGAAAGAGAAGTTGTCTCTGATAGGCTGAAAATGTTTTTTGAAACCAGTCTATTTGTGTGTGTGCGCGCGCGCGTGTGTGTGTGTGTGTGTGTGTGTGTGTGTGTGTGTGTGTGTGTGTGTGTGTGTGTGTGTGTGTGTGTGTGTGTGTGTGTGAGAGAGAGAGAGAGAGTAATGGTGGTGGTGTTGGTGGTGACCAAATGAAGGAGGTATGTAGGCTACTTGACTTCAGACCACTGCTGAAAATATTTTGAAACTAGTTCAGAGTTTTGTCTGTGGTAAGGTGAAGGAAGCGTTGCCTTTGTCACTGTTGAAAATATGAATCAGGTCGAGGTTTTGCAAATCGTGGCCCGCTAGCCGTGGTCAAGTGAAGCTGGTGTTGCCTCCTAGGCCATGGGTAAAACACTGTGTAACGAGGTTGGGATATGATATGTAGTAGACTTTGATGGTGGTGGAGGTGGTGCGAGAGAGTGTGGTCGCCGGTGCATATGTCGTAAACTTTAAGAAAATATATAACAAATTATCATTTTCGTGTCGTTGGCCCCGGTGGTGGAAAAGGTTTAGTGAAGTTGTCTCCCACACAGCTATTATGGCGTCAAAGGCTGTAACAAAATATGGACGACAAAAACATTTGTGATAAAATGAAGCTTGCTGATTTACACACACACACACACACACACACACACACACACACACACACACACACACACACAGAAAGACAGACAGAGATGGAAAGCAGGAAGTGAGAATCTGAGAAAAGCAGGCCTGGAGGGTGTTATGAAAATATTAGAATGTGAGGAAAGGCAAAAGCATGGGATTAAGAAACTGGAGAGAGAGAGAGAGAGAGAGAGAGAGAGAGAGAGAGAGAGAGAGAGAGAGAGAGAGGAGAGAGGAGAGAGAGATGTGTGCCGGAGGGAAGGATATGTGTGGTAAGGGAGGCAGTATAATGATTGGTGATACTGGAAAGCTTTACAGTATTAATTTTTACATTGTTTTCTTTATGTGTCTCCGGTTCCTTAATTGTGTATGAACCTTCTTGCTCATTTTTTACCTTTTTTATTGATAATCCTTAGACTCTCTCTCTCTCTCTCTCTCTCTCTCTCTCTCTTTCTTTCTCGCTTGCTCGCTCGCTCCTGTCTATCATTCCCTCCCACCCGCCTCTGTATTTCATTTGCTCTTTGATTTTCCATCTTTGACCATTTGCTTCTTTTCCTTCGAATTTTTATTGTTTGTTTGTCAAAGTTTCTGTTTTCTGGATTTATTTCTTCCTTTTTAGTTCTTATGTCTCCTCTATCGTTTCTCTTTATCAGTATCCTTCCTTGTTTTTCTTTATCATTTATTTGATCTGTCTCACACTCTTCCTTCTCGTCCTCACTTTGTGCCCTTTCCTCTTCCTCTTCCTTGTTCATTATTTGTGTCCTTCGTTTTCCGCGTCATCTTCATCTTCCCGAGTCTCCCTGTTTGTTGTGTTCCTTCCGTGTCTTCCTCTCTTTTGTTTTCTTTTTCCTTCATCTTCTTGTTCCCTGGCTCTTCCTCCTCCTCTTCCCCCTCTTCCTCCCCTCCTTCTTGTTAATCCTGTCCCCCATAAAATATGTACCCAGAATAGGTGCCTGAACCCGCCATAAACAAGGATAACCAGGATTAACACAGAGGTCGACGCTGTGCAGGCGAGGCAGAGCAGGACAAGGCAGGGTTGGACAGGACAGGGGAGGACAAAGCAGGATAGGGCACGGCAAGGTAGTGTAGACCATGTTGTGGTTTAGTTAGGGAGGGAATACTGGGAAATGAAAGTTGGGTTTGAACAGAGGGAGATAACTTATGGAAGGGCAAGACAAGGTAGTGCATAGCAGGCTGCGGGATGGCATTGTGGTCTAGACGTCACAACATTTTCAGTAAGATGACGTCGTTGGAGGATTTATTCTTGCTTCCTGTAGTCGATTACTTCCAAATTGGGGGATATCCTTTCCACTTCGAAATCTCTTGTAAGCTGAGTAAATTTGTGTAGTAATAGTAAGTGTGGAACAGAAACTGACAACGTGCCACAGACGGAGAATATCGTAAGCATGGGAAGAGCTACTATGCTCAAACTTCGGTAGGAGAACAAAGGAGTACAAAGGAAAGCAATAGCGTCAGTCGTCATTTTGAGTCTATTTGTTCATAGGGTGAATTAGGGAATGGCAGAGTAGAGATCAATTAGAGTCCTTGGGGGAGTATATAAGGGAATTTATGAGGAGGTCAAGTGAGAGAAAAGTAGTTTAGACTAAGTCATAGCACATTAGGAAAGAACAGGGCGGGAGAACCAAGGAAATTGTTAGAAAGAGGAAGGTACGAGTAATGTTAGCCAAAGCCTGAGATCAAGACAAGGTAAAGTGAGGCAGGCATGAAGAGTCACGAAAGGGCAGGAGAGTGTTGGGCAAAGCAGAGCACGTCAGGTCTGAGAAGAACATGATATGAATGAAGGCAGGCAGGTGTATGTTGGAGAATACCAGCTAAAATTTAATACTTCATAGTTTTACAAGTTTAACCACGTTTGCGCTTAACATGCAGTCTGGGTGACGCTTGAGAGAGACAAGCACATGCAACCTCAAGACACACACACACACACACACACACACACACACACACACACACACACACACACACACACACACACACACACGCACGCACGCACGCACACGCGCGCGCGCGTTTCCTTCTGTTAGTGCTGGGACTGAGTCACGCCTACCATTATAACTGATGCGTGAAACTCCAACACTACACCTTTCCCACCACCGGAGGGACAGATACAGTTACAGTCCAGGCTGGAAGATGGAAACGAAAAAAGAAAAAACACCTTGGCCGACAGAAGCACCATCATTATCATCATCATCATCATCACCATACTTTCCATTAGTAGATGAAAAGGACCTTGAACTGATCATCATCATAATCAAACATCATCATCATCATATTATCCATTAGTAGATGGGAGGGAACGTGAAATCATCATCATCATCATCATACTTTCCATTAGTAGATGGGAAGGACCTTGAACTGATCATCATCATAATCAATCATCACCATCATCATCATCATTACCATATTTTCCATTAGTAGATGGGAAGGAACGTGAAATCATCACCATCATCATGGGACACATGCGGTAAAGTAACAAGGCTGCGTCCTAAGGTCTTAACTCTCTCAAACCCGCCAAACCCTCCTTTGTTCTTAGCCTCCCTCTCAAAGTATTCTTTTCATCCTGCTCTCCTTTCCCGCCTCGTCATCCCTCTCGCCGTACAGTACCATTCCGTCTTACTTATCACCAGTTTTCCTACGACCTGCCCTTTTCTTGCCCTCTATACCAATTCGTGTTTCCATTGTTCAGAAAATGGAGACAGTGACGTACACGAACCAGGAGGCGTCTGTTGTGATCAGCGCCTACTACTGCTTGCCCATGGACTCCCTCACCTTCCTCACCTACCAGCTACTCGTCTTATTCGTCATCCTCGCCTTCTTCTTGATCCTCTTCTATACCGCGGTCATCAAGGAACACTGGAGGTCCACCAAGAACATCAAGGCCCTGACCAACGCCACCAGGAGGTAAGATGTAGGGCAGGGTATGTGAGGGAGGGTGATGTGTACTATGGGTAAGATGTAAGGCAAGGTATATGAGAGAGGGTGATGTGTACTATGGCTAAGATGTAGGGCAAGGAATATGAGGGAGGGTGATGTGTATTGTGGGTAACATGTAGGTCAAGGTATGTGAGGAAGGATGATGTGTACTAGGGTAAGATGTAGGGGACTTGATATGAAGGCAGGTAATGTGTACTGTGAGTAAGATGTAGGCCAAGGTATATGAGGGAAGGTGTTGTGTACCTTAGGAGTTAGGAAGGGTGTAAGTGAAGTGAGGTGATAGATAAGTGTAAATTTTATATATATACAAAGTAATTACATATCTGTTTTTCTATATAGCTATCTACGTATATCTATCTAACTGTCTGTTTATATTTCTTTTTTATTTATTGGAGAGAGAGAGAGAGAGAGAGAGAGAGAGTCACCATTCCCGTAACTTTTAATCAGAAGGTCTTTCCCACTCCACCCTCGCTTGTCTTTCATTGTCCCCACCTCCATCCTCTTTGATTAAGCCGATTAACAAAAAGCCGAATATATTTTGTGAGCCTGAAAGTTCCCATTCTTTAATTTTATATTTCTTTTCTTTGATTATGTGAACCTGTTATTTTCTTTATGTTATATTATCATATCTCTGGACTTGAGTATATGATATTTTTATTAGATTTATGTTATTCACATCTCCTTCTCTGCGAGCATTAAATGTAAGAATCATGTTTAATATAATTTCCCTTCACCTCTGCCAGTCTCTGGGGCATGCTTTCTTGGAGCGCAGAGCATACACAGAACTCTCTCTCTCTCTCTCTCTCTCTCTCTCTCCACACACACACACACACACACACACACACACACACACACACACACACACACACACACACACAGGCATATGATCATCTTGAAATCTCATATCCCCAATTCATGTACTGTAATTATCAAATTACACGAACCAGATTTTGTCGCTTTTAAGACACCTCAAAATCAGATGAGCACAATCAGGCACAAAAGAAGTCACCAGCTGAGCAGGATAATGAACATTTCTTTGAGAGGTCGCTTATTGTCTTTCCTGAAACCTAATTAGTTTCTTCAAGCCGAGGACGAGCTTTATTTTAGTCAAGATGGATTGTAGGATTTGAGTGAAACCATGAAAACTCTATGTAACTTACAGTCTTTAAAAGTCTCTACTGAGCTTTATAACACCACGTTAGAAAATAAAATAAAGTTCCCGAATTCAAGGTGTTTGTCAGAAAAATTTATTCTAATATAACTCGGTATCCTCACTCGGGGAACCAAGATGTAAGAAATTTCTAGTATTTTCAAGTAAACAACTCGTAGGTCCTTACTTGTCCCTAAAATTGTCCTTAAGTAATTTCAAACAAGTCTCATAGGGTTAGGTGAACCGTAACTTACACCTTAACCCACCTAACTATTCCTCTTCTAGCTAATCCCCCCTTGAATTGGCCAATTTGTAAAGGTTAATTAGCTAGGGGGTACCGGACAACAGATGACAATGAGCCTGCTTTTCTGTCGGTTGCTTGGGCAGTCAAGCATCCTTGAGGTGCATATATACAGACGTGCTTGAACTTGTCTAGGAGCAGAGTCCTAACTCGACGAGGTCTAGGAGCAGAGTGAGTCAAAATGGCTGGCTTCTTTCTCCCTCATCTGATTTGAAGGTGCCAACTATTATTTAATTACAATATTAAATACAGTTAGATTACATCATGATATATACAGGGTGAATCTAACAAATTAATCTTAGTTTTAATTAAACTAAAGCCAAACCAAATATTCCCTTTATATATGTAATATGCTAAAACTACAGCTGCTTTTATATGACGGCCTTTTCATCTTCAGACACGTCATCTAACGCACAGACGCAGTTTAGTCAACGGATATTCCCAAATAATTACACGTATTTACAATATAGTTGTCCACAAGGGTTAAACGCAGTAGCATTTAACCTGCCGCATGCCAGTGCCGTTTCAAAACGGTCTGACATAATTCCACGGCCAGTGCCATTACCGTTTTAAAATGGTTTAAAATAAAAAACTTCACTGTGACTGTATTTTTCAAGATTCGTGGGTAAAAATTGGCAGGCATGTAAGGTAACTGTTCCTCTACCATCCCCCAGGCTGTCAAGGCCATACACTCACTCGCTCCTCCCCTCACGCATGCTCTGCCTCACTTTGCCTCTGTGCCTCACCCAGTGCTATACATAGTGAAGGCATTTTGTAAATATTATCATGTAAGTGTAAGTTTTAAATATTTTCTTGTAAGTGTAAGGACTATATAGTGAAGTCAAGTTGTAAATACCTTCTTATAAGTGCCAGGACTGTACGTAATGAAGTCGGTTGTACCTATCTTGAAGTAAGTGTAAGATAATGCATTCACAGTGAGAAAGACATGCAAATTGTGATAGATGCTGAAGTATTAAGTAATCAGAAAAGTGTACTGAATATTGCTATACCTTCCCAGCATAAATACCTGAGTATACTTTACATAGAAAACGGCTTTCTCTCACGTATGTGGTGAACGTAAGAGAGCGGCTATACCTGTACACGAGTATGCAGGACTCAATAAAAGTGATTTCCGAGCCTCAGTGAACATTTTAATGTCAAAATTCGTTGTTTCCACATCAGAATCTACCATTTTAGCCCCCCAAAATAAAAAAGGTCGAAAAATGGCCGGCACTGGGGTGACCCATAGGGCTAAAAATAGCTAGCACGTGGCAGGTTAATTTATCAATAATAAGAATTATTAAAGAGAACATAATTTCTAGGTTATAAAAACCGCTTGAACAGTAGTTGACGATCTTAAGTTCTCCTCTGGTTCTAACCAGGGACGACTATTTTAAAAAGTAGCGAGCGCAACTCCTCTAGGGAAAAATATTACCCACAGTGTTGGCTTCTTCAACCTAATGCAGTTATTTGTAGACAATCTTGCTGCTGCCGATTGACTTTCTTAGCTTAGGACAAACTTTTCAAACTGGAGTGGTTAGGAACATTCTCCATTAACCCTCCAGTACGAGGGGTCTCCCAAGGCTTAACCCTTCCACTGCCTTGACATCTTGTTTACTGTACTCGTATTTATGCTGACGTTTACAGCGGTGAGTAAAGGCGTCATCTAACCTCCCCAGTTCGATAATTCTCCCCAGATTTGAATATAATAATTTGGAGAGAGTGAGAACAATGTATATATGATGTGACAACATTGACGAGGTGAAAAATAAATGTTTTCGATAACACTAATAACTTTTATTGAGGTGACGTCCCCATTCCTTCGTTCTCGCTATCTGCGGACGAATTTATTCAACTCTGAGAAAGCATTTCGAACTGGAGGGGTTGTACAAATACAGTACTCTTCACTAACCACATCACTACAAGAAGAGTCACTAAATCTGACAAAATAAATCATCTGGTATATACCACTATGAATTAAATATAAATGATGTTCCCACAATGAAATCTGTTAAATACGAGTTAGTCCCTTCCAACTCCGGCAACTTGAGAACGTTATTTTAAATTTGTTCTTGCAATCCCCAGATGATTTAATTCGGGTTAAGAAAGACTTCTGGAACTGGAGGGGTTAGATATGGCCTTTATCAACAGCTTTACAAACGGGGGTGCTTTCTAAGCTGAAGAAAATCGCTTGGTGGTAGCCGTGATAAAAACATAAAATATATCCTCGTACTGAAGAGGCTTGGAGTTTACTGTAGCTTTATAAACCCTTTCAACCCAGGGAGGTATTTTCTACTTAATTAATGCTATCTTCAGACGATTTTTTTTTCAGCTTACAGATCAGCTTGCGCAGGGGTAAACGGGGACGGTTTCTGATCCCACCACTGCTGTATACATAATCTTTCCTTAGCTAAACAAAATCGTCCGGAACTATCAGTAACAAAACCAATTATACGTAATCATGGTGAATGGGTTAATAACAATTAAGGCAGATAAACAGGACCTAATTAAGACTATTATTGCAAGGATCACGTGAGGAGTTAATGGCACACCTGAGCCGTTTGGTACAGGTGTTTGGTTGGGTAGAGGAGGCAGGTGACTGGAGGTGTGGACAGAGGAGGATATGCAGGGGGGAAGGAAGGGGAAGGAGGGAGGTTGTGGAAGAGGAAGAATGGAGAGGAGAATTAAGGCTGAAGGAGAGGGAGAAAGAGGAAAAAGAAAAGAAGGAAGGAGAGATGTGTGTGTGTGTGTGTGTGTGTGTGTGTGTGTGAGAGAGAGAGAGAGAGAGAGAGAGAGAGAGAGAGAGAGAGAGAGAGAGAGAGAGATTAAAGGGTATGAGAAATAGTGTCGCAAGCAATAAAGAGCCATATTGGTAAAGTTGGCACAATATTCCCGGCAAGGATGCCATTATACCCCTGTGTCCACACACTGGGCAGCAGCAAGTTCAGGCCGGGGCTTTGATCATAGAGGGAACAGTGGATGTGGAAGCTATATGGCCAGAAATTACTGTAGGGGAGAAAAGGGGGAAAAACACTGGCCAGAAAAGTATTTCTTGTCTTTGGTCCTCCCTATCCTTCATCACTATTTTTTCCCTTTTCTCTTCTCTCCAGTTTCTCTCGTCTTACTTCCTCTTCCTGCTACCAATTTCTCTTCCTTAGTCCACACTTTTCTTATCCCTTTTTCCCTCTTCCTACTATCAGTGTGTTTTCTCCGCCCATTTATCTTTTCTCCTTTCCCTCTTCCTGCTTCCTTTTCTTGTTTTCATACTTTTCTTGTTTTTTTCCTTCTATTCACTTTCTGCAGACTCGACCTCACTGATCAGAATTTTCCTTCTTTTCCTCACTTTTTTTTTTCTTAATTTAACTCATCTGCTTGATATTTTCCCGTTTTTATATGCACACAATAATAATACAAACAAACGGACGGGCAAGTAACCATATAAAGGCGATATTAGAAGGGGAAAAAAGACCTACGCACATTAGCAAACAGAAAGACTGACAGATAAAGACACAAAGACTGACATATAAGGATATTAAAACAGACAGACATAAAAACAGTCAGACAGAAAAAAAAAAAGATACACCGACAAAGACACATAGAAAGATGAACAAGACTCATAGAAAGACTGAAAAAAAAAAATCAGATAAATACAAAGATTGACAGACAACCGTGCAAGCAAATACACGCTCAGTCAAAGACATTTTTATCCAAACACAGTGAAAGACAAACACTCACACAAACAGAGAGAAGCAAGTGAAGAGGTATGGGAAAGATTAGTAATCGGCTTGTAAATTATTTCCTTGTGTGGATCAAAAATTACACACACGCTCGCGATGGCAGTAGGAGATATTGTTTTCGGTGTGTGTGTGTGTGTGTGTGTGTGTGTGTGTGTGTGTGTGCGTGTGTGTGTGTGTGTGTGTGTGTGTGTGTGTGTGTGTGTGTGTGCAGTTTAACACGTTTCCTGCAATAAAACCCGTCTTACGTCGTGTCAACCATAGTAACAGACTGCGCTTAATTCTAAAGAATAAAATTTCTCCGGAGTAGCCGAGGACGAACCAAAATAGACCCCAACATATATTAGCATTCCACGCTGATTGCTGGCTTGGAATGACAGAAGGTGGATTATTAACTCTGAGGCTTAGCACTGCCAATAGGATAGCTGTTTCATGAAAATATACAAGAAGCAAGAGGTGAATGTACTAGTGTTGTAGCAGAGTAATATGTCATAGTAACAGCGCTTAATAAAGCATATAATGAAATTTTATTATATAGATGCCATACGTCTCGCTGATGATCAAGTCTGGAAAACACACACACACACACACACACACACACACACACACACGCACACGGTGAAGATGAAATTTGGTAACGGTTAATATGGGAGGGAAAACTGAGGTAATAAATTCCAGTTATGTAACAGCGTAAGGGGAAAGAAATACGACGTGAGCGCAGAATCTTTTAAAAAGATGTGTTTCTTTCAAGAACATCTTCAAAGATAGGAGGGCTGCCAAAAGACTTCATCCAACGACCAATAGTCAGATAAGAACTTGTACATATAATACGTTTTTCATTGTGTTTTTCTCACTTCTACGTGATGGAGGCCTCTCGTAAATTTCCCGTCCTGACACGAAAGAAAAGGTTTTGTTAACGATGCCGGGGCGACAAACGTTCGTTTTTTTTTAACACTTTTTTTCATGCTGTGGTAGAGTAAATTTTACGGTTGTATTTCGTCCACTACCAGTTTCGACAAAGGTCATGTTGTCTGGTGGATGTATTGCTCTCTCTCTCTCTCTCTCTCTCTCTCTCTCTCTCTCTCTCTCATTTTTTCAACTACCTTTTCTTTCGTCTTCCTGTACCTCTGCATGTTTTCTTTCTTTAGTTCTTTCTTCTCGTTTGTCCTCCTTCCCTTGTTCCCTATTTAGCTCCCCTCCCTTCCATCTCCATGTCCCGTCGTTTCTAGTCAGAGTAACTGTCGTTCTACTCTCCTCTTCTTCCCTATCCCTTCTCCTCGTTTCAGTCCGTTCTCCCTCTCACTACCTCTTTCATTTCTTTATTGCCCTTTCCTAACCCACCCACCGCTCTGTTCCTCTTCGTCTCCACCACTCTTTCTGTCTCCCCTCGCACGCCCTTAGCTCTATTCCTCCCTCCCCCCACCTTCTTCACCATTCCCATCATGTTTCCTTCTATTCATCCCAGCCTCCTATATCTTCACTTTCTTCCTTTCTCCACCATTCATACTCCCTTTCCTTTCCGTTCCATTTTCCCTCCCCTCCTCCACTCCTAACCCCTTCCCGTCAGTTCATCCTCCTTCACGCCACCCATACCCTCCCCCATCACTCTGACTCTGTGGGTAGACAAGGGGAATGATTAGGTGTGTGTGTGTGTGTGTGTGTGTGTGTGTGTGTGTGTGTGTGTGTGTGTGTGTGTGTGGTATTAATAAATGAGTCAAAGGAAAAGTTACAGATACGGGAGTGAAGTTGCTGATGAATGGTGAGGGGTGAAATATTTCAACTCTGGTGTTTATAAGTGATAGTGTGATGATTGCTAATAATGAACGGAATCCTGAACGACTGGTTAGTTTGGTAAATGTCTGTGAGAGGTGGAAGACTAAAAGTTAATGTAAATATTAAGTCAAGTGATTCACCGTGTACTGTGCTGGTGGATGCAGAGAAACTTTGACTGGTGGATGATTTTAAGTACCATGGTACGGTGATGGAAAAGAAATGTAAATGAATCAAGAAAGTAGGGAATACCGTGGCTCAAGGAAGGAAAGTGGTTGGTGTTGTGGTCTTGATGGGGAATAGAGTTCTAGGTAGCCACCAAGACTCCATGAAGACTGCATAATTGTGTCATCGGCCATATTAATATACAGGTGTGACACTTGCAGACACTATCTATCTATCTATCTATAGCCCGACGCCCTAATCCCGCAAAGGGTGGCCGCAGACAAAACGCCTCCAAGTCACTCTGTCACCCACCATTTGACTACCCTCCCCCCAACTCACCCCCCCCCCTCCTGCAGACACGAGTAATAATAATCAAGAAAGTAGGTACTATGTAAGACTATTAAAGTTACGTGTGTGGTCTGTGTCTACTGAATAGGATAAGAAATATAGATTCGTGGAGCATGTGGTTTAAGGAAGCTAATGACCAAAGAGTAGGAGAGAGGGTGGTTAGATGGTAAGGTCACACTGAGAATGGATATGGACAAGGTAATAAAAAGAGCACAGCCGTATGTGTGTGAATTTGATGGTAGAAGGAGGCGTTGTGGGCCAAGAGGATGATACCTGGATATGGTAAATGTGTGGGAAACTGATGTATGTAAACTGAGGAAGCAAAAGAACGGGAGAGAATTCAAATGGATGGATGAAATATGAATGAAGACACACACGCCAAGGGCTGGACCACTATTTACTCTCAGTGGCTCCTATGACTTACTCTGAGCCGAGAAAAAGCGTCTGGCTTTAGCTGGAACGGAATACTAGAGTTGTCCCAGTCACGAAAGCGTTAATGGTACCAGTATTAGCACACTTAGGTTTTTATACTCACTGCCAGGTAAATACTGTAAAATCGTGGGAAGTTTACTGGAATAAAATACAAGAGAAGACTCGACCGTGAGAGGGTACACCTGGCAGTGGACTGAAGGAACTTCATCCCACAGACACCTTGATCGTCTGGCCTGTGAGGTGATGATCATTTACAGCGCTTGAATAATGAGTCGCCATATTCACTGACTACTCGGCGACAATTTTTATAGTTTTACATATTCCTGTTCCTATCTTTGGATTCCCCCCACTTCATACATCAAGGAAAAATAAGCCTACAAATACGATGACGATACGATAATTTACTTCTTTAAATTCAAAACTTTCCTATTATTTATTCCAGTTTTTTGGCCTGAACATTTTACCGGAGATTTTTGCGTCCATCAGACGCTAACTGCTTTCCAGAAATTTCCCCATGAAGAGTTACCCCAGTCCAGTGTTCGTGGAAAGAAGAAATGTTTATAAAAAGAATGCACTTTCCCTCTCGCTGTCCAGTCAGTCTATACACACCACTCTATCCTCACTCTCACTAGCCTCTTCACACACTCTCCTATCCCCCTCCACACGATGTCCACCCTTTTTCTCACACACTGCTTCCTCTTTGCCCCACCACACACACACACACACACACACTGTCACGAGTCGGCTCGTGACATCATTTGGTGGGAAACCGCGAACTCTAGTAGAATCTCAGTGTTTATCGTTCAGTTAACCGCTCACCCGGCCGGGAGTGTTTTTCAGGCAATTTTTCAATGTGTCATAAATGATCGTTTCTGTGCAAGACATTAGCACTTCCGCTGAGCGACTTATTGTGGGCGTGTTTCGCTCATTCTAGCCGTTAGTAATGCGGTTAGACATTTGCCTCTTTCCCACGATTCGAAGTTAGTCAAGGTTTGTACGTCACGAAAGCAGGTTGGGCCCAGAGCGTAGCAGTGCCGCCGTTGTCCAGTTCCTGAATTTCCACCTACAGTAGTGTGATTGGCGAGAGACTTAGCGAGTGCAGTGTCCTTCCTCAGTGACGCCCAGTCATCCGCTTAGTCCACTCTTTGACCAGTATTTCTTTTCGTTTTTTCCTAGGTTTAAGAGTTAGCTTTTGAGTGAGTGAGTGCAATCTCCTTACTTTGAATTCATTTTGAAATGTAACGTAAATTTATTTCTTTGTAATCAATAAATTTAACAGTTCTCTTTCTCGAGCTTAATGTAATGTAAACTCGTGTTTTATTTTCCATATTAAGCTTATTCTAGTTGCAGCTCCTAGCTTGCGTAAATGCATTGCTATTCATATCTGGTATTTAGGCCAGTCCTTTCGTATTAAGCTTAAAATCCGTTGTGCCATCTAGGAGTTAATGCACCAGCAAGAATCTGTTATCATTAATAACATCAGTTATTGATTGTCAGGGGTGAAGTCACTTTCTCCAGAGGCTAACAGTACTAATAAACAGCAATTGTGAGGAATTAGTCTCTGCTGTGTACTGTTGAGAAAGTTTATAAATTTTCGTCCTTAGGGAATCGGCAAAGCAAGGCACATAAAGTAATCATTGCTTGATTTTTAGCAAGGCAATTCATTGTCCCTGTTATCAGTATTATTGAAAATTATCCTTTAATATTGCATATTCTTTAAAAACCCCGTGACAATTGGCGACCTCATTCCAGGATATTAACTCCTAGCTCTACAGTATAGCTATTCACAAGATAATACTCACTCGTTCATACTTAGGTATTTATCATTAAAGTCTATAGGCACTACTTTACTGGTGATTATTGATTCATTTTTATTAATTTACATAATAGTTTTCACAGTCAGTTGTTTGTTTAATTTTCTTTCTTTACCAGTTATTTAGATAAAATTGGTCACCACTAACCTGTGCCTATATTCTTTATTCTCGATTATTGACATCTTTCTCTGAAAAAATCGCAGTCAGTACTGAGTCGCTAGTTATTTAGATTGAGTTAGTATCATGTCCACCAGCGTCTATGTACAGGAAGCCAAAGATATGGGTCTTACGGACCCAACTGAAATTAAGGAGTTCGTCCTCTCTCGGTTTAATTACGAAAAGTAGCGCAAGAATGATGCTCATGAAGATCGTCGAATTCAGCGTGAGGAATGCGAAAAGGAGCGCGAATACGAGCGAGAACAGCGCAAACACGAGCGAAAACAATGTGAACTCAAGACAGAACAAGAGTGAGAACAACGCGAATATGAGCGTGAACAACGCGAGAGAGAACGAGAACACGAACGTGCCGAGCGAGAAGCACATGAAAAACATGAATTTGAAATGTTGAAGCTCAAGCGAGATTCCTTGGCTTCAGACACATCTGGTGCAGCTGGCCCAGGCTCCACGAGCGTTCTCCCTGCACATGTTCTGGCGACCCCACACATCAAGCTTCCTCCATACAAAGAAGGCGAGCGAATCGAGCCATACATAGCTCGTTTTGAAGACATGGCTCAACTGTACCAGCTGGATGATGCAGCTAAGCGGCTTCAGTTTCTTAGCCTGTTTGAGGGCCCTGCCCTCAATATTCTCCAAAGAATTCGTGGAGACAATCTCACGTATGAGATGAAGGCCGCACTCGTCAAAGCGTACGGTCTCACAGTTGGCGACGCCAAGAGCCAGTTCATGAGGGCGCGTTTACAGGATAAAGAGACTGCAGTTCAGTTTCTTGACCGGTTTACTGCTTACTTAGATGACTGGATGGAGAAAGATGAAACTCCTTCCACATGTGAGGGGATAATTGACCTTATGCTGCGCACGCAGCTGGAAAAGTCATGGCCTACTGAACTTATGGCTCAACTTAAGATCTGCCAGGTAAGAGAGCCCAGCCAAATGGTGAAGGCTAACGCATTCTTTACTGCATACGGTATCAAACTCACAAGCAGCATACCTGGAACAGGAAACCTGATAAATCTGGGAAACCGTCTCAGACTGAACCCCAGCAACAAGGCCGTTCTCAGAATAATGCCCAAGGTCCAAAACCACAGAAGAAGGACCAGGGGCAAAACGCTCAGAAACCTGAGTGGAAGCGGTACGATAAGCAGAACCCTAACCAGCAGCAGTACCGGTATTTCAAGCAGCAGCAGGGCAAGGACAAACCACGTAACCCTCAGTCAGGACAATCGACTTTACTGTATCGGAGGCAGGATGCAAATGCAGCCCTTATGCCACAACAAGCGTACAGTGGTGCCAACCCCACCAGTACAGGTACTTCCCCACAGTTCACTAGTTCCCCAGCGACAGTGAACCCTCCTCCACAGGTGGTCAATGCTCCAGCTCCTCAGATGGTGAGCACGACCCCACAGATATCAAGTTCTCAGGGCATCACGTTTGCTGCATCGTTTGTTCCGCAGTCTCACCAATGACTGGCTGCTACCTCCTCAGACCCTTCCACCAGTAACACTGCCTTTCTTGTTCAGCCAGGGTTTGTGGGAGGTGTTTCTGTAAATGTACTGAGAGATAATGGTTCCTCAGGTTGCTCTGTCAAGCAGAGTTTAGTTCAGCCCGACGAGTACACGGGTAAGCAGATCCAAGTTAGACTTATTGATGGGTCACTGAGATTGTTCCCTGAGGCACGTATCCAGGTGGCATTTCCATTTTACACTGGTACGACAGTCGCAGTTGTCATGCCAGAACCTTTATTTGACCTAATCATAGGCAATATTCCCGGTGACAAATATAGTTGCACCGAAGATGACTCTACTCAGACTTCGGCTGCAGAAAAACGAGCCATGGCTGAGGCTCTGAACTGCGTCACCCCAGTGACCATTGAATCGCCGCAAGATCCGATGTGTAGCCAAGTTGTTGTTCATGAACAACATTCTGACGCGACACTTGCTGCCGTATGAAAGAAACAAAAGGGTAGAGTGATAAAGTATTCACGGGGAGGTCAAGCCAAGTTCCTTCGTAAACAAGGATGGCTCTACCGTGAATCACGAACACCCGAGGCCGAGGTTCATCTGCAGTTTGTTGTTCCCGCCAAATACCGCCAAGCAGTGTTACAATGGGGTCATTGTTCAGCCTCAGGAGGTCACATGGGCAAAAGGAAGACCCAGGGCCGTATCCAAGCTGACTTTTTCTGGAAAGGGATGGGACGAGACATAGATAGTTTTGTGCATTCCTGCAGTATGTGTCCACTTACAACTAATCAGGGACATGTCCTTCCTGCTCCGTTTGAAACCACACCCGTAATCTCTGAGGCAGTTGAGAGAGAGGGCAATGGTGAAGTAGGTGCAGACCTGATGTCTTGCCTGCTAACTGCTTACTAAGTAGCAACTGTTGTATCCTGGGTTCTGTAACATAGGCGTTCTTAGAAATTTGAGTAATCCAAGGACCAGCCTGGTTCCCAGTCAAAAGTGTAGACCTGACGTCTCACCCGTTGGCCCCACAGGACACAGTATGTCTAGGGCCTGTACATACCTATGTACTGAAGGTTAACCCCTACATCGCGGGCTTGTTTACCAATGACTTGCATGTCCCGCGGGGTTATTTGGGCTCCGACAGACTCTCAAAAAATATTTGCCAAAAATCAGTTATTAGTCCTAGAATAATAAAATTACATATGCTTATGGCACATACCTTCAGCTTTCTCCTGGAATGATTGTTGAGCCTTCGTCGGTTACCGTAGGACTTGTGGAGACCTCTGAAGTAGGGTAATGAAATCTCCACTTTACACTTCCCGACAACCCGTAATATGATTACCACAGCCAGATACAAACACTATAAACACTATTCTACAATTTTCAAGTAGTTTGGGATCCATACTAAAAAAAACACACACTGTGAAAGCAATGGAAATTACGAGCGCATCTGATCGTCGCACTGGCACTAGTTCGCTCTTGGTACTCTGTCATTTATTATTCATAAAACCCCTCACACTTTATATTTCTATTACTATATAACACTTATATATATCTACAGTCTTTATCCATAAGTTTCCTTCAGTAGTATTAGTTTATTGTCACTGTAGGGATTCAATTTCTTTCAGTAAAATACGTAGCATTCACTTTCTCGTCCTGTATACTGGCATTGAGAGTGAATGTCACTTTCATCTTCACTCTCATAACTCATAGCATTCAGACATGCTAGAGTGAAACTTTCACTTTCATTACTCCTAAGGTATATACTCGTATTCATATAATACTACTCATTTACATTTCTATTTACGTTCTCTATTTTATTTACGTTATTTACATTTCTATTTTATTTACACTGTGTTATGCACTGTCACTTGAAATAACTTATAAAACTATTTTCCATTGTTCACGTATATTTACATTCATTACTTTCACTTGCTGTTTACACATTATTTACACATTATTTACAATTCCACTTGCACTGTTTTACTCAATAGAAAGATCGTAGTCACTCTTTTATCAATTGTCAGCCCTTTACCTCTTTCCACACGAGGTTTAGTAGGGGGTAAAGGTCACTGGGCCCTTTGCATGGGGGTGAAAAAAGGCCTTGAAGTCAGCAAGAAGAAACATACGTACCCTCGCTTCGGAAGATGAGAGTAAACTGATAACGGAGGGCCGGGGTGGAGGCCTGCTTAGGGGTTATTCAGAGTTACCAATATTAGCTCTTGAAACAGCTAAGTCTAGCAATGAAATGATTGGCAGGAAATCTAGACAATACATTATAAATTTGGTAGTTCCAGGTGAATGTAAATATCACTTAGGCTTCTCCCTTCCCTCCTTACATGTATATTTATTACGAAAATAGATTAGAGGCCTACTTAGGAGATATATATTCAGAGCTACCAATGTTAGATCTTGAAACAGCTTTGTCTAGCACTGAAATGATTGACAGTAAATCTAGACAATACATTATAAATTAGGTAGTTCCAGGTGAATGTAAATATCACTTAGGCTTCTCCCTTCCCTCCTTACATGTATATTTATTACGAAAATAGATTATACGGCATATTTCAAGGGGAAAAAAACAGCGAAAATTAGCGAACGAGTGCACGTGAGGTGTTGTCAGGTGATAATTAGCCAATTCCAGGTGTATGGCACTCTCACTTACCTTATTTCTTTCTTGTATATATTATTTGGTATAAGAATAGGACATAGGGCTTATTTCAATGGATGAAATCAGTGAAAAATCCCAGGGAAGATTTACTTAGCGTAGCACGGCCGGGCAGGCGAGAGGATAGGGTAATGGAGGGGGGGTAGGGAGGGGAGTCAAGAACGGGGAGAAATGGCTAAATTGTCAACAATGGATGGGAGTACAGATGAGATTAGGAGTGCTGACTAGTGTTGGACATTGGCAGTACTGATAGATGATACAAGCCCCCACTTGGAAGCCCGGGTGAATTCAAAATAACACAGAATCACAAAAGCGATGCCCCGCGGTATGATCCCTTGCTCCCAAGCGTCACGAAAGTGACGCCCCGCAGTTAAGGGGTTAAGGGGGAAGTTTGAGAACCCTGCAGAGACAGTCCGAGGCTGTGTATAAATTACCTTGTGGAACGTCTCGAGCTGTGGGCCTCTCTGAGGTTTCCTGGAGTATGCACAGTATCCACACGAGTGTTCACATCCACGGTGAGTGTTAAAATGTGACCTGCCCGAGATTGCATAGCAATTCTCAGCTTCCTGTCATTAATCATAAGCACAGAGTTAGTTAACCAGTAAACTGGGTTCCATTAGCGAATCGCAGCGTTTGTTGTCCTGCACAGGCGCCCAGTCTTTTCGCTCATGACCGCGTTCCCTGGTTAATTTAGTGAATTGCAGCGTTTGATGTCCTGCACAAACGCCCAGTCTTTTCGCTAATTAGGTATAGGGTTTAACCAGTAAACCAGGTTCTATTAGTGAATCGCAATGTTTGATGTCCTGCACAGACGCCCAGTCTTTTTGCTTATGACCACGTTCCCTGGTTAATTTAGCAAATTGCAGCGTTTGATGTCCTGCACAAACGCCCAGTCTTTTCGCTAATTAAGTTTAGGGTTTAACCAGTAAACTGGGTCAGCGTTTGATATCCTGCACAAATGCCTTGACTACGTTTCCTGGTTAATAATGTAAATAGTGTACTTTTTGTAACATAAGTACTGATTGCAAGGCAGAGAGAGAGAAATGACACTTTTGATGCTCCACCTTAATTCCTCTCGGAGGTGCAGCTGGTGGGTGCAGCACTGCCGTGCAGATTTGCTGGTCGTCCCTGTCGCATGCTACCGCCCTTTCTCTTCTGCCTCGTCGTCATTATTTACTATAAATTTATACTACATGATTTTACACGTAGGTACAGTTACACCACAACTGTCACACCTACACCGTGTATTACATACATTACGCTACATAACAATTAGTTGTTAATGTAAATGTAGCAAACTTTTCTCTCAGTTTGACCTGAGTACAGGTTTTTTCACTCACTGGCGACTGTGACTTTCTCCTGTAGCAGGATAGCACACACACCACAGTGTGAATCTTGTGTGACTGAGTTAGGATTTATATGTATGTATATTGAAATTTTTTTTCCTGAGAAAAATTTTTTTCAACTTTTGATGGAGTGTAATGTCACGAGTCGGCTCGTGACATTATTTGGTGGGAAACCACGAACTCTAGTAGAATCTCAGTGTTTATCGTTCAGTTAACCGCTCACCCGGCCGGGAGTGTTTTTCAGACAATTTTTCAATGTGTCATAAATGATCGTCTTTGTGCAAGACATTAGCACTTCCGCTGAGCGATTTATTGTGGGCATGTTTCGCTCATTCTAGCCGTTAGTAATGCAGCTGGACATTTGCCTTTTTCCCACGATTCGAAGTGAGTCAAGGTTTGTACGCCACGAAAGCAGGTTGGGCCCAGAGCGTAGCAGTGCCGTCGTTGTCCAGTTCCTGAATTTCCACCTACAGTAGTGTGATTGACGAGAGACTTAGTGAGTGCAGTGTCCTTCCTCAACGACGCCCAATCATCCGCTTAGTCCACTCTTTGACCAGTATTTCTTTTCGTTTTTTCCTATGTTTAAGAGTTAGCTTTTGAGTGAGTGAATGTGATCTCCTTACTTTGAATTCATTTTGAAATGTAATGTAAATTTATTTCTTTGTAATCAATAAATTTAACAGTTCTCTTTCTCAAGCTTAATGTAATGTAAACTCGTGTTTTATTTTCCATATTAAGCTTATTCTAGTTGCAGCTCCTAGCTTGCATAAACGCTTTGCTATTCATAACTGGTATTTAGGCCAGTCCCTTTCGTATTAAGCTTAAAATCCGTTGTGCCATCTAGGAGTTAATGCACCAGCAAGAATCTGTTATCATTAATAGCATCAGTTATTGACTGTCAGGGGTGAAGTCACTTTCTGCAGAGGCTAACAGTACTAATAAGAAGCAATTGTGAGGAATTAGTCTCTGCTGTGTACTGTTGAGAAAGTTTATAAATTCTCGTCCTTAGAGAATCGGCGAAGCAATCCATCATAAAGTAATCATTGCTTGATTTTTAGCAAGGATATTCATTGTCCCTGTTATCAGTATTATTGAAAATTATCCTTTAATATTGCATATTCTTTAAAAACCCCGTCACACACACACTCACACACACACACTCACACACACACACTTCTGCTCTCCTGCTGGCCTCTCTCTCTCTCTCTCTCTTAGTAATGAGTTCATAGTATTCCTCCAAACGCATCCTAGAAGTTTACCTTATATTTTCCCAGCTTATGCCTATAATATATTATATCTGCCGGCGCTCCTACTCAGTCTTTGCTGAATAAAGTCACCTGGCGGGAAATGCAACCAAATATAAAGGAATATGTGACCAACAGACAGTTAAAATATTGAACATTTTATTTCACAAGAAATATACGAAACTGTGACAACAAGACACACATTATAGAACAAAACATAAACAATGGAAAACTTAAAAAAAAAAAAAAACTAGAAACATATAAAGTATAAAGCAAAAAAAGAACCAACAGACGCTTTCATGGACTTGGGTTACAACACTAAGGGAAAAAGAAAAAAAAAAACTTTCAAACATATACTGTGCTTCGAGGTGAAGGGGAAAACATGAAGCGCAACGAAAAAATATATCAAACTTAAAAGAGAAAACTGTGGTGATAGATAGACAGGTAAAGATAGATAAAGTGGCAGACTGATAGACGCATGAAAATAAATACTTGCAAACGGTCAGACAGACAGAGGCAGAGGGATAGATAATGACAAACAGAGAGTTAGACAGAGGGATAGATATAGAGAGACAGAGGCATAAGAATATATTCAGAGTGGCAGAGACAGGAGAACAGGTACAGAGAGACAGAAGGATAGACAAAATTACAGACAGATAAAAGAAAAAGCATACAAAACAGGTCCACACACACACACACACACACACACACACACACACATACACTCACACACACACACACACACACACACACACACACACAGGGATTCAATCTAGGCAGACGTGTGACACAGGCGCTCTGTACCAAATCATCACGGCCAGTGGAATTACCTAAATAGTATCTTTGTATGAGTCAAGCTCAGTACCAGGTTATACTAAATGATTGTTCATTATTAAAAGGAAAAAAATAATAAGTTTAAACAAGACTTGTACAAACAGGAAATAGAACCAAGACGAAAGAATACGCTGAGTCATCTCTGAGGTTTGTTTAGACTACAACAACACGGAGATTGTAAGTACATGCTTTGCACTTTAAGTATTGCAAAATGGATACATACTTCAGTAAAACAAATTTGGAAAAGAAAAAGGGATAAAGGTAAAAAGCAAAATGATGATTTCTACCAAGAACTGGTTGAAGTAGAGACCCACAATAGACTGGTTGAACGTGTAAACAAACTAGAAATGGCTTTCAAAAATGAAATTGATGAAATAAAGAAGCAGATGCACTTGCAAAAGGAAGAAATAGAAAAACTAGGAAGGGAGGCCAATAAGAAAGACACAACCATCAGTGAACTAAGAGTGGAATTGAGTACACTTAGGAAGAAAATGAGTGAAATGGCAAGTACAGTAGTCAATCACGAGAGTGTTATGGAAGAGTTCAAAAATGACACAGAGACAATTAGGCAAGTTAGCAGTCTTATTGACCAAAGCAGTGATATTGAGAAGATAACACAAGTAAATGAAGCTGTGCAAAGCTACAAAAATGATGTAGAAACCACGTATGCTGAAATGGTGAAAGTAAAGAAAGACTTAGAAACAAGGGTGGAGGAAAAACGCATTAAAAAGGAGGTGAAAAGAATAATCCAAAACAATCCAAAGTTAGTCAGAGATTCAGTAGAGATAAACAAATCAATAGTAATCACTGGTATAGAAGAGGAAGAAGTAAAAAAACAAGATCACAAGAGACAAAAAGGAGATGGCAAATGTAATGAGCTTACTGAAAGAAGTATCAGAGGAAATCTGTAGTAAAGACATAGAGGAACACAAAAGGTTAGGGAAATACGAGAAAAGCAAGACAAGACCTCTAAAGGTGACTTTCCAGAGTGTAAACACTGTGGAAGAGATACTAAAAAATGCAAAGAGTCTTAAGGAAAAAGAGGAGTTAAAAAATGTATGGATAAAAAGATGCCTAACACAAGAGGAACTGGAATTACTGAAAGAGAAAAGGGAGGAAGCAAAAACAAAAAATGAGGGAAGATCAGAAGAGGAGAAGAAAATTTTTTACTAAGTAATAGGATTGCAGGTACGAAAGTGGTACACAAACAGGATGGAAGAAAAAGAAGGAAGGTAGTAGAACCATGTCATGACAAGTATATGAACAAGATGATAAAGTTGATGTACTCAAATGTGGATGGAATGGTATCTAAATTACTAGAGATGAATGATTATGTCAGAGAAAATGAACCACAAATTATATGCCTAACTGAAACAAAATTAATACCAAGGATATCAAATGACATACTAAACTTAGAGGAATACAATATATGGAGAAGAGACAGATACTTAAAAAAAGGAGGAGGAATTATAATATTAACTAAGAAAAATCTAAAAGTCAAGGAAATAAAACTAGATATACCATCACAAGTAGAATTGATTGCAGTAGAGATCGACACATCTGAAGGTAAAGTAACTGTAGCTAATTTGTACATGCCACCCAGATCAAACACATGGGAAAGAGACGAATATGAGGACCTGGCAGAGAGTACAATTCAGAGTGTAAGATCATTGCTACATAAAATGGAAGAGAAATCGGAAAGAATTATACTAACTGGGGACTTCAATACAAATATAAATTGGAATACTCTAGATATAAATAGCCAAGAAAGCTGTTGGGACCAAAAGCTCCTGGATCTCGTACAAGAGTTTTTCTTAACGCAACATGTGAGGGAAACCACCAGAAAAAGAGGACTTGATGTACCTTCAATGCTAGATCTAATATTTACAAGGCAAGAAAATGACATTGACAGTTTAATATATCACCCTCCACTCGGCAAAAGCGATCATGCAGTACTAAATTATAACTTCAGGATAGCATATGACATAGTAAACAGCAATGATAGTTACAAAAAGAGCCTAAACTATAAAACGGGAAATTATCAAGACCTAAAGAAGTATTTCTTAGAAGTTGATTGGGAAAATGAGCTTAGAAGACAAGATTTAAATGCTGTATATAAAAAATTTTGTGAATTTTATGAAATAGGAGTCCAGAAGCACATCCCACAGCACAAAGAAGCAGATAAGAAAATACAGAAATGGTTCAATACAGAATGTAAAAACTCAAAAGAAAGAAGAGATTTGTTGTGGAATAGATACAGAAGACACAATAGTGAAAGGGGGTATAATAATTACAAACAGGCAAGAAACGACTAAACAAGAATAAGGAGGGAAGCCCAAAAACAGTTTGAGGAGGATATAATAAATAAAAGTAGTGATCAACCAAAGCTGTTTTACAGCTATATCAGAAGCAAAACTAAAGTAAAAGATATAATACAATCCATTTCGGACGAGGGAATCACTTATACACAAGAGAAAGATATTTGTGAAGCACTAAATAAGAATTTCCAATTAGTTTTTACAGAAGAAAAATATTTTGAGAGGGACTATGTGGAACACGCATGTCAACACATACTACCAGATATACAAATAGCAGAAAAAGTAATACAGGAGGAGTTAAGTACTGTAGATTAGACAGAGGAAAAGCAAGTGGTCCTGATGAAATTTCATGTTGAGTATTACGAGAATGTGCAAAGGAGTTAAGTAAACCATTATTTTTAATTTTCAAGAAATCCTTGAGTCAAGGTAAACTACCTGATATTTGGAAAAAAGCAAATATTGTCCCTTTATTCAAGAAAGGAAATAGACAAAATCCACTCAACTACCGACCAGTATCACTGACAAGTGTTGTAAGCAAGGTATTAGAAAAACTTATAAGAAAAGCTTGGGTAAATCATCTAGAAGAACACAGTATGATAACAGAAAGACAGTTTGGTTTCAGAAAAGGAAAATCATGTGTTACTAATCTGTTGAGCTACTATGACAGAGTAACAAACACAATACAGGAAAGGGAAGGATGGGTGGACAGTATCTATTTAGATTTCAAGAAAGCTTTTGACAGTACCACACCAAAGACTTTTATGGAAACTGTACCATCAAGGAGGAATTCGAGGCAAACTGTTTTGTTGGATGCAAGACTTTCTCATAAAAAGAGAAATGAGGACAGTACTAAGAGGAAACTACTCATCATGGAAAGAAGTGACTAGTGGAGTACCACAGAGTTCAGTGCTGGCACCAATCATGTTTTTGGTGTATATAAATGATATAAACAGTAACACTGGAAATGAGAGCTATTTGAATATGTTTGCAGATGATGCAAAAATACAAAGGAGAATTACTAACACAGACTCTTGTAAAAAGCTACAAGAAGAATTAAATAAACTTCATGAATGGAGTAGTACATGGCAAATGGAATTCAATGTGGACAAGTGTCATGTAATCAAGTTTGGTAAAAGTGGAAAAAGACCTGATTGGGATTATAAGTTAGGAAATAAAACCCTATACACATCAGAAAGAGAGAAAGACCTAGGTGTGATTATCAATAACAGACTATCTCCGGCTGACCACATCAGCGAGAAGGTACGGAACATGTATACACTGCTTGCAAATATGAGAATAGCATTCACATACATAAATGAAGACATGCTAAGAAGGATAATAACATCATTCATTAGACCAACCCTGGAATATGCATCAGTAGTCTGGAGTCCTCATCTCAAAAAGCACATAGACAAGATTGAAAAAGTTCAAAGGGCCGCTACAAGATGGATACCAGGCTTAAGGGACCTAAGCTACGAAGAAAGACTAAATAAACTGAATCTACCAACACTACAGGAGAGAAGGAAAAGAGGTGACATGATAATGCTATATAAATGCATATCAGGAAAGGAGAAAATAGACATAAATGATTACTTAACATATGGAGAAGCATCAGCAAGAGGACACTGCAAAAAATTGCATAAGAAGAGATGTGATAAAGACGTAAGGAAATTCAGTTTCCCAAACAGAGCAATTGATCAATGGAATGCACTACCGAATGAAATAGTGCGTGCCAAAGCAATTCACAAATTTAAGGATATGTACGATAAATATGGTTTAAGACACGGGACAGCACGAGCTTGACTCATTCCTGTAAAGATACAATTAGGTAAGAACACACACACACACACACACACACACACACACACACACGGTACAAAAACAATATTTCTGATCTTTATACACACAATATCAATATTTTATTTTCCAACGACACATAAAATTTTGAACGCAAAGATACACCTTCCTGAAACGGCGGGACCAAAAAACACCAAAAAGAAAAAAAAAAAATACAGGCATTTTTTACGTAATTCCCTCACGGTATAGTCTCTCTCTCTCTCTCTCCAACAGCGAAGAGAAACAAACACCACAACAAAACGGCCAGTCACACCCCATCCATCACACCCACCACCACGGGCCTTCAATCAGGACTTTAGTGTTGGCCTTTGGAGTGGTGCTGGGGGGGGGGGAGAAGGTGGAGGGTGAGGGGGAGGGGGAAAGTTGACAGATGGAAGGGGAATGGGGAAAGGAACAGGGAACACACGACCACTCTCACGTTCCAGCAATTCCCGATGTCACTAACCAAGGAAAAACTGCCACTCTTCACCAGATTATTTAATTTTCGACATCAAAGTCGGTCTACTAAACTCCGTTCATTTTATGTGCCCTCTGTGTCACTAAAAGGATGGGAGAAATTATAACAACATTATTTTAGTCACTGCTACAAGGAAGAGAGGCTGTATTATAGTCAAGGAAAATAAAGAAATGGTGGGCTGAGTCTACCATCTCGGTTTGGGGACGGTTATTATTCTTTCCCTCCTTAAATATCGATAAGCTTTTTTTACATCCATTTCATGTATGTGTCAATCAGAACAAAATAAACAGTGTTATGAGAAACATGTAACGATTCTTCATTAAGAAATATTAGCATGACACGGCTGAAGATCGTACGTTACGACTATAAACAACAACAAACTCACGTGTGTCTACTGCCCCGCTGGACCTACTGTACAAAGATCATGGAAAACCGTTGCAGAGAAAAATGGACAGTGCCTAGACTGAAGTATTTCCTGAAGTCTGGAGGAATACCCTGTTCAGGGAACACCACTGGTATTTTGGAGCCCTCGGCATCGTCGGATCTCGGCCGGCGGTCTCGTCTCTGCACAATTTCGGCTTTAAACATTGTACAATTTTCATATGAAAAACTTTGTAGATATTCTTCAGCATTTTGGAGATGAAGCATTGTTCTTTTAGAAAACTAAATTATTTGGGTTTCACACAAAATGTGCACCTAGAGACTTGTAAATATGTGATGAATGTTGTCACACCCGGTGTGCTTTCACTGCGGCTATAGTAACGTTTTCCTGCATTTACCGCATTAAAGCATATCTAGGAAAGTAGTATAACTACTAAAGAATAATATCAGTTATAAAAATACAAGCAACTCGCATATCAAATACCCATTTCTCTCTCTCTCTCTCTCTCTCTCTCTCTCTCTCTCTCTCTCTCTCTCTCTCTCTCAGATAATGAGGAGTCTCACCTGCCATTAGCGGTGGGATCTGTGGCTCTCGATAAATTATCCTTAAGTGACTGTGAGATGTGGTGGTGGAGGGTGGTAATGGATGTACTGCCTGGGTGGGTTAGGTTTGGCTAGGTCGGATTGGGTTAGGATGGACTGGGTTAGGCTAGGCTAAGCAGGGAAGCATACGGGAAGGTCAAGTACGATTAGAGTTGATCAGGTTATATAAGGTTAAGTTAGTTTGAGTAATGTAAGGTTAATTTAGGTTAAGGGATGAAAAGTAAGGTACAAGTAAGTTAAGATAGGGTACGGTAAGTTTAGTTATGGGAAGGTAAGCTTTAAGATGAGGTAAAGTGCGGTAAGGCTGCGTAAAGTCGGGTTAAAATGAAATAAGATCTGTTAAGTTACGGTAAGCCATTATAAATGAACGTAAGGTATAGACTGATAAGGTGAGGCTGGACTGAACTGAGTTACCTAAGTCAGGTTGGGTTTGGTTACTGTAACAGTGTAAAGGATGAAGGACACCCGCACGGCTGTAATGATTTGGTCAGCACGCTGGAGCCAGGGAGGCTGTGACAGAAGACGGCAATAGGAGAGACATGGCAAGGCTCTCACTTCTTCGGGTTAAGCGCTCCAGTACACCAACTCTTTGGTGTGTTTACTATACCTGCCTCCAGACGATTTCATTCATCTGTGCAAGTGAATCTCTTAATGAAGGCATTAAAAGCAACCTTCTTTAACCAGACGATTGTATTCATCTGTGGAAGTGAATCTATCAATGAAGGGATTAAAAACAGCCTTCATTAAGCAGACGATTGTACGCATCTGTGGAAGTGAATCTCTCAATGAAGGGATTACAAGCAATCTTCAATAACCAGGCGATTATATTCATCCGTGGAAGGGAATCTCTCAAGGAAGAAATTAAAAACAACCTTCACTAACCCTTCACAACTATGCCGATTATTTATAGTATTCCTGTTACAGACACGCGATATTATTGGTCAAAAAGAACTTCTCGTGGAGAAGGGATTGACGTCCACACTTCACGAGTGATTTTGGATTAATTAAAATTTATGGGGGATTAAATTAGTTAATGTATGTGGGGGTAAGAGAGAGAGAGAGAGAGAGAGAGAGAGAGCATAACTTAAGGTGTTTTGTATGAAGTCTGGATTTAATATTATGATAATATTAATAAATATGACGTTGTACGAATTTAAGACCAGAACCTCAAAGTAGAAGGCTATCCACCCTCAAAGCATTCCAGCAGTTTGTCATACATGAACATAGGAAAGGAAACATTCTTAGGCCAGAATGTTTCATGGATATCTGATATAAACTATAGAAATATAATTAAAATTAAGCTGTTTAACCTAACATGCAAAATAAAAATTATTAATGCATATACCGGTATTATATTTTATTCCCATAAACTCATTTACGCACAACATTTTTGTAAGTACGCCAAGTATGTGAATGTAAAGTCTTGCAGTAACCTATCAACTCGCCTGTGCAATTAATACAAAGAAGTGGTGCTGGTGCGGGACGCCTTCGCTCGGTGGCACTGATGTTGCAGCATGACGCCGCTACACAGTTATACAAACATCCAGCACCTACCGGTACCTCCATATTCCAAAAAAGGAGGATTGTGAACTGCAGGAAGAGGACAACTTCACAATACAGTCCACTGGGTTCCGGTTACATGAGCCTAGGATTGCAACAACAGCAACAACAACAACAGCTACTACTACTACTACTACTACTACAGCTACTGCTACCATCATAATCATCACCACCACAGTACTACTACGGCAACTACTATTACTACTACTACTACTAGTACTGCTACTACTACTACTACTACTACTATGTCAGACCGAGAGAGAGAGAGAGAGAGAGAAATTACAGTTCTCTACCATCAACTAATCATCTTCGTTTTTGCCGGGAAGAACGTCCCTGTGACAGCGAAACGTGATTGCAGATTTGCTCTTTCATCTCACTGCTTCCCAAAGTGAGAGCATGCGCGCGAACACACACACACACACACACACACACACACACACAGAAAATCTGACTCGGCGTTTCGGATGGGTAATAATATTCTCTGTCAGAGAAATCGTCAACATGCCAGATTTTTTTTGCCTCTTTATTTGTACTCGAGGAAGAAAAATGATCTCTCTGTCTCTGTCTGTCTGTCTGTCTGTCTCTGTCTCTGTCTCTGTCTGTCTGTCTCTCTCTCTCTCTCTCTCTCTCTCTCTCTGTCTGTCTCTCTCTCTCTCTCTCTCTCTCTCTCTCTCTCTCTCTCTGTCTGTCTGTCTCTCTCTCTCTCTCTCTCTCTCTCTCTCTCTCTCCATTTTTAAGTCTTCCCTCTCCGTTGTTCGCTTCTCTTCCAGTTCCCACTTTTCTCACTCTCCTGGATTTTCTTTTCTCTCTCCTACTTCCCACTCGTCTCCAGCTGCCCTCCCCTCTTCCACTTCTCTCTCACTCCACTTCCTTCTCTCTCACTTCCTATCCTTCTTTCTACCTAGCATCTAATTTTTCTGTTGTGCCTCTCCCATATTTTCACTTTTCCCCCTTTCCTCTCAGCATTCTCTCGTCACTTCTCTCTTTTCCTCTCCCTCACTGTACGTCTCCCTCGCCCACTATCTCTAAATCTGCAATTTTCATCTTCCACCTTTATTTCTCTTCCACTTTCAATTTATATCCCTTTCCATCACATCAATTTGCCTTCCTCTTCCATTCAGTCCTCATCCACTTTCATTCCGCTCAGATTTCGAGGAACCATTTATTCGACGCTTTTTTACTATCTAAAATTATTTCTTCTTCTTTCTCTCAATCTTTCCTTTCTTAAATTTTACACCTTATTTTCTTCTTATTCCTACATGTTTCCTTCATATTTTAATAAGTGATTCTTCAGTTTTTTACGAATTTTGTCGCTGCTTGTTCTCTCTCTCTCTCTCTCTCTCTCTCTTTCTCGTGAACTATTTTCCTCTATTACTTTTAACCTTTGCACATATTTTCCCCCCCTCCGCATATTTCGTGTCTCATGCAACAAAAATTTTGCCCTGAGTCTTTTTCGTCCAGCCTGATTTATATTCGATATCACTCCACTCATTTATCACATATTTTTTGCTCTTAAGTCTTAGGCTGATAATGACGGAGCATAATTCTTTAGCTTTCTCATTACTCTCTCTCTCTCTCTCTCTCTCTCTCTCTCTCAAGTACTCGTACAACTGCACTCCACACACACACACACACACACACACACACACACACACACACAGTCCCAATTTCTTTAATCAATATAAAGCCGAAAACGAAGAAAGAGGCGCCAATGCCATCTTTTACTGTATGCATGGAATTGGTCGGTGGTGAACCATATAATACCTTATGTATCTCTATCTGTCTGCCTATGTACCTGTCTATATATCAGCCAATCTATCTACTTTTTTTTGTTTTTTTAATAACAGAACAGAGGAAGGAAAAACAAATGAAAAAAAAAAAAATCCATGCACCAGCTTACTGGTGTCCGCTGTTCATAAAATATCTGTAACAGTTAGACTTGAACAGCAATAGGTTGAAGTCTGGAGGGAAACATCTCTGGGGAAGCGAGTTCCAGAGAGATGCAGTTCGGAGAATGAAAGAATTCTGATAGGCAGAAGTTCTGCAGTATGGCTGAGTGACATTCCAGTCATGAGCACTGCCAGCTGCCCGTGTAGCACGAGGGAAGGCATGGAGGGCATCATGGACGCAACTTCATCTGAGCATTTGTTATAGAAATATCTGTAAAATAACGCAAGGGAGGTAACATTCCTTCTTATTTGTAGGGGAGGTAGTTTATTAGTAATAGCAGGGTTAATAATTCTAATAGCTTTGTTCTGAATTTTGTCTATCTATCTATCTATAGTCTTTGAAAGAGTTGTTTCTTCTTTAACACTCTTTTCCCTCTTCATTGTATCACTTTTTACGCACTTTTTTTCCTTCTTCACTTGCAATTCTCCGATTTCCTTTTTTTTATTTTTCGTTTCTCTCCTGCCCACCACCACCACCGCTTCTCTCCGCCTATTCCCACTCCTACGTCATCCATCTCTCTCTCTCTCTCTCTCTCTCTCTCTCTCTCTCTCTCTCATTATCCATTTGCTTCCCTGCTTCACATAATCTCCCCTCTCCGTACCTCGCTTCTCTCCCACCTCCCAGTTTTCTCATTTTTCTTTCCTTTCTCTCTCCCATTTCCCCTTCATATCCAGTTTCCCTCCCGTTTTCCACTTATCTCCCATCTCCCACTTCCCTCATTCTCCTTTCCTCTCTCTCTCCCTCCCTTTCCCTGACAAATCATTATTTATCTCTCCTCCACGTCTCTCCCATCTCTCACGTTTCTCCCTCTCCTTTCCGCTTCCCATCTGTCACGAATCAAACTCGCGACATTTTCCTTTTGTGAGAAACCACGAACTTTAGTGGAAAACTCACTGTGTATCGTTCAGTTAACCGTTTCTCTCTCCATTTCGATGGTATACTTTTTTCAAAACATTCGTCACTGTTTCAAAAGTGACCGTTCTAATGCACGTCATTAAGTGCTCTACTGAGCGATATTATTGTTTCTATATTGTTCGCCCCTGCTTGCCTCAACCGTTGGCCATGCCTTCTTCCGGCTGACCTGGGCATCCTACCCCAGACATCGAATGTGAATCAGTCTTTTGTCTGTCGCGACGGAGTGTGGTTCTGTGCTCCAGTAATGAGAGTGAGAGAGGTCTTCTAGCACCCAAACTCCACTAGATCTACAGTTCTCCAGGCTCCCACCTTTCCTTGGTGATACGCTACATTGACCAGTATTTCCTTTTCATATTTTCCTAGGTTTAAGGGGTTAGCTTCTGAGTGAGCGAGTGAGTGCGATCTCTTTATTTTGAATTCATTTTGAAATGTAACGTTCAATTTATTTCTTTGTAATCAATAAATTTAACAGTTCTTTTTCTCGAACTTAATGTAATGTAAACTCGTGTTTCATTTCTCCATACTAAGCTTATTTCTCTATTAGCTCCTAGCTTGCAGAAACGCTTTGCCATTCATAACTGGTACTTAGGCCAGTCTTGTTGTATTAAGCTTAAAATCCGTTGTGCCTTCTAGGAGTTAACGCATTAGCAAGAACCTGATATCATTAATAGTATTAGTTATTTATTGTCAGGGGTGAAGTCACTTTCTCCAGAGGCTAACAGTACTAATAAACAGCAATTGTGAGTAATTAGTCTTTGCTGTGTACTGTTGAGAAAGTTTATAAATTCTCGTTCTGAGAGAATCGGTGAAGCAAGCCGGCATAAAGTATCATTGCTTGATTTAGCAAGACAATTCATTGTCCCTGCTCTTCAGTATTATTGAGAATTATCCTTTAATATTGTTTACTTTTAAAAACCCCGTGACAATTGGCGACCTCGCCAGGATATTAACTCCTAGCTCTAAAGCTATTCACGAGATAATACTCACTCGTTCATATTTAGGTATTTATCATTAAAGTCTATAGGCACAAGCTTACTGGTGTTTACCTTTAGTTTAGCAAGTTAATTTCTGCTTTATTAATCCATAGAGTACTTAACTCTAGTACTTTATTCTTGGTAATGCCAGACGATTTTATTCTCTCCTGGGAAGTCGCCGTACCCATTGCGTTAATTATTGAGTCTTCCCAGTCATTTGCATTTTTGCTTTATTCTTTACTAGTTAACTAGATAAGACTGGTCACCACTAGCTTGTCTGTATTCTTTACTTGTGTTTATTAGCATTCGTTTGCGAAGCAGCAGTCAGTACTCAGTTTTGGCTTGCTTAGTAAATTAGCAGCATGGCTACCACCGTATTTTTACAGGAAGCCAAAGACATGGGGCTTACCGATCCCCAGGAAATTAAAGAGTACATACTCTCACGGCATAATCAGGAGCAGCAGCGCGAGAATGATGCCCGTAAAGAGCGTAAGATTCAGCGTGAATACGAGCGAAAACAGCGCGAACAACGTGAAAGAGAGCGTGCATATGAGAAAGAGCAGCGTGAGAAAGAGCGCAAATACGAGTGCGAACAACACAAACGCGAGCATGAACAACGTGAAAGAGAGCGCGAACACGAGTGGGAACAACGTGAACATGAACGTGCCGAACGTGAGGCACGAGAAAAACATGAGCTTGAGGTTTTGAAGCTCAAGCGAGATTCCTTGGCGTCAGGCACATCTGCTGCAGCCAACCCAAGCTCCACTAGTGCTCTTCCTACACATGTCCTGGTGACCCCACGCATCAAGCTTCCTTCATACAAGGAAGGCGAGCGAATCGAGCCGTACATAGCTAGTTTTGAGAACATGGCAGACATGTATCAACAGGATGATGCAGCTAAGTGGCTTCAGTTTCTTAGCTTATTTGAAGGACCTGCCCTCGATATTCCCCACAGAATTCGTGGAGACAATCTCACGTATGAGATGATGAAAGCTGCACTCATTAAGGCATGTGGTCTCACAGTAGATGACGCCGAAGTTCAGTTTATGCGAGCTCGTCTCCAAGACAAGGAGACAGCTGTCCAGTTCCTCAACCGTCTCACTGCTTACTTAGGTGAGTGGATGGAAAAAGATGGGACCCCTCACACGCTAGAGGGGATAATTGACCTCATGCTGCGTACACAGCTAGAGAGGTCGTGGCCTGCTGAGCTCATAGCACAGCTTAAGATCTGCCAGGTGAAAGATGCCAGCCAAATGGTGGAAAAGGCTGATGCATTCTTCACTGCTAACGGGTACCAAACTCGTAAGCAAAACACCTGGAACAGCAGAAAAGATACTGCCAAGTCTGGGAAGCCGTTTCAGACTGAATCCCAGCACCAAGGCTGTTCTCAGAGTAATGGCCAAGGTCCAAGCAAACCGCAGAAGGACCAGGGGCAAAATACACAGCAGCCTGCTTGGAAGCGGTACAACAGGTACCCTAACCAGCAGCAGTATCAACCATGCAACCGACCGACGTGACTGTCCTTTTCACCACCAGCTCAAAGGAGGCAGGAAGCAAACGCAGCCTTCATTCCTCAATGGCAGCAGCACGGTGATGACGTCCCTACCAGTACGGGTACTCCCCAACAGTTCACTAGTCCCACAGCAACAGTGAACACCCCTCCACAGATGGCCAATGTTCCATCTCCACAGGCAGTGAGTAAGACCCCTCAAGTATCAAATTCTCAGGGCACCATGTTTGCCGCATCAGTTATTCAGCCTCATGAGTGGCTAGCTGCTTCCTCCACAGACCCTCTCACAGGTGACAGTACCTTCCTTGTTCAGTCAGGGTTTGTGGGAGACATTCCTGTGAAGGTCCTGAGAGATAATGGATCCTCAGGTTGCTCTGTCAAGCAGAGTCTAGTTTGGCCTGAGCAGTACACAGGTCGACAGATCCATGCAAACCTTATTGATGGATCAGTGAGATTGTTCCCTGAGGCACGTATCCAGGTGACATCTCCATTTTATACTGGTACGACACTCACAGTTGTCATGCCAGAACCCTTATTTGACCTAATCATAGGCAATATTTCCGGTGTCAAGGATAGTTGCACCGAAGATGACGCTACTCAGACTTCGGCTACAGTAACACGAGCCATGACTGAGGCTCCAGATTGTGTCACCCCAGTGACCATTGAATCGCCGCAAGATCTGATGTGTAGCCAAATTGTTGTTCAAGAACAACATTCTGACCTGACACTTGCTGCCGTGCGAAAGAAACAAAAGGATAGAGTGATAAAGTATTCACGGGGAGGTCAAGCCAAGTTCCTTTGCAAACAAGGATGGCTCTACCGTGAGTCATGAATACCCGAGGGCGAGGTTCGACTGCAGTTTGTCGTTCCCGCCAAGTACCGCCAAGCAGTGTTAGAATGGGGTCATTGTTCAGCCTCAGGAGGTCACATGGGCAAAAGGAAAACCCAGGGCCGTATCCGAGCTGACTTTTTCTGGCCAGGGATGGGACGAGACATAGATAGTTTTGTGCGTTCCTGCAATATGTGTCCATGTAACACCAATCAGGGACATGTCCTTCCTGTGCCGTTTGTAACCACACCCGTAAACTCTGAGTCAGTTGAGAGACAGGGCAGTGGTGAAGTGGATGAAGACCTGATGTCTCGCCTGTTGGCCCCACAGGACACAGTATGTCCAGGGCCAGTACATACATATGTACTGTAAGTTAAATGGGAAAGTTCGAGAACCCGCAGACGCAACCCGAGGCTGTGTCTGCAGACACACGAGCCCGAGTTTGCGTAAGGATTCTCAGCTGCCCAGATATTGTATATACATGTGTACTCTAGTCTAAAGGGGGGAAGTTTGAGGACCCGTGTGCAGTCCGAGGCTGTGTCAGCGGACACACGAGCCCGAGTTTGCACAAGGATTCTCAGCTCCCCGATATTAATATAAGTACTGTAGGTTAAAGGGGATGTTTGAGAGAGAACCCCACAGAGGCGACCCGAGGTTGTGTCTGCGGACACACAAGCCCGAGTTTGCGTAAGGATTTTCAGTTGCCCAATATTAGGACGTGTCGTTAGCTATATTCTGGGTAACACAAGCAATTCAGGTAAGTTTAGGGAAAGACGTCCTCGGCTAAATGGCCTGAAAATGTAAAAGGCGAAGCAACAGCACTACACTTAAACCCTTTGAGACAGATAGATAAACAGACAGAGAAACAGATAAGAGACAGATAGACAGATATAGATAATGGAATTGTAATAATATAAAACTCCCCCTTGTGATATCAAGAGTGAAGTGGTTAGTGGTAAGTTAAGTCGGTGCAGCGTTAAGTACTGGTGGTGTAGGTGGGTCAAGTGAAGAGTGTATTGGGGGTGAGGGGAACTGCACCACCAGGATGAGGGGGAAAACTGCGCATCTCTCTCTCTCTCTCTCTCTCTCCATAATTGCATATCCTTGACAACTGCACACTCACATTCTCAAGACAAGCCATTTCTGCCTAAGCACAAAGGTTCACTAGAAGGATAATTGCTTGACATAGGTGCTCACTTACTTCCTAATTACCCCGCCAAACTGAACCACACAGGAGGCAGAGTTAGTACTACACCATCCCCACTCCCAACACCCCCACCCCCACCCCAGGCACCCCCAACATCTCCACTCCCAACACGACCATCCCCTACACCCCCACCCCCACCCTCAACACCCCAACACCTCCACCCCGAACACCCCCACCCCCACCCTCAACACCCCTACACCTCCACCTCAACACCCCCCACCTCCAACACGCTCTACCGCTCCTCCATCCCCTCTCCTCTGCTAACCCTCCACCTCCCATCCCCCAAACCCTGTACCCTTCCTCCATCCTCTCCCCTCTACTTCTCCACCTCCCACCTCAAACACCCACTACCCTTCCTCCATCCCTTCCCCTCTGCTTCCCCTCCACCCCCACTCCCCGCTCTCACTCACCATTTTTTTTTTTTTTTTTTTTTTTTTAATGCGAGGAAGAATGAACCAAAGGCCATGAGCCCGCAGTAACAGTTCCCTCCAAGAGAAAAACAAAATACAATAGAGAGCCAAATTCAAGATCCGATCATTTTGAGATGCCTGGACACACTACGTTTGAAAGACTGGAGATCATAGGCAGCAGGAAATACAGACAGAGGGAGACAGTTCCAGAGCTGACCTGTTGCATAAATGAAAGACTGTGAGTAACGGTTAACTCTTGCATTAGAGAGTTGGACAGAAAAGGGATGAGAGTTTGCTGCCAGACGGGTGCTACGCGCCCGTCGTAGAGGTGGAGGAATGCAAGCAGACACGATTTGAGTGAATTTGAGTGATTATTCCATGTGCAAATAGTGCATCTGTGTTTACAAGTGACTTGGAAGTATTATTCCAGTGAAAGGTGTGAAAGTCCAGTGTATGCCAGAGTTTTTTGCTGTGTTTTAAGGAAAAGCTCTGTCTGGTCGTGTCTTTGTTTATCTACGTCTGACGCCAAACAGGGTGACTGCGGTGGGTGGTTATTGTTCTCGCGGAAGTGATTAGTATTATCCTGTGTAAATTAGAGCTACAATTGGGTGAGTGTTAACTGTATGTTGTTTCACCAGTAAGAACAGTTTATAACCATTCGGAACTGAGTGGAACTTTTGTTTTGTTTTGATTTCTTTGTTCGAGCTGATGAAGGCTGAGTGGAATTTTGTAATGTTTTGACTTGTCTTTGTATGAACTGAGCTTTATTTTCTGGTGATACAGCAGTCCAGTGTAATTGTTGTGTATTAACAGTAGTGTGGGAACGATTTTGTGACGATTTAAGCAGTTAGTGGCAATCAGTTGTGACTGTTGTTGGCGCCGTTGTGTTGGTAGATGTAAACAACTGCAGTCTGGTACAGTATACTTGGCGTATTTAGTGTTAAGCATTCCCCTGTGCACAGTGTGTGAGTGAGTGAGTACTATTCCCTTAGTTTTTGTTTGTTTGTTTTCGCCAGTGAAAACAGTTTATATCCCAGGTTTACAGTTACCCTTATAGGTAAGATATAATTGTATTTTCATATGTTGTAACTGTTCAGGTGATAAACAACTTATTTGTGTATTGTAAGACTCTGTTGTGACTTCATTGTTGTTGTATTTCAGGTAGTATAATTTTAGTTCTTCATTCCAGGTAACGGTTAGCTTTCCATTCTTCGTAACAGGTGTATTAATAACCAGTAAGGTAGCTATTCCTGTACAGTTCTAAACAGCAACAAGACCCCCACCAGTAAAAACTGTAACCATTGCATAAATTGTCACTGTTCTAGCAGGTTTTGTATTTAACTTATTCTTGTTCCAATATCTCTTCCAGGTACTAATCAGTATTACCAGATTCTTTTTCTCTGATTAATCCTCGCAGTTACCTTGCATTTCAGAATGCCGCGGAACATCATTTGCGTAACCTGCTCCGGTAGTTTCACCGGATCCTTTTATACAGACCGCACCTTTGTTTGCAGGATCTGCAAACTACGTCAGAGCCTGGAAGACAAGCTGACCGAGGCTACGAACAAAATTAACAGTCTGACCCGAAAAGTAGATGTGCTGGAGGAATTCATTGCGAGTAATGTCGGACACACTGCAGAGGACAATGTCACTGCTAGGCCAACTGCAGTCCAGGTTGACCATCCTCCTCCTGCTGTAGTTACTTCTCCCCCCACCGTACAGAATGAGTTCCAGCCAGTGCGGAATGGTGCAAGGCTTGTAAGGAAAAGAAGCATCATTCCAGTAACAACATACAACAAGTTTCAGATTCTCACAGAAGTAGAGGAAGAGCCCCATGAGGCACGGGTTGTGGGGGACTCCATCATCCGTGGTCAGTTGGTGGAATTTTGCGGCCGGGCACCCTCTAAACGAAAGCGTTTTTGTATTCCAGGTGCAGGAGTAGATGACGTAACAGAGGCTGTGGATGACGTTTTTGAGAATGCGGAAAATGACAGCCTTGTTATCATTCATACAGGTACCAACTACGTCATGCGAACCCGATCAGAGGAGCTGATGGAGAAGTACAGGAAGATGATCCGACGCTACAAGGAGAAAACTAACCATATTTTAATTTCAGGCATACTACCAAGGATTAATGCAGGGAATGCCTTCTTCAGCAGAGCATTTAGTATTAATAACAGAGTCAAGTCACTTTGCTTACAGGAAGGAGTTCAGTTCATCGACACGTGGAACCAATTTTACAAGCAGCGTACACTGTTTACGAACGATGGACTACACTTGAATGCCGTTGGTTCTGCCTGTCTGAGTCGTTTGCTTAATGATGCCATAAGTTTTTTCTGGAGAAAAAACAAGCATCACGGGAGGCAAACGTAGATGTCATACGATCTGATAAATCAATAATAAAGGAAGCTCCCCACATCAGAAAGGAAAGCACATTAAAGCAATCCTTGCAAATGCTCGTAGTCTACATTATAAATTTCCTGATTTAGAAGCCCTTGCCTTTACCGAAGATTATGATGTAATTGGAGTAACAGGATCGTGGCTAAATATTGAGCAGAGAGATTTTCTAGCAGAGTTTAATTTACCAGGCTATCACATTTTCAGTTGTGAAAGGAAGAATCGAGCAGGGGGCGGCGTGTTGTTATATGTTAAATCAGGATTACATCCAGTCGAAATTACCAAGCCATGTATCGAAAACATCGAGACTATTTATATTCAGCTTAGAAATGAGTATTGTCATAAAATCACTCTTGGGTTAATTTATCGTCCACCTGGTCAGCCACTCAACATCGATAATGAAATCTACATTCAAATTGCTGAAATATCTTGTATCCAAAGCACTGTAATATTTGGTGACTTTAATTTACTTGTTCCAAAATGGGGAGAAGCCCTATCATCACACACAGGGTCAGACCTATATACAAATTTGCAAGAAAGTTCTTTGTATCAATTTGTAAATTATCCGACACATGAAGCTAACATCCTAGATCTTGTCTTAGCTACATCAGAAAATGTAGTGAGTAATGTTATTGTAGGAGAAGAATTTAGTACAAGTGATCATAGCATAGTTACATTTAACATTAAATTCAGTGAAGACAGTGTCAAGGCCAGTTGTGAGAAAGTGCCCGACTTTAAGATATCAAATTTTAAGAAATTAAAGGCAATTGCAGGTGCAGCTGACTGGCATCCCATTGTCGAAACTTTAGATATCAATGACATGTGGAGTTACTTTACAGAAACTCTCAGCAGTGCCAGCAAATTATGTATTCCTATGCGCAACAGAAGGCCCACCAAAAATTCTAAACCCAAATGGTGGAACTCCAACATTAAACATTGTCTAGAAACAAAAAATCTTGCATATAAGAATTATAATACCACAAAGAGTCAAAGTGATAAAAATGAATACGATGACCTTCGACAAAAAGCCAAAAAATTAATTAAATGCAGTAAGAAAAACCTTGAGACACATATTGCAAGTATCAGTAAATCAAATTCCAAAGAATTTTTCAGTTACATAAGAAGCAAAAAGGTAATAACTCCATCAATTGGTCCCTTAGTCACAGATAACGGAGAGCACACTGATGATGAAACTATGATGGCGAAAATTCTTAATACTTTCCTCGCATCAGTATTTACAACAGAAAATATACATACAATTTCTACTGTTTCCCCCATTCCTATAGAAGAGGGCAACATAATCACTGACATTACAGTCAGCGATCGCGACGTACTGCTTGCAATAAACAGATTACAAGAGAATAAAGCACCAGGACCGGACAAAATATCACCACGTGTATTGGAGGAACTACAGGATGAAATATCAAAGCCTTTAGCTGAACTTTTTTAGCTTATCACTTAAGAGCAGTAAGGTGCCACATGAATGGAAGCTTGCTAACCTAACCCCAATATTCAAAAAGGGCAACAGAGCCCAACCATAAAACTACCGCCCAATTAGTTTAACATCGGTGGTTTGCAAACTGCTTGAAACTATTATCAGAGACAAGTTTGTAAAACACTTAGAAACAAACAATCTCATAAAAGATTCGCAACATGGTTTTCGTAATAATCGCTCTTGCCTCACGAATCTGTTGGACTTTTTCAATGATATACTGAACATGTATGACGAGACTAAATCTGTTGATGTGGTCTACCTCGATTTTCAAAAGGCTTTTGACAAAGTTCCACACAAAAGACTCCTTCAGAAGCTAAAGGCACATGGTTTCAGCGGCAGTGTTCTCGGGTGGGTAGAAGATTGGCTCACCGGACGAAAGCAAAGAGTTGTAATAAATGGAAAAGAGTCAGACTGGATAAACATTACAAGTGGAGTGCCGCAGGGTTCAGAGTTAGATCCTATTCTTTTCTTAATATATGTGAATGATATGGACGAAGGATTGTGTTGTAAGATTTCAGACTTTGCTGATGATACTAAAATAGGTAACAGAGCAGATACAGCACTGCAAAGACAGGCAATTCAGAGAGATATTGATCAACTGTTTAACTGGGCCCAAGTCTGGCAAATGGATTTCAATATTAATAAATGTAAAGTGTTAAACATTGGCAGTAAAAATGTAAGAGCAAGTTATAGCACGAATAATGCCCAGCTTGATAGGGTAAACCATGAAAAAGACTTAGGAGTTATAATAACAAAGATTTGAAACCAAGCAAACAATGTACAGAAGCCGTGAAAAAAGCCAACAAATTGATTGGGTTCATAGGCAGAGCATTTGAATACAAATCCGATATTATCGTCCTCACTTTGTATAATTCCTTAGTACGCCCACACTTGGAGTATTGCGTTCAGTTTTGGTCAACGTATTATAAAAAGGATATGGAAAAGCTTGAAAGAGTGCAGCGAAGGATGGCAAAGATGATACCTTGATTGAGAAATAAACCGTACGAGGAATGTTTAGAAGCCCTGAATCTCTTTACCCTAACAAAAGGGAGGATATGGGGAGATTTAATTCAAGTATTCAAGATATTCAAAGGACATGATAACATGGCTGTCGATAAATACTTCACAGTTGATCACTCGAACTACACTAGAGGCAATGGGCATAAAATAATTGGGAAACGATTCCAGTCGCATGAAGCTAAGCATTTCTTCTTCAATAGAGTTGTAAATATATGGAATAAATTGCCTTCCAACTTTAATAGATTGTAATACAGTACAAACCTTTAAAGGTCGCCTGAATAAGTATTTGGCATCCTACCCACAGCTTAATATGTTTACTCCTGAATAAAACACTTGCATATGTGTAATTTTCTGTTTTATTTTCTATCTATCTATCTATCGCCAGACGCCTCAATCCCGTTTGGGGTGGCCACAAACAAATCGCCTCCAAGTCGCCCTGTCCCCCGCCATTTCACTACCCTGCTCCCAACTCACACCCCCCTCTCTCATATACCTCTCCACCCCATCCCTCCATCTCATCCTCGGTCTCCCCCTCCCTCTTCCACCCTCCACCTCGCTCACATACACTCTCTTCGTCAGTCTTTCACCCTCCATCCTCTCCACATGGCCAAACCACCTCAGTGTGTTCCTCACAACGCTTCCTATCACATCCACATCAACACCACAACGCTCCTTTATATCCTCATTCGTCAGCCTGTCTCTCCACGTGACTCCACAAGCTCCTCTTAAATAACTCATTTCCACTGCTCTCACTCTTGACTTGTGTCCTTCCAACAACGTCCAAGCTTCACTTCCGTACGTTAGAGTTGGTATCACAATACTGTCATGTAGTAACTTTTTTACTTCCATGCTCACTTCCCTGTTTTTAGAGCCTGGATCAATTTATTAAATGCAAATATAGTATGTGCACAGACTAGGATATGCACAGATAGCCCTGAGTTAATGGTCACTACTCATACTTTCGACCTGTGATGGGCTGTGGATCACTGAGGGTCCCTGTTAGTTACATGGCCACCATCGGGATTTTTTTTAATGTACCAGGGGTCACTGCTTCAGGAGGTGACTTGTTTGCTTGTCCCGCAAGGGAAAGATCCTAGTCTCAGTAGAATGAATGGAGCTGGGGCCTGATTGACTGCTGCCTACCTCAACAGCGCCAGGCAAGGCAGCCGCACCACCCCTGAATATCCGCACTGTGCAATTTCCACACTGTGTCCGCAGACGCCCCGTCAACTCAATGTACCCGTGCAGTGACATGCATTAGTTATTTATTTATTCGATTACTCATTGTCCTTTACTACTTTCTCTTTCAGGTTATTCATACTGGTAGCTTATAGATAATGTATTATAGAATGTAGCTTTTCCTTTTCAGTCTTTCCTATGAAATTTCCATGTCAGTTTTTCCATGCTGCGTGGTGGTTTTTCTCACTTTTTCTTATCAGTTTTGGCTGGAGGGTTTGGAGGCGGGGGGAGCCGTCTTGCTTTACTATCCTTATCCTTCAACATGTAGAGTTAGATCTTGTAGTCATAGTCTACTCTGTACCAAACAGCCTCGAAAGGACCATAAGGTCTGTTGCTGTTTGCTTTCCTTTGTACTCCTTTGTACCTTTTACCCCTCCCCTCTGCTTCCCCTCCGCCTCCCACCCATAACACCCACCACCCCTCCTGTATTCCCTTCCCTCTGCTTCCCCTTCACCTCCCACCCCCAACACCCACTACCCCTCCTCCATTCCTTCCCCTCTGCTTCCCTTCCACCTCCCATCCCCAACACCCTTTACCCCTGCTCCATTCCCTTCCCTCTGCTTCCCCTCCACCTCCCATCCCCAACACCCACTACCCCTCTTCCATTCCTTCCCCTCTGCTTCCCACTCTCTCCCCCTCCCGTAGAGCCTAGTGATCTGTCGTAGTCAGAGCCAACACTTGGGCGACAGGCTCCGTGACTTCAAAGAGTTATTTATGCACTCCCTTACGTACACTTATATGTACACTACCACGTGCGTGTAGACATATACATATACATCCGAAAATATCCATACATGCATTCATGCACACACACAAATATGCAAACACACATATACAAACAATTAAACACGTAAACACACACAGAAGCACAAATACAAATAATGCAATCACTTACATCAATATTAATACACACACACACACACACACACACACACACACACACACACACAAAACCAGGAAGAAGCACACACGATCAAGCACCCAGCCACTCAGTGTCTGGAACATACAGTAGCTTATTACGCACACAGGAATACAGTATAGATAAGTGTACACACAGAGCTTACCAACCTTGGCATACACAGGCACAAAAATCCAATCACACATGGGTTTACACAAGAACTATGATATAAGAGTATTGCCTACCTGGCATTAATATATGCACCTGGTCATACAGGTAATCTCATTGGCATGAACTTAAACAGGAGCACACACACACACACACACACACACACACACACACACACACACACACACACACACACACACCTCACAGTAGTTACTTATAAGTTCATGTAAGAGTACTCATAAGTATTTAGCACACTTTTGTCACTTCGTTATTACATTATCGTTTAGACAAATAAAGCAGTAAATCTTTTTCCGAGAGGGACTGTGAGGTGCAGCGCCATGCACATAGGCAGTCAGGCCCCGGTAGTAATCTACAGACAAGCCGACCTGAAGCACGCACTGCCACACTCCCAAGAATGTTATAATATTTATTCAGCATCGACGTATTCACACACAGAAGGCAGTGTTCAGAAGCAGAGTGGGAGACCTGTGGGAGACCTGTTGACTTCGCAATGCGTTCTATATATATATATATATATATATATATATATATATATATATATATATATATATATATATATACATATATATATATATATATATATATATATATATATATATATATATATATATATATATGATAGGTAGATAGATAGATGGACATATGCATACATCAACACCATCTCCCTCCTTCCTCTCACCTCCCATATCATCCTCCTACCTCTTATACCACCTTAATATCACCTGATATACCATCTCCCTACCTCCAACACCCTCTCCCTCCCTGCCCTACCACCTCCGCGCCTCTCACACCATGTTCATGCCTACCATACCACCTTCCACACCACCTCCATACCTCCCCCACCATTTCCCCCACCACCTCCCACACCACCTCCATACCTCCCACATCAATACCCCACCAGTACCAGAGCGACAGTAATTGTACACAGCAATACAGTATATGATTAATGATTGTGGTGGGGGAAGGAGGGGTCTTTGTGTGTGTTGGTGGGGGAGGGTGAAAATTGACTGAGGGAGTGAGAGGAACATGAATAATAAGCTTCTGAATAGCATGAATGAAGAGATGGCTCTGTGTGTGTGTGTGTGTGTGTGTGTGTGTGTGTGTGTGTGTGTGTGTGTGTGTGTGTGTGTGTGAAGTAGGTCACAAAATTCACCAAGGCAACAATAGTCGACGGTCTCTCTTTCTCTTTCTCTCTCTCTCTCTCTCTCTCTCTCTCTCTCTCTCTCTCTCTCTCTCTCATATATACATACATTTTCTGTTCTCAAATCTATTCATCAAAAACTAGCCTCTTAACGCTTTCACTACGAGGGAATTTCTCCTACGCAGACTAAGATGGTCTGGATATATCAAATATAAAACAGAAAAGACGTCATTGTGCTGAGCCGGTTCAGGGAGATTATTTCCAGCCAGCTAAGCTGTATGAAGTCCTCTTGCTCTGGCCAAATGAAAACAAAACAGACATCACCGTAATAAAAACAGTAACTGCATGAAAGAGGTGACCTGCTCTGTTTGTTGGGTTTTGCTGCCTCCACACGACTTTGTTCATCTTAGCCTGAGAGACAATTTGTAGTGACGGAGCCAGAAAAAGATTTATCTATAACCTACTATTTGAAGATCTCTCAGAATAAAATAGTCCGGAGATAATAAATACGGCACATCAATAAATATGGCATCGGACTGAGGGCATTATAGTCTTTCTTTAGCCAAAAATTTATCTAAAGAAAACTCATCGTCTTATGCCTCCACGTGCCCACCATCCCGCCTCCTGGACACGTAGTGAAACCCAGTTTGATCTGAAGAACGCACACACAAGAGGAGACAATCCAACGCAATCCGGGCACGTTCATTGCGGAGGCAGGCAGGCAAAGAAACAGCCGGAGGGTACCTTTAAAAATGAAGTGAAAACAATCCGGCAGTCACTTTCTATAACACTGTCTGATTGGCTTTGGTTCTGATTGCGTGCCGGTAAGCCAGCCTTGCATGTGTGGCGTGGAGGTCAGAGGAGAGGGTTGAGGATGAATGAAGAAAGAATAGGAATAAAAGTTGGAGGAGGGAGCAGTTACGTTCAGTGAGTAAAAACCGAATTATGAAAAGAATGAAAAAAGATGAATGAAGAAATTGATGGTTTGCAATATGAAATGGACAAGAAGGGATGAAAATTTAAAAAACATGGATATAGGTACGATGTCCAAAAAAGAAGGATCGAAGACAGAAAATAATATACATTATCACTCAGACCTTGGGCATCTGTCCCATTGGTTAAAAAATAAATAAATAAATAAAGTCTGACGGTAGCCAGGGTAAAACATATAGACCTTCCCCAGATGTTTACAGGTTAGATCGACATAGTTCCCTTACACTCACATATCATGAAGTTTTCCAGTGAAATCATCTGAGGTTACTATGAGTAAACGATAAATTGTCCTCCGAGGTTTAAGGGAACTTGAAATTACTTGTCAAGATAACCCTCCCCCCCCTAAAAAAAAAAAAAGAAATAAAGATAAGCCGAGCCCCTAGTAGTGGAAGGATTCATGAAGGCTATAATTATCTTCTCCTCGGTTCGATAAAATTCCTCAGATCGTCTGGACATGGCAAAATATATATATATACTGTATATATATATATATATATATATATATATATATATATATATATATATATATATATATATATGTTTCCGTCCTCTGGTTGAAATGGCTAAATTTTCTGGTGTAGGGCAGTCTGACCACAGCTCCGTATGCCCCTCAGTGGGTAATATGGGATTTTATGTTACCGTATTTTACCTCACCAGTTGCCCTACAGGACCTACAAAATACAGTCTAAACACAAATAGCAAAGTGACGCGCATGCTTGGTATGTGCAAGCCGGCTGCTACAACACACCGCCTACAGACTTGCATTTTGCTCGCAGGTGAGAGGAGGAATAGTATTAATACAGAATGAGGATCTGACTTTTACCGCTCTCTACTTCGTAAACTTAAGTGCACGGGTGACGGGATCTGCATTTCCAGTTTACGTGTCCACAGTCTGACGCCTTATCCCAGAGTTCATCCCTGGTTGTTCACAACTTATCAGGTAGGGTCGACATAAAATCTTCAGGACAGCTGGATACTTGGGATATTTGAATGAGCAAAATGGTTTTGGTCATCTCGCTATGTCTGGCAGAAGCAGTTGCGTAGTTCATCTCTCTGTAATTCCTAATTAGTATACAGAACTGGTCTTTAAGGTACTTACTGTAAAATTCAAAAGGAAGTATTTAGTATGCCGATTTAAAGGGCAAGTCTGGAGTATATGTTTAGTTCTGTATATCCTACAGTAAGACGCATAAAGTGTTGGGATACATTTCTTGCTGAGTGTACTGACATAATGTGTCAGGAGGAGGAGATGATACAACGGCTGACTTGGCTCCAACCACTCATTTCTCATGTACAATGCTTGCATGTAAGGATATTAAAATTATCTCAGGTTTATTTGCTCTCTCTCACACACACACACACACACACACACACACACACACACACACACACACACACACACACACAGCGTCAGAACTTTGCCAATCTCGCTTAGTGTCCCCCGACTGTGTACTTTCATCACTAATGCTCTGGATCCTTTTATCACTACTGTCCCTCTCTTTTCAGTTCCCCTTTTGTTCGTCTTGTTACTCAGTGACGATAACAGAGAGAGTAATAATAATAATGATATTGCTAATTAAGCTAGTGATAGTCATAAGATACTCTGGCTATCAGTTATAAGTGGTACATGGCGTGTTGTCTTGGAAGTTTTATGTGACACAGGTGTATTTGTTTACTGTACTGTATTGGAACAAGTCCGTTCTATCGGTCATATCACGGCAACACATCAGACATAAACAAACACACTGGTGCCACATAACACCCCGACACACCATCCCCTGTGTTAAGTGAAGGTAACTGTACAAACATTCACAATTGCTATAGCCAGTGTACCTGTCAAACCGTTGTACCTGTGTACCAACCAGCTTACCTGTGTGAGCACCTGTGCACACCTGTGACTACCAATTATCTGCGTGTAATAGCCAGAAAGATGTAAACTCTGGCGGTGACGGTAGCATTATAAGACGCAATTTGGAACTTTCGAGAAAAAATGCAATAAACCACGGCAGGGAAGCGGCACTAATGATTAATTATGGTACGAGTGGCAATAAGGCTTTAAAAAATGGATGCGGTAATGAATAAAAGAGTTTGTGTATAATGAAATGGTGAAAGAAATGTATTTAGATGACAGGAATTTAATGAAACAAATAAACAATAGTCATGGGTAATATATGCTAATGGAAAGAAAAACTGTAGTACGTATAAAGTCGGCGTTTTGTGAAGGGGAGAAAAACTACAGATAAATGAAACGCTTGAGGTTGACCTTTCATCAGACAGCGTTGACCTCAGCTAAATATATTGGTTTGGCAGCAGCGAAAGTGAGACCCTGCCAGTCTGGAGGGTTAATCGAGGTGGCTCTAATCCTTCACAAGGTAAGAGTTCCCCCACTTGATTAAGATTTCCTGGAGGTGCCGGAAGAAAGTGTATAAGTGGAACACTGTCCTGGACGGGACTAAGGAAGGAAATAGAGTATAATAAAAGGAAACTGGGTGGCCGATGGAAGAAAGAGACTGTAGATAAGTGAAAGACAGAATTTTATTAAGAAAGAAAAATGCTTTAAATTAGTGGAATCCTGTCCTGTAAGGAATTAAGGAAGATAATAAAGTATAAATCAAAGGCAACTGGGTGGCCGATGGAAGGAAGAAACTGTAGATAAGTGCAAGACAGAAGTTTAATTAATAAAGAGAAAGACTTTAAATTAGTGAATGGTTGGCGTTGAAGGCAGAGCATAAACTGTGGGTAAGGGAAGGCGACGGGACTATTTCCTTCAGTGCGATGATGTCTTATATACTTAACTGTTGCTGCCGTCAGACACTTTCATTCAGGTCTCAGGAGACAGGTGTTGTAGTGAAGGGGTTAGACACGATCCCCATCAGTCCCTTCACTGAGATACGGCTCTCCTTCAGGTAAATACAGCAGTCCACAGCCAGTAAGAACATAGTGTACATAGCGCCATGCTACTGAAACTCTTAGGGAAATTATATATATATATATATATATATATATATATATAGCTACTGAAACTCTTAGGGAAATTACAAACACAAACATATATATATATATATATATATATATATATATATATATATATATATATATATATATATATATTAAAGAAAGAGAGAGAGAGAGAGAGAGAGAGAGAGAGAGAGAGAGAGAGAGAGTTAAACCCTTTTGTGATCGGAACATCTCTAATATTCTACTCCAGCTGCCGCCAGACGATTTTTTCAGCTGAGGGTCAGTCACACGAACCGAAGGTAACAGTGATAATTAGTAGTTTGATAGAAATTTGGATAACTATAGATGAGAGGACAAAATTTTCGTTTTGTTTTAATAAAGATAACCAACTTTATTCACCTCCAAAGGCCCTCTTCCCCCCTCACAGTGAAGGGGTTAGTGACGGCTGGACCTAAACCCTCCGGCTCGGGAAGTCTGTGATATAAAGAAAAAAGAAAAAGAAAACGAAAGAAAGACGATAACGAAAAAAAAAAAAGTAAAAAGAGAAAAAGAAACGACATTGTACTGAAGAGTTAATGAAAAATGAAGACGTGATGGATAATTAGAAGGCAGGAGCCCATTAAAAAGATGAAAAAAGTGTAAGTGGAAGGCAAGAGTTTAATGAAGAGGTATGATATGTAAAACGAAGGTTGGGCTAAATAAAAGACTAAAATATTACACCACTTTTTGGTCCAGTACTAGTAGATATGAATTACTTCCATAGCATCGTAAAAATACGTCCCAGGATCGCATGTCACTGACCCCAGTCTCCTTATTTTCGTAAGGAAGAGAATCGTTATTTTTTTCGGTATTGCACATGCAAGGTACGAACACAACGAAAAGAGCGGAAAAGTGTATGCACGTAGTGGGTAAGACCTTATTATAAACGAATATATTACGCGTAGTATATAAAAAAAAAGGGGGGGGGAAGCTGATAAAAAGAAAAATATGTCCTAGACTAGAATTTGCTGAAATAAGAGGGAGTATGCAAGTAGATGGAAGGAGTGAAGTTAACTGAAGAGAAATAAATCACAAAAGGAACTGCTGTAAAGCGTTGTGTCTAATTATTTCATTACGTCGGACCTCTCTTGAACAGATAAAATTGTATGAATGATAAAAATGAAAAAGATTTATTATACAGAAAGGATTAGTGAAAGGACCAAAATACAGGCATGGTGAAAGCAAACGTTTAATGGCCAGAAAAAACAAACAAACAAACAAAAAAACAAAAGGAAAGGTAGTGAACTGTAGCAATTGGTAGAGGTGGAAGGGAAAACTAGCAATTAGAGGGAATGAACTGTTGGACTGGGGTGAAATGGAGCACAGAACAGGGAAAGGAGTGACTGGTGAGAGGAGGGGTGCTAGACTGATGCGGTACGGGGAGGGCTGGGGTGGGAAGAGAGGTGAGGTGTGGTAGAAAAACTGATATGATGGGGCGAGTGGTGTGGTGTGGGAAGAGAGGGTGTATTGTGGTGATGGAAGTGTGGTAGGGAGAGTGGCGTAGTGTGGTGTGGAGGGAGAGTGGTGTAGTGAAGTATGATGGAAAGAGTGGCGTAGTGAAGTGTGGTGGAGAGTGGCGTAGTGAAGTGTGGTGGAGAGAGTGGCGTAGTGAAGTGTGGTGTGGTGATAGAGGGGTGGTTGGTACATTGGCGTAGTGTGGTGTGGTGATAGAGGTGTGGTGGGGAGAGTGACATAGTGTGGTGTGGTGATAGTGTGGTGGGGAGAGACGTGTGGTGTCAGAAGAGACATGTGCTGTGGCGGTAAAGATGTGGAAGGAAGGGTGCTGTAGTGTTGTGTGCTGGTAGGGAAATTGTAGAATCAAGAGTATGATGTGGGAAGAGTTATAATTTGGTGATAAAGATGTGGAGGTAAGAAAAGAAGTGTGAAAGACCGATGTGGTGAGGTGAAAGAAGAACAAGACGTGCGGTGGTGTGACAGATGTGGTAGCTAGACAGATGCAATGTGGTGGCAGGGGTGTGGTGGGGAGACATCTGATGCTTGGTGACACAGGTGTGGTGGGGAGACAGATAGAGTGTGGTGACAAAGAGTCCAAAGAGGTGGCAGGTTTGGTGAAGGGAGGATGGTGTGGTGGAAAAGAGAAGTGTGGTGTAGGGAGCTGTGTTGGAGATGGAGAAGTGTGGTGTAGGGAGCTGTGTTGGAGATGGAGAAGTGTGGTGAAGGTGTGGTGGAGGGGAAGGTTTGTCAGGGTGTGCTGTGGAGCATTAAGTTAGGTATATAGACAGACAGACCGACCGACAGACAGATATTGATAAATAGATACAGATAAATAGAGTCCATTCCTCTATCTACCTATACATCTATCCATTTTCCAATCAGTCCATCTGCCTATCTATCGGAGTGTCTGTCTGTCAGGAAACACAAAGAGATATTCATCAAAAAGAGGGTATCCAAGCATGACCGGAGATTGTGTGTGTGTGTGTGTGTGTGAGAGAGAGAGAGAGAGAGAGAGAGAGAGAGAGAGAGAGGAGGTATGCTGGAGGGAGAGAGGTGTGCTAGAAGGAAAGTGTTGTGTAGAGAAAGGGGGTGTGGAGGAGAGGACTAGAGGAGGGAGAGAGAAGTGAAGGAGGGAGAGAGGCATGGTAGAGGAGAAAAGCCTTGGTAGGAAGAGTGTGACTTAGCTGCGAAACATGAGTAACTACAATAGAAGCCAAGGTTATATATATTTTCTTGACCTTGCTAGAAGCCATCTTGTGATAGGATCTCACCACCCGCGTAGCCGGAAAGTTTTTCCTCGGCACATAATTTTCCACCTCCAATTCTGATTTGACGCAAATTCAGGATGTAAAACACACACAAAGCCAGCCAGCTAACTTCACAAATGAAAACATTACCACTCCGCTCGCTTTGCAACGCGGATGGTAAGCGAGCGGAGTGGCAATGTTTTAATTTCAGTTGTGAGACTGGCTGGTTGGCTTTTGTGTGTGGGTTAACAAGATATCTCATGAACGGCTTGAGCTATCAGCATGAAGCTTTCAGGGTATCAAGATATGGCCAGAATCTTGGACGAGTTCGAAAATGGGCACTCGGGGTCAAGGTCACACAAACAAAGCCAGCCAGCAAACCTTACAACTGAAATGAAATGAAATGAAAACATTATCACTCCGCTCGCATCGCAACCCGGATGGTAAAAATCATGAGGTGTTTTTTTTTAACGGACTTAAGGTAAAAGAAAGGATGGAACGGTGTGTGTGTGTGTGTGTGTGTGTGTGTGTGTGAAGTCTCTTAATGTCCTAACTTACAAACATAAATGCACAACAGTATAGAAGTACGAATCTAAAACAGGAGAGCACAAGTTTACATTCAACATTTTTCTCTTCCCATTTACCTTGCACCATAAATACAAAACAAACAAACAGAGAAACAGACATGACTAGATCGCTGGTAAACAAACACACTAATATTCAAACAAACACTGGAGTCAACAATGTCCCCCTTCACTCTCTCTGAATTATATCTGGTAAATACGTAAATACATACATACATACACATAAACCCACAACCCTGCGCGCACACACACGTACTGTACATACACATGGTCAGAGGTCACACTATACTCACATGAATGACCCTCGCTTATCACACATACAGGTAAACAGGATCATAACACCCATATACAAATGTATACCCACATCTTACACATACATGCAAATAACTATACTGCAGCTACACACACACACACACACACACACACACACACACACACACACACACACACACACACACACACACACACACACACACACACACACACACACACACTCCTTACAGGATTCAGATGTCTGACAATAAATAGACAGAGAGAGAGAGAGAGACTAAATCAAGGAAAGGAAAAAAAGGCAAAGTGAAGAATGATAAATGGAAGGTAGGGGGGAAATTATGACAAGAGGATAAGCAAAAGCATAAGTAGCCATGGTGAAACCGGGAGACAACAAAAGAAGGGAGAATGAAGACAGACAGCAAGAAAGCTTTTATAGAGGGGTGACGAAGAGGAAGTAAGTAAAGAATAAAGTGGCTGAGGAATAAGCAATGAAACAATCAGCCAATATAAGAACGGGGACGGGAGGAAAAAGAGCAGAGTTGGAAAGAGTATTAAGAAAGAGTGACCAAAGGAAAGTCAATATGCTTGCAGGAAAGGATAAAAGAGGAACAAACAGCCAACGCAAAAGAATACAGTAGAGGCAGCAAATGAAAGAATAGTAAGGCATACAGCTGAGAAGTTTACAAAGGAAGGAACAAGAGATGTAAGTAAAGGAAAAAGAAACGAACTACATAGCCAACGAAAGGAGGAAAACATCCAAGGAAGAGAGAATAAAGGCTGACAGGTGGGAAGTTTATCTATAATAAAGTTACTAGGATGTTAGCAGGAGTTTGTGTGGTGAGCAGGTAAGAGGACACAAGGAGAAGCAGGGAAGTGTAAAGTCATTGATGAGGTAAGGAGCAGGTGGTGATGGGACAAGGATATACTGAGGAAGGAAAAGAAAATTGGAAAAGAGAAAATGGAATGCAGACAGGAAGAAATAAGAAAAGATGTCAAGGTAGGAAGAATGAGAATGGGAAGATAGAGAAGGGCAATTGAAAAAATAATAGATATAATGAGCTCATTCGAATTTGGGCGCGTTGAAAGTGTTTGGTAATTCCGAGCAACTAAAAGTTGTCCCTAAGCAATATTTTTCTATGTTTCTACGCTATTTTTCGTTTTAATACAGTAATTAAAAACTTCACGCTGATGACAGTTGCTCTCACTTCTAAGTAATCCAAGAGACTACAATACGGGTAAGGTTATTTAAGTAGATACTTTATCAACTGTTTTCTGAGTAAAATAACATCCATGTTGATATAAGCCTATTTATTCATTCAGCACTTTAGTGAGTAACTTATAATTAATTCATGGTGAGGTCAAATTATCGCCTTTGTATCATAATACAGGAGAAATCGTACACTGGTATATTTTCAACACCTGAGTTGTCGAATGTAGCAGTGAGAGTAACGATCCTTTTGTCGATGTAAGTACGACTGTTACATGTCGAGTGCCCAGGTAACCACGCCCGAGCACGCACTTGAGTACTGACACAACTGGTTAAGTTCATAGTCGTCAGTATCATCACCATCACAATCATCACCACCATGCTACTATTTTTCCCACCTAAGGATGGGGTGGGGTAAGATCCAACAAACAAGAAAGGGGAAAGGACGAAAGTGTGAAATCTATCAACATACCCAGTATAATGCACCACCGAGTCATTCAGTCATCAAACCAACCATAGTCGCCTTCAAAACAGTTTTACATTTTTTTTTTCATGTTCTATTCATTCCTAAGCTGTAGAAACTCGCTTAGCTGTAGTTAGAAGAAACTAGGAAAGCAGTGACCTGTGCTCTAATGTTTAGGATGATTTTCTATTCCCCTTTTCTCTTGGATAACTTCACTGCTATAGTTTTTTGGTCTCCTCTGAAGGCTTAATTTCTCACTCTCAAGCAAAAATTGTTACATCACCTGTCAGTTATCAGTAACAATGGAAAAGATAATGTAAAAAGGTCTTCCTAGTTATGGCAATAATTTTAACGGGAAGTAAAAGAATAGCACTAATAATTATTACTACAGTAATTTAGTCATGTGCGTCCATACTTGAAAGTGTGAAATATTTTCAGACAATCTTGCCAATGTTATATTAATTAAAAGAAATGTGCCATCCATTTTGTCTGATATTTACGCAGCTTTGTAATGACACGCTTGACTCATTATTTGTGCACGCGCTCAGTTTTTAGGGTCTTTTCTCAGTTTCTGTAGTAGTTAAAAGAATACAGTGATGATAATGAAGGCTGTACCTAACCAGTCCAAATAAAAAAGTCTCTCCAATGCTGAATAAAATGATATGGAGCTACAACGAATGAAATTTACTTCCTATGGCTAGACAGGAAAAAAAAAATTACTTCAGACAAAAACATAGTGAACTACAGTCTCATGACGTTATATGTTTCATTACTGCTATGGCCATGAATGATTTTTCAGTACAGGAGAAATCGCTGGTGGAAGAACGAGAAAAGCATGTAAGAACTACGCCTTGGACAACCAATGACCGCCCCCATGAGTGAATAATTTCCAGCAAATACTCACCACGCGTCAGTATTTGGCTGGGTAGGATAGGGTGCCGTGTTAAACACACCCACCCAGCCAAGCCAAATGCCCAGGTTCGAGGCCGGGTTGCACAACTTTTATTTTTTTTTAACTTGCTCTACGAAGTTAGCTCATTGAATTGGATGACTTTTCTCAAGTTTAATAATACTACGAACACCCGGTACTATAACACTTTAGAAGGATCTCTGTGTGTGGAAGTATTGATGAAGATTACACTTTATCGAACCCGTCTAGATGGAAGTCTACAGAAATAGGGAGTCGTTGGAGAGGGCTCATCTTGACCCGGTACTATAAAACTATAGAAGGATCTCTGTGTGTGGAAGTATTGATGAAGATTACATTATATCGAACCCGTCTAGCTGGAAGTCTACAGAAATAGGCAGTCGTTGGAAAGGGCTCATCTTGACATGAAACCAGTGAGCAACAGGTAACTGGCCACTTCATCATGGCGTTACTAGAGATTTTTGTTGAGTTTGTACTAAAAGTGGGAGGTGCATCTGGTGTGGTGTGGTGGCTGCACTGCTGTGTGGATATAGTGTTTGTGAGTTGAAGGTTGGGTTGGTGTTGAAACAGGGAAAGGTGAGGGCCACATCGTAGTCAGTTTAAGTGTCCTGGTGTCTCTCTGGGTAGGGTAGGATCTGAGGGGTGGATGTCTGGGTGGCGGTTCATGAATGTACACTAGTTTGATGGGAGATTTTGAATGCCTGTGATTTTTTTTTTTTTCTCTTTTGGTAACGCACCAGGTATGTGTTTGTTTGGTGGGAGAAGAACAGGGATATTATCGAGGCTTTATTTTTATATTATTATTATTATTATTATTATTATTATTATTATTATTATTATTATTATTATTATTATTATTATTATTATTATTATTATTATTATTATTATTATTATTATTATTTTAGTGGAAAAGATGATATAAAGTTGCATGGATGTGACGGATGTTTACCTACAGTAAAGCAGTGAACTATGTCCTTCTCATCTTCATGTGATCTTTGACTTGAATAAAGTACAAAGTTCTTTAATTTCGACAAAAACGTTAATCATGAGAGCCTTGCTATTTTTTAAATCCGTTGTTTCTCGCGTATAAACGTCTGAAAAGAGCCAAATTTCGATACTAAGTAAATAGTCTTCAGCGAACAGGTTAATTCCCAAACTTAGCGATTTTCCATCCTTCTCTTTTGACTCTCCCATGGCAGGACGGGGGGGGGGGGGAACTACCACCCAACTCAATCTCCGGCTTCGTGGCCACAAGTGAATTTTTTTTAATGCATTATTTATTTTATTATTTAATTATATTTTACTTTTGCTTTATCATATTTTGCACGTGACAGGAGTTGCAGCAATTCGTCAGCTGGTAATTGTACGAAATAGTCTGTACTTTGCCAGTGTTGCCAGAGTGAGTTGAGTACAGACCTCGGTCCTTAATTTATTTTTACTATGTCCGAGCTAGATTATTCATCTTTAGATATTTCCCTTGAAGGGAAAGTGTACTATGTTTGAGTGACACATCTGACCATGACAACATATAACCGTTTGACAGTAACAAGAATATACAGTAATCTGCATGGTGTCCCTCCCGTGCTTGGCGGACAGGGAGAGACAGTCTACCACCCAAGTAATCTTCTGGGTTCGTTACCACTAAGTTTTTTTTCTGTCTGTCTGTCTGTCTGTCTGTCTGTCTCCCTCCCTCTCTCTCTCTCTCTCTCTCTCTCTCTCTCTCTCTCATTTGTCTATTTCTTTCTTTCTTTTTTACCACGAGGCTAAAGCTTATATACTTTTCCACTTATCACAATCACCACCTATTTCTTTCACTGGCATGATTTAAAATTCTTCTACCTCATCCAATTCTCATTCACCAGCATTTCACACCGAGTCAGTATTTCTCAACAACCATCATTTCAATATCATCCTCATTTTTAATAGACATCGCCGCCCACAGACATTAACAATTTCATAGTTTTAGCATCTGATAGATTACATCAAATATGTGAGAAGACCAGGACGTAAGAATTTATTCTATACAGTTTCCAGTTTTCTACATATTATTACCTTGGCACATTTGTATGGTGGGTGAGGTGCGAAGCTAAAACTATACTGTCCTCGGATCGAATCCTAGATCTGTGCTTACTTTTATGCAAAGAAATTACAGTATGGGGAATAAGACTCCTAACAGGCTTGCATTTTTATTATTCATTGTTTTTTTCACGTAACCGGAGTTGCACAGGTTTTTGAACTTGGTAGTAGACGGAAGTACCTCCTCCCTTCGAGCGTTCCTACAGCGAATTACATTATGAGATGAACACTCAGCTTTTTTTTACTTACTGTTTCCAGGCAAGTTTATTTAGTTGAAGTGGGACCTCTTATATTAAAGGAGCTCTGAAGGACATCTGACACACTTCAAAAGCACGAACATGGCAGATTGATTTCGCATATCTTCAGGAGTCTGCAGCTCCGTGTTAACGGTGCATTAATCCTTGCTAAATGATGCCGATCTTCAGCATACATACATACACAGATACATGCATACGGTACATAGAAAGATATAATTTTCTGTATCATATCACTTGGTCCGTTACTTCCCTCTTAAACTAACCTATCTCTGCCACCGCACCCTATCTCCATTTCCCTCACACTCAGTCCTTCTCGCCACTATTACAGTTTCTCATTTTTTCGTCACCCCTTCCACCTGTTGACATTGTATATTCTACTGTAGCCGTTCGCACTAGCAGTAAGTCACCTCCTTTCCCCACACATTTATGCAGGGTTTACTATGTCTCTTTCACACTGGCCAGACGTATTGGGTAGTGTCAGTCATTCAATTGTATTGCTGATTTTGACCCACACTTCTCCAAAGCCACTCCTGTTTATCCATTATGACCAGCCTATAGACAGATCACGCTTAATATTAGTTGCGTAATACTTCCCCAGTTATATAAAGTTACATATACAGTGTTATTTAATACCCTAAACCAGTAAATTGCTTTTCATCGTCATGTTCCACTTTCACGTTATTAGCTTATGGCGTAAGACGAGTTGCCTTCGGTCGTTACTGTCGTGTTTGTCCTGGGTTTGTTCTTCCCATTCCACTTTTCCCTTTCTTTACAAATGGCCGTCGTCTTTGTGGTGCCATGTCTTCTCATTTCTTTATTAGATTCGTTTTGTTTCTTGACTGATGCTTGGTTTCTGATTATTTCATTAATTATCATAATATATCGGTAAATTTTGGAGTTAGAAGAATATATACCCTTCATTATATACGATTATACATTATAACTGATAATACTGTTACACGGGTGTCAACCAAACCAAATAGTGTGTATTTTGGATTACCTGTTTAATGTGAACCAGCTTACTAAGAGGAAAAACATGGCACTGATACACGATAACCAAGGAGTGAAGTTTCATATATAATGGAACTCGTATGCTAAGATTAACGCAAATTTGTTCTCAGTAATTACTTTTTTATTAGTATAAATCACGAAATGTGGGCAGTGACGCTAGATTTTTCTTTTTCACGATCAGCCTCAGTCCAAAATATTACCCAATCTTTGTCAAATCACAAACCAGGGAAACAAGAATAATCCGGCATTTAGGTCTGAGTGTGCCTTGCGCATTACGGAGGTTATTCTCTCGGACATGGAAGCATACTTTCCTTTCTCATATCCTTTGACTAACGCAAGAAAGCCTTGGTTTAATCACGCTTGTTCTAATGCTGTCCGCAACAAGGAGAAGGCCTACAAAAGATACCGGAGCCAACCCACCCCTGAATCACATAATCTTTACGTTTCTGCCCGAATCGTGCTAAGTCTGTTCTTCGCTCTACTAAAAATAATTTCATCCATACTAAATGCTCTCAACTCTCCAACTCGAATTCTTCCCGCTCCTTCTGGCACCTTGCCAAAAATCTTTCTAACAACTTTACCTCATCATCCTTCCCTCCTCTTTTCTACTCTGATGGTTCTGTAGCTATTTCTTCTACTGATAAAGCAGATCTCTTCACACAGACTTTCTCCTCCAATTCCACCTTAGACGATTCCGGTGCTGTTCCTCCATCACTTCCCCCCTCTGACTTCCTCATGGCTGACATTAAAATTTCTTCAGTTGATGTATTTTCTGCCATTACTGGCCTCAGTACTAACAAGGCATATGGGCCTGATGGGGTCCCTCCTGTTGTTCTCAAAAACTGTGCTTCTGTGCTTACACCCTGCCTAGGCAAACTCTTTCGCCTTTGTCTGTCAACTTGTACCTTTCCTTCTTGCTGGAAGTTTGCTCTCATTCAGCCAGTCCCAAAGAAGGGTGACCACTCCCAACCCTCCAACTATCGTCCAATTGCTTTAACGTCCTGTATTTCAAAAGTTTTCGAGTCAATTCTTAATAGAAAAATTTTAAGGCATCTTTCCTATCACAACCTTCTTTCCGATCGTCAGTATGGGTTCCGTCAGGGACGCTCCACTGGCGATCTTCTCACCTACCTTTCAGACTCCTGGTCATCCTCCTTTCGGGACTTTGGCGAAAGCTTTGCCATTGCACTTGACATCTCAAAGGCTTTCGATCGAGTCTGGCATAAATCTTTAATTTCCAAACTGCCCTCCTACGGTTTCTATCCTTCTATCTGTGCCTTCATCGCTAGCTTCCTTTCTGGTCGTTCTATAGCTGCTGTCGTAGATGGCCATCGTTCTTCTCCTAGATCTATCAACAGTGGTGTTCCTCAGGGCTCTGTCCTATCACCAACTCTCTTCCTTTTATTCATCAATGATCTTCTAAGCTGTACATCTAACCCTATCCACTCATACGCTGATGACTCCACCCTTCACCTTTCCATTCGGTTCCCGCAACGCCCATCTCAACAGTTACTTCAAGAAACAAGGGATGAGGCTATGGCACACCTAATGTCTGACTTGGCTCATATCTCTGACTGGGGTAAAAATAATATGGTTGTCTTTAATGCATCTAAGACTCAGTTCTTACACCTATCAACCCGACAAAATCTTCCACAGGTATACCCACTAATGTTTAATAATATTCAGATTAATCCTGCATCATCCTTGAACATGCCTGGGGTTTCATTTACTCGGGACTTATCTTGGAAAGATCATATTACATCTCTTGTAAAATCTGCTTCCAAGAGATTGGGTGTGCTAAGCCGACTCCGCTCTTTCTTTACCCCTGCACAATTGTTGACTCTATACAGGGGTTTTATCCGCCCCTGTGTGGAGTACAACTCTCATGTGTGGGGAGGCTCCCCACATACAGCTCTTCTCAATAGGGTGGAGTCAAAGGCTTTTCGTCTCATTAACTCTCCTCCTCTTACTGACTCCCTTCAACCTCTGTCTCTTCGCCGCACTGTTGCATCTTTATCTCTTTTCTATCGCTACTTTAATGGTCATTGCTCCTCTGAACTGTCTGCTTGCATTCCTCCACCTCTACGACGGGCGCGTAGCACCCGTCTGGCAGCAAACTCTCATCCCTTTTCTGTCCAACTCTCTAATGCAAGAGTTAACCGTTACTCCCAGTCTTTCATTTATGCAACAGGTCAGCTCTGGAACTGTCTCCCTCTGTCTGTGTTTCCTTCTGCCTATGATCTCCAGTCTTTCAAACGTAGTGTGTCCAGGCATCTCAAAATGATCGGATCTTGAATTTGGCTCTCTATTGTATTTTGTTTTTCTCTTGGAGGGAACTGTTACTGCGGGCTCATGGCCTTTGGTTCCTTCTTCTTCGCAAAAAAAAAAAAAAAAAAAAAGGTCACAACCGGATACCTTCTTCCTCCTTCTCCTCCTCCTCCTTCTTCCTACCCCAGGAACTATGACTACCACTGTTTTGGTAGTTCATAAAAGTTCATAATGCTCAGGACGTATTGTTGGAGATATATAACAAAATTATATGAAAATCGTTATGAATACATAATAACTAAATATGTATCATACTATAGTAACTGAACGATGTAATAATATGAATTTTGATTAACTCATAGTATAATTTTTGATAAACTTTAGTTCGTTTAAGTTTTCCACATGTTAATTTACTAGGAATGCAGCCATCTTTAGAACACAGATAAATAAAACAGAATAAGTACACTTCGGGCTTCTTGTATGGGAAGTCAAAACAAGAACTCGTTTCACATGAGCTGGGGGACCACAACAAAAACTACAACATGTTAAGTTTAATGGGTGCAGGACAGTACTGATAAATTTGCTTAACTTTATTTATGTATGAAACATTTTATTCATACTTACATATTCTCTTTTTAACCTAACAGTCGTTGGGTTGACTCTGAGAGATAGATCAGTGTGAAGCTACCTGCGAAATAAGTATTCTGACCAATCAGGTGGGGCCAGGTTTCCGGGGGCTTGAATGGTGAGTGAGCGGGAGTGTGGGTCATTCAGTTGGGCAAAATTCGGTTAGTATCTCTTTCTACCAGTTTATTCCTGGCTCTCAGAGCCCTTCCTCCCCTCACCTTGGGGAGCGAAAAAAGAGATGATCATGATATCTTCATTTCTAGGGCTATACTATATTCATTTTAATTTTCCTCAGACTTTCGTCTGTTTGCAGTTTATTTTCGTAGCTCAGTGACAGAAAGTAAGACAATGCTTCGGTTTACATTCTTTCCATAGCAATTTTTCGTGATCATGATTATATTGAAGTGTTAGTCGTTTGGCACAACATCAGCATTCAAGATGGAAAGAAAGTGGTTTTGGGTCAAGGCAAAGTAAAACGAGTATACCAGACACATAACAATTAAATGAGTGGAAAGATTTGAGTATACACACACACACACACACACACACACACACACACACACACACACACACGAATCATTAGAGTAAAAAAAAAAATTGCAAAAAGTGGCATAAAGTCTTTCTGAGGACTTTATACGATCATGGCGAATAAGCAGACATGGCTGGTGATACCACAGAAGGGGGACGTTTTTGAAAACTGTGAACCCCAAACACAGCATCTCCCGGAGGAGCTTAACTCTTCCTGAGGCATCATTAGCGTAGTCACTGTTGTGGTCACGGTCGTGATGGAGGCCAGTCATGGGGTCAGTCGGTCCTGGTCCTGCGCTGTGCCCTGTTCCGGGCCAGGGGGGCTGCAGGACTTGAACCAACGTCAGCTGAGTGGCAAGCCAAAGCCTCCCAACTCATCCACCGCAAACTGGCCGACGCCAACGTGTCTGGAACTGATATTTATACCCACCCGACCAGCAGAGTTATGATAATACTAGAAATGTGTTTAGTCATCTCATAATTACATGCTGATTAATTTTTTGTTAGTGAACCACACACTCATGCTCTAGGAAGCAATGATATTTTTGATGTGAAAAAATATCAGGCAGTAACCTTGTTTTTATTCGGTGTGCATATCCATGAATGCGATCAATATGGTAATTCATGTAACCTTTCCATTAATAATTCATTTATTTTCCCATAAAACTTAGAACCCAGCACTAATTGAAAAGACTGAATTATTAACATCTCATTATCTGAAAAATAACTTTATCTTAGGCAACAATTTAACTGGGGAGGACACGACTGTATCTGTTATAAATTAGATCAAGTACAGTCGGGGACAAATCTAATTTTCACCTTTATTTCTCACTTTCTTCGACTGACTAATAATCCTACGTGAGAGGCTTGATATGTTTCTCCGCCCCAGTTATTTCCTTTGAGATGATGCCTCACACAAGAAAGTGACAGACATGTCCCACGTGTAAAACTGACGCAGTGGTACAGCAAAGCAGCTTTTGCCCCAGACTGAACACCGTTGCATCCAGTCATGACACAGTGAAATAAGTTCCAACAGAAACACACACACACACACACACACACACACACACACACACACACACACACTAATCTCTTCAGTACGGTGATGTACATTCTATTTAGTTCTTGCTAACGCATCACTATTTTACTCACCGTAGGAGGGATGTGTCGAAAAAGAGAGGTTGCACATAAAAATCAGTAACAATTTAACTATTAAAGGCAGTTTCGCAAAAGCTGAATCATACCTGGTGGTGATGGCTTAGTAGTGTCATAGGACTGTAACTACATATAGGTAGCCTACCAGTATATTTGAACAGTTGTTTATAGTTTTGAAAAGATCAGTTAAGTAAAGACTATAAATTTACTAGTGAAATTAAACTAGCCAACTACTGCGTAGTGACTACTACTATTACTAGTAGTAGTACTAGTATTAGTAGGAGTTGTAGTAATAGTAATTAAAGTAGTAGTAGTAGTAGTAGTTGTTGTTGTTGTTGTTATATATAATAATAATAATAATAATAATAATAATAATGTGGTGGGTGGTGGCGACCATCATCCACTCACTTGATGTAGAGCTGCCTACTTCTTCCTTAGCCTTTATCATTCTTTTTCTGTGTCTGCCCTCCTCTCTTCATATTTCTCCCATCTTTCCTGTCACTTCTTATTGCTTTTCTTTCCTTTACAGGTGGCTTTACATTGAGTGACAAGCCAAATGGTTTCCTGTAAGTCAAGAAACCATTTACTACGCTGGATGGTAACCATAGAACCAAACCATACGTGCTCCCTATGTGTCAACAAGTGGGTTGGTGGAGGATTAGTGCCCCTCTCCATAAAACAAGTAACTCAAAGTCAAATGGCCACCCCTTACGGGATTGTGGCGTCTGGCAATAGATAGATAATAATAATAATAATAGTAGTAGTAGTAATAAAAGTAGTAGTAGTAGTAGTAGTAGTAGTAGTAGTAATAGAGGTGGTAGTAGTAGAGCCAGCTCTGGTCCATCTAGACAGTGAGTACTTCATCAACAGAACAGCAAATACATCAAATGATGCAAAAGTGGATGTCAGTGCTCGAGGTTTCTGGACACGTGGGGAGAGGGCTTTCTTTGAAATTAGGATACTTGATGCTATGGCAGCATATCATCGTGGGCTATCTCTCGAGGCTGCACACAAGAAGAATGAACAAGGAATTACAAACCATCAAGAAAGGATCCAGCATGTGGACCACGGTTGATTCATTCCCTTTGTATTCACATCAGGTGGGACGGGTCCAGAGGAGGGGAGATTCTACTCCAGAGTGGCAGAGATTCTGAGAAGAAACATCAACCCCAGAGTTCTGTTATGGTGTGGATGAGATGTTGACTGTCATTCTCCCTCGTGAGGCCTGCACTCCTATGCCTCAGGGACACAAGATTATCAGCCCTCCGGCCTGTCTATCTGGCGGGTGTGCATTACGAAGCTACTGTGGTCGAAAGTCGCATAGGCCAGCGACCCCAACAGGTTAATTGCTACATTTGCACTGCAGTGTTAATGAATAAAAAATAAGTAATAAAAGTAGTAGTAGATGGTTGGTAACCACATCAGTTGGCGTGCTTGGGGCCATCGGATTGTAATGTGAGGGTTAGTGTTGACCTTCACATTACAACTCCAAATGGTGATCTATATTATGAAGATTGGTTTTGATCTTCACAGTTTGATAATGGATGGAGGTGACCATAGAAGTTAAAAAAAAAAAAATAGTAGTAGCTGTTGTTGCTGTAGTAGTTGCTGTAATACAGTAGTAGTAGTTATGGTAGTAGTGAATCTAGTGTTTGATCTTCGTATAATACTGGAATAGTATATTATGAGTAGTAGAAGTAGTAGTAGTAGCAGTAATAGTAATAGTAGTAGTTGAAGTTGTTGTTGTTGTTGTTGTTGTTGTTGTTGTAGGCTCATCTGAAGTGTGAATCCAGTGAACTACAGGCGGAAGCTGTCCTCCTCTTGCAGTCCACCGTCCTCCTTTGGGGGACTAGGGCGGGAACTGAGGGACGTTTTTATCACCGGGCAGTAGAGCCACCAAGTTATATCTGTGCCACCACATGAAGATGATCCCCCCCCAGCCCCCCAATAATAAGTTAAGTAAGGGTAACAGGAATTTTAAGCACGCCTTTTTACTGAAAGAAGAAGAGAAAGAAGCTTTGGGAAGGCTTTATGGACTGCGTAGAGGGCTTCGTAGCACCTCGTTATAATCGATTTATTTTACACATGGCACCGTAACACTCGCTTGTTTATTGTTTATATCTTTTATATGTGGACATGGTTTGCATGTGTAACATACAAGAGGATACCGAGCTGATGTATGCAGAATGAATCGGTAAGGAAGAGGTTCTACGAAGACCCTTATGCTAGTTTTATTATCAATGCCAACTCTATGCGAAACCCATTTGTGCAAGTCACAGTCTTCGCCTAGAATAAGACCCATAACACTGACATTATATCGAAGTACCCAAGTTTACTACACGGCTCGTTGAACAGGGAAAGGAGGCCAACAGAACTTGTCTAAGAGTCTGACCGGCCAGAGCTTTGACAGTGTTAATTCACGAGGCTCTGGTAGCCAGCGACGCCGTGGCAGCGTTGGTGGATATTCCCTCGTGGTGGTGAGGCCCGACCAGCACAACACAACCCACCGTGAAGTTTTTTTCTTCTCTGTCTATCCGTCTGTGTGAATTTTTTTTTTTCCTCTGTCTATTTGTCTGTCTGTATCTATTTATCTATCTCCCTATCTGTCTTTTTACCTGTCTATCTTTCATTTTTTATTTATTCAATTTATTATATATATTTATTTATCCGTTGTTTGGTAGGTGTTCTGCTCATCTTCACCGTCAACCTCGTTACTACATAACACCTGAGAAAAATGTCATTTTCTTAGCACAGGATCACGTTGTTTAGCCCGTGAGATCCTGAATAAAATCGTCTGAAGGCAGCAAGAGAAAGATACAGAAGACGCCATCTTTGTGAAGGGGTTGTTCACTAATGCTAGTCCTAGTCCTTTAGTTATATGTTTTCTTTATTTGTTTTCTTATATATTTTCCTTCCTCTTTATGTTTCCTTTTCAGCTGGACGGTTTATAAGTCGTATTCTTGTTGGCTTAGAGGCTGTGGTAACAACTCTTCTGCCATATACTTCTGCCTGTTGCACCTTATTTTCCTTCCGTGCTTAACTATTTTTGCTGAAGAGAGACGCATTCATTTGGTGGCGCTGATATAACCGGGTTGCTCAACAGCCTGGATATGCACACGTTCTTCAGCTATTCGCACTTCCCTGTTGGACAAGAAAAGGCAGCTTAAATCTGCAGTCCACTGGGTTCACGTTTCAGATAAGCCTGGGGACGCAGCAACAACGTAATTGATTCAGGCCATGTTGCTGATGGACATACATAGCATACACGGGGAAATAAAGGGGTAATATGATAAATAAGTCAGTTATAATGAGTCATTGGATTGAAAGGAATAAAGCGGAAGGACAAACGTGCACAAAATAAATACCCAAAGAAGTAAATAAATAAAAAAACACTGTGGTGGGTTGTGATGGCCGCCCCCACCCCCACTACAGAGTAACCAGATGCCTTGCCATAGCGTCTCCGGCTGGCCTGGCTTCAGTACGTCATCGATTTGAAAAGGTTAATCATTTGATTGCGCTCATTTTATATAATCGATTGCACTGTATTGACCAATTTAATCTTTTGGATACGCTGGGTTTATATAATCTGATTTATCTGTACTGAGGAAGGTAATCATATGGCTTTTGGCTGCAAGAATGTTTTGTGATCTGTCTGTAGTCGGATGATTCGAAACAAATCCTTGATAAAATTGTGTACGATTCTTATGTGGGGGGAGTTGGGTGCATCTACAAGAAGATTTAAAAAAATCATGTTTTTTTTTAAGCAATATTCTCTTTGGATTAGGGTTTACACTTCATAACATTTCCTCCTAAATCAGCGTTTCTTAACCTTTTCCGACCTCAGCACCCCCTGTAACAAGGTCTCAGTCCAGCCAGCACCCCTTTACAGCTAGTTACTGGAACTACAGTTGCTGCATTACTGCAGGGTTAAAGTAAGTGAAGTGAAGTGCTGCCTAACAGTTTATTTTATACATTCTCCAAAAAAAAAAAAAAAAATCAAGGATGCCAATACTAAGCAAAGCCAATAAGAAAAAAAAAATAATGCAGCATTTTCCAGCACCCCCTAAAATTGACTTCAGCACCCCTGGGGGTGCTAGCACCCCAGGTTAAGAAAAGCTGTCCTAAATGATGAAATCTACATAGTACGCCTTAAGGTTCTCTTGCAACCTATTTGTGATATTAATATCGTCATATTTTTGTTCATTCTGTACGATTATTCACACTTAAGAAAAACCTCACGTATTACAAGGTTTAATAAAACCTATATTAAACCCATCAAGGTCAGTAAGGTATATTTAAGGTGGAAAAAAAAATGGGTAAAACTAAAGCTCAGTTAAAATTACGTGGCGGTGTTGTGTTGACCGCCGCCACCCGCCACCACGAGAGGGACACCACCAGCCCGGCCATGGCGTCTTGGAGCCGTGATGTCGTTAGCAATGGACAGTTAATAACGTTTGTTCTATAGTGGTAATTTTGCTGTTACGCATTGCCCTCCCGTTTTATGTTAGTGGTGACGTGCCGATAGTAGGCCAGTAACAGTAGTAGGGTTGCTGCCGCTGGTGTTGCTGTTGCTGTAGCCACAATAGCTCACTTGGCCGGGAACCTGGCTGTGATTGTCTGGGTTGAGACGTTTCTATAGCCAGTTACATCGGTGCCATCGCGTGAAGGCACTCCTCTTCAGCACCATATCGATAGTAAAGGGAAATATATAACATACCAAAGAATAATAAGGCGTAACTTGCAAGACAGATTACTATGGATGAAGTGGGAATATTTCTATGCATTGTTGCATCTAACATGCACTCTCCAGTCGACATCATACGTGTAATTTTGCATTTCTCTAGTCATTATTATACATACAGTTTACACTAACCTAACGTAACCTAACCTATACAATATTGACTAGGGTAGTACTTATTATATGAATACTCATGACTGGGGAGTGATTTTTATACGTATAATTATGACTGGGGAGTGATTATTATACGTATAATTATGACTGGGGAGTGATTATTATATGTATAATCATGACTGGGGCGTGATTATTATATGTATAATCATGACTGGGGAGTGATTATTATATGTATTATCATGACTGGGGAGTGATTATTATATGTATAATCATGACTGGAGAGTGCTTTTATACGTATAATCATGACTGGGGAGTGTTTTTATACGTATAATTATGACTGGGGAGTGATTATTATACGTACAGTTATGACTGGGGAGTGATTATTATACGTATAATTATAATTATAATTGGGGGGTCGAAATCCAGGGGAGTGCAAATTACGCGCCACACCCGGATGGCAAGCTTTGGCGTTTCTCAGATGCCATCAATCTCAACCAATTACCTTGCATTCTACTACTTTATATTCTCTTTAATTTATTTATAGGACAACTAACCTAAATTAGATCGTATTGCATTTTGACAGTGCAGGTCACTTGAACAAGAGGTCTCCGGTGCAAAGTATATATTGCAATGTGACTAAAATTACGGCCTTATTCAAACATTCGCGTAATCTTACCTCCTCTGCTTTCCTTTTCCTATTTTTTACTATACTCGTCCCCCTCTACTTAACCCCCTTTTTTATTTCTCCATTATAAATTACCCAACGAACAAATATATTAAGAATACAGCAGTAATGTTAAATACCCAAACCACACACACACACACACACACACACACACACACACACACACACACACACACACACACACACAAGTAGAAGTATAATCGAAGATTGAAGAAAATATTTTTGCACCGTATTTTACCAATGTTTTTATCACTTTGAAAAGAGTATTTTTTTTTACCGATTATTTCCGGTAATCATATATATATCAGGCCTTCCAGGACACGATAGCGTAACCGAAAGTTTTGTACTATACGTCACAACCAAGTTACTGATTTATTACTCACGGGCTGTAAACCCGGTTTAAGAGATGTGCAGTCGGCGGCAATCTGATAGTGCGTGTTATTTTTTTCTTTTATGTAAGAAGTGTTATTTTATTTTCTATGTAACAAGCACAGTATTGGTCTATCTTCATTAATCAATAATAAGTGTAAATTCATTGTAAAGATATGTTCATACTGGATAAACTCGGCCCGGATTGTGCAGTAGAAGTTCCAAAATTGTATCCCTCGCCCAGCTGTGACGGCTGAGTCGGTAAGGTTCTGCTGATCCAACCGTGGCGGGTGAGATCGAATCCACCCCCGCACAGGTGAAGCGAGCTGTATCCGTACAAGGAAAGAGCTGGGCTGCCTGACAACTCGAGATTTAGAGTTGGACGAAGGCATGGTTGGTTTGCCTGTCTGTTGGCAGGCTTCGTTGGCTGTTTGTCTGACTGCTTGTCTTGGTATGTGGTTTGTCGTCGTTGGCTTGGTTCGTTGTCTCGGTTGGTTGGATGGTCACGGAACGGGGAAGGCTTGACCCTTCCGGGAAGTGAGGAAAGGTGTCATCTGGGGTCCGGGACCTGGGTGCATCACTAATCACGGAACGGGAGACTGGCTGTGATCCGGGATGTGACGGGGTGTGTTGGTTGGCTTGATCGGTTGTTTGTCTGGTTGATGGTCTGGGTTAGTTGATTGCTTGCTTGATTTGGCTGGTTGCTTGTCTTGGTTGCTGGATGGTCGCGGAAGGGGGAAGGCTTGACCCTTCTGGGAAGTGAGGAGGTGTGTCATCTGGGGTCCGGGACCTGGGTGTACCACGAATCACGGAACGGTAGACTGGCTGTGATCCGGGATGCGACGGGGTGTGTTGGTTGGTTGCTTGTCTGGCTTGGTTGTCTGGTTGATTGCCATGGTTAGTTGATTGCTGGCTTGGTTGGTTGGCTTCATGGCTAGGTTGCTGGATGGTCGTGGAACGGGGAAGGCTTGATCCTTTTGGGAAGTGAGGAAGGGTGTCATCTGGGGCCCGGAACCTGGGTGCATCGTGAATCACGGAACGGGAGACTGGCTGTGATCCGGGATATGACGGGGTGTGCTGGTTGATTGTGTGGCTTGGTTGTCTGGTTGCTCATCTGGTTGATTGCCTTGGTTAGTTGATTGCTGGCTTGGTTGGTTGCTTGGCTTGGTCGCTGGATGGTCGTGGAACGGAGAAGGCTTGACCCTTCCAAAAAGTGAGGAAGGGTGTCATCTGGGGCCCGGAACCTGGGTGCATCACGAATCACGGAACGGGAGACTGGCTGTGATCCGGGATGCGACGGGGTGTGTTGGTTGGTTGACTGGCTTGGTTAGTTGATTGATTGGAATTGCCTGTTGGTTGGCTAGGTTGCTGGATGGTCGTGGAACGGGGAAAGCTTGGTCTTTCCGGGAAGCGAGGAGGGCTGTCATCTGAGACCCGGAACCTGGGTGTACCACGAATCACGGAATGGGAGACTGGCTGTGATCCGGGATGTGACAGGGTGTGTTGTCTGGCTTGGTTGTCTGGTTCCTTGTCTGACTGACTGGTTTCGTTGCAGCAAAAGCTCATCATCACTCACAACCCATCATCACTCATAGCTCATCATCATTCACAGTCCATCATCATTCATAGTCCATCGTCACTCATAACCCATTATCACTCATCATAACCCAACATCACTCGTACGTCATCATCACTCGTACCCCATCATCACTCATAGCCCAACATCACTTATCATAACCCAACATCATTCGTACGCCATCATCACTCGTACCCCATCATCACTCATAATCCAAAATCACTCATAGCCCATCATCACTCATAACCCAATATTATTCATAACCCAACATCACTCATACCCCATCAACATTCATAGTCCGTCATCACTCATATCCCATCATCACTCACAACCCATCATCACTCATATCCCATCATCACTCACAACCCATCATCACTCATAGCCCATCATCACTCATATCCCATCATCACTCGTACCCTATCATCACTCATAGCCCATCATCACTCATAGCCCATCATCACTCATAAGCAAACATTACTCATAGTCCATCATCACTCATAGCCCATCATCACTCATTGCTCATTATCACTCATAGCCCATCATCACTTACATCTTTCCACTAAAGAAGACGACGGATACTAAGATGCTTTGTTTTTCACAGTTTGGTGCCAGTGTGTGTGACTGTGCAGACCAATTCTGGATTCGCAAACTCGGCCACACAGCTGGCATATCAAGTCTGGGTTTGCTGGGGAGAACTCTGTTGTGGTTGTGACTCTGTTTTCTATGTTCTTTTCTGGCCAGGTTCCGAACTTCTACGAGATGAATGATTCCGATGCTGCAGAGGGCTCGCCATGGTTTTCTGTCAGAGGCGCTGGTTTCAAGATCTTTTGGTATGATGTTGCATTACTTTAGAGTTGTCCTTATATAATCTTTTTATATCTTCTTCTGTCTCCCTGGGTTGCGAGGTGCTGCATACAGAAACTGGCCGGGAAGGTGGTGCTCAGGCATGTGGATCACGTGCCCGACCCATCGAAGCTGTCTTTTAGTCAGCATGATTTCTATGCTGGTTGAAAATGACCACTGGAGAATTTGTGAGTGAAGGAGTTTATCCACTCATGTGAGTCCTAGGATACTCTGTAAACATCAGCTGTGAAACGACTCAAGCTGTTTGACTGTCCAGATTTCAGCACCGTACAAGAGGGTGATGAGGCATGCAGCTGTATATACTGGTACCTTCGACTCGATTTTCAAGATGGTGTTTTCAAAAACTCTGGATCTGAGACGCCCAAAAGAGACTGAGGCCTGGTTCATTCGTGCAAGGACTTCTGCATCATTATGTTCATCTGTGAGCACACTTTCAAGGTGGGTAAAATTCCCCACCTATTTTGTTTTTAGGCCATTCATCTGAAATGCAAGAGGCTCTGCTACACTTTTTCTCTGAGATATTATTTCTGTTATATGGATTCTTGGGTATTTGCAAGGACAGCAGAGTCATCGGTATATTGCAGCTCTAGGAAATGAGTTGTTCTAGTCTTTGATTGTGCTTCAAGACGTCTGAGATTATTTAAGTGACCATCTAGACAGAAATGAATTTTATATTCCATCATCAGGGTTCACTTGCTAGTGATGTAAAAGGGTGACTGCAGTGAGATAGATACTGCAAATGACAGGAGGCAGGACTCGTCCTTGCTTTACACCCACATCCATATTGAAGGGTTCAGATTTGCTCCCACCTATGGACACATGAGCATTCCTGTCGTTATGTAGGCTTAGACTGAAGTTCATCAATTTAAGAAAAGTGAACCCTTTAATGGTCGAGACACCTTTAGTACACATTAAAAATACACTTTATAAAACGTTTAAAAACGTAAGGAAACCACAGTCCCAAACCCACGAGAGAAACTTCGACACAGTTAAGCATATGTAACCCATAATACTGTACCATGACTAATTTTCGTGCTGCGTCATACATTCAAGCTTTGGGTGGTTGAGGTTTATTAAACTGCAGTCATCCAAAATCATGACAATTTTCTTTTTGTGTGCACTTTGTTACACGATAATGGCACTTACTGAAGGAAAAAACTTAGGGACGGGGTATGCTTTCCGTGTCTGTGCATTGTGCCTGTGTTTTGGCACAGTGTCATCCCTGTATCTTCATATTTGTATAAAATTCATTTAAAGACTTAATTCACCGATTTTCTGTAGCCTTTGTGTTAGAAACCTACAGGTATATGTAAGATATTCAACTCAGAAGAGAGTTATTGTAGAGAAAGCATCCAGCAAGTGCAATACCAATGTCTTAAAGTCGATTTAAGACAGAACCTTTGACCCTGCCCTGTAACGTCCATCTTTAATGGGTTTCCCTTGCTTTAGATAGTTCGTCCCTGAATGATCATCAACCCCTTAGCTAAACATGGATATTTTGATTTAAAAAAGTAACTTGGCCGTGCCCCGTGACCTTGATCTCTGACTTAGTGTTCTTGAATTATAATCATTTAATCGGGGACTGGCCTTAACCTTTCCACCAAACATAATCAAAATAAAATGAACACCTTTTGAGTTAAAGGGCCGAAGATATTTTTGTCATATCCTGTGACCTTTGCTTTAAACCAGTTGATTCAAAATTGAATCACCTTACCCTTTCCTGACACCCAGCCATTCCGTCAGGTTTTACGTAAATCAGATAAGAATTCGCTGAGTTGATCTTGCCCTTGGCCTATGAAGTACCGTTTCGACCATTTTTGCCTTAAGTTTCATTTTTTATTTTGATGTTCCTAAAGTAACACTCTAAGTCTGGTGTACTTTCAATGCATAGTTCATTCCAGAAAGAGAAGCAGCAGAAAACTAATCAAACCATATTCTTATCACCTTCAGCTCCGCTGCTGGACGTAAAAATACGACTAAAAGTTTTGGGCTATATGCGTCAGAAATGCAAAGTGACAAACCATTAAAGGCAACCCATCCATTTTCTGAGATGTTCGATGCTGCGCCCTTAGCGAGGACGTAATAAGCCATATTTTATGCCACCGTTCCCGCAGATTTCCCAAATTCCCTGCATACATTTGTCGGGTAGTGTGATGTTAGGGTACAGTTCAGTATGCTGACGTCATTTACTCTTGTCATCGCCAGACGATTTTATTCATTACACGAGCCCCTTCTCGTTGGAAGTGTTTTTGAAAGATATATTCTACCTCTTCATTTCGAAGCTTCAGGTTAATAAAACTGTCTGGCGCCAACAATGACGAAAAACGCATCAGCGTTCTGAAGAGAATATAAACTATCGGAGGTCTCTTAAGTGAATAAAATCGTCTCTCAGTAACTGTGTTATCACAAATTTATGCCACCTTTTCATCTGATTATCAAAATACCAAACAGATTTGTCAGCATGTGCAATATTTGGCTACATATCAGTGTGATGGCGTCTTTTATTCTAGTTACCGCATTTCGTGGTGCAGGAGTAAAAAATAATGAAGGCTGTATTTAATCTTACCAGTTCATAAAGTCCCCTCACCTATCAAGTTTAGTGTCTCGTTATTTTAATATAAATAGTGTGGTGGTGGCAAGAACAGGATAACAATCGGCGTTGTTATCTGAATAAAATCGTCTGGCAGCAATATTATGATTTCGAGTTTCTGACACCATTTACCCTCATTGCTCAAATTCCAACCATACGTATTCTGTCTGCAGGTGCAATGTTTGGGAAGGTATTTATGAGTAAATGCTTGAAAACCCACCAGTAAGGTGATATTTTTTATTTCATTCCTTTTTACCGCCTGGTGGTTATTATTTTTTTTTCTATAAAAACATTAATTCATTCAAGAACTTACTGGGTTTAATCAGCTTCTGAATTACAGTCACCTCTCTCTCTCTCTCTCTCTCTCTCTCTCTCTCTCTCTCTCTCTCTCTCTCTCTCTCTCTCTCTCAGAACATCAGAGGGAGCCGGACCAGCGAGGAACCGGGACACTCTCAAGGCAACATTTCTTAGCTAAACTGCCAAACCCATGAACGCCATTACAAAATAAGCCAGTATTATTTTCACAACTCTAAATCCACATCGCCAATACCCCTACCGCCGCCGCCGCCGCAGATCAATGATACTAAGTATATTAACTGGGCGATTTCTCTGCCTCGCGACTTGCCAGGTGTGCTGAGAGTTGCCAAGAAGATTTAACTGCAGTTTTGGTCAGCTATGGTTCTCCTCACTGCTTCCAAACATACACTTGGTACTGACTTTCGCCTGCTTTTGCAATGAAACATTCGATACAGTAACATTTTTCAGCGTTCCTCGCCGCAGCTATATTGTTACCGGAGAAGAACAAGAGACAAAGGTACTTCACTCTCCTAATTTTTGTAATTATAAATTAGTGACGATTGGGAAATAATCACAAGTTTGTTCGTTAACTCTCTGAGCCATCTTTTTTTTTTTCTTTTAGTCTTCCGATCACTATCCTCTCTCTTTCTGTCTGTCTGTCTGTCTCTCTCTCTCTCTCTCTCTCTCTCTCTCTCTCTCTCTCTCCTTAGTTCGAATGGGCAAACGTAAACAAAACCGTCAGATGAATACAAAAATTAATAAGAAGTAACTGGATTAAAGTTAATTCCATGCCTGGTGAGCCTCTGTACTCAAATGTTGGCAGGTGAGGCTCTTAAAGAAAAATTCAAAACATATATTAAGCCTTACTGTGTACTGTATTTTTACCTCCGCCAACAAAAGTTGAAGCAGGTTATGTATTCATCACTGTTTGTCTGTTTGTCCACTAGAGATATCAAAAAGTTACTGATGGATATCAATGAAATTTTGTGGATATGTGGGTCATGGGCGAAGAATGCGTTGAAAAAAATTTGATGGTGTTTTGAGTTGTATATGCGTTGGTGGAGGTATGCGCTCTGTGAGTGCTGTCTACTTCATATTAGTGGAGTTATGTCATCCTTCTCGTTTCACTGTATATACCGGAAAATATACATATATATATATATATATATATATATATATATATATATATATATATATATATATATATATATATATATATATATATATATATATATATATATATATATATATATATATATCCATCATCCAATCCTACATTGCCCCAAGAGCAGAGCAGGAGCCCGGGGCTAAGCAGTAGGTCTCGACATTTAAGATGAGAGTGGCCAGCCTCACTCATCCCTGAGTGGCATTACACGAGCAATCAACCCCAACCATCCCTTGGATAATATCCTTCACCGGCTCAATCCGACTGGAGCGTAATAATTACCCACTAAACCACCAGATGCCAAAATTTGGTTATATGGTTACCACCCAGCGTAATAAATGGTTTCCTGGTGTACAGGAAACCATTTGGCTTGTCACTCAGTGTACTGTAGAGTCACCCACACGCAGAAGGAAGAGAAAAGAATGAAGGAAAGAAAGACAGAAGAGGAAGTGTAAAGTCACCCGTAGGCAGAAGGACAAGGAAAGAATGAAGGATAGAAAGACAGAAGAGGAGGGAAGGAAAGAAGGATGGAAGAGAGGAAAGGGCAAACATCCGAGAGCAGCAATATATCGAGTGAGTGGATGGTGAGCGCCCCCACCTACCACTAATATATATATATATATATATATATATATATATATATATATATATATATATATATATATATATATATATATATATATATATATATATATATATATATTGTTACATAGCCTATGACTTCATCATCCTTTGTGTAATTTTAACGCACAGTATGCTGCATGTTTGATCACGAGCGTGTTCTGCCTCAGTTCCCCCCTTCTACCGTTATAGTAGAGTAAGTCGTCATTTCTGGAGTTCAGACCAGGATTTTCAACTCTTTGTCCCCATGGCTTCATTTGCGCGTCCTTCTTACAAGTTGTATCAAGCTCTGCCGGCCCCTATATAACGAGCTCAGTCTCTGCATCATTGCCACTTAGATCTGCTCCTCATTTTGTTCACATCTGTGTCCTCCCCTATACAGATATTATTATTGTGAGTGCTCAAGAAATCTCCAAACATCTAGAAGCTGTGTGTAATTTGAGTATAACTGTTGTATTTTTTCTTGTACTGTATAGCATAAGTTTAACTTGTAGGCCTAGTGAAGTTTTTGTAATTCATGTAGGGATCTTTATGTCCATCAGTTTTAATATTATTTTGTATCTGTAATAATTTATCTTGCATTCACTGAGTATTATCTGGTATCTCATTTTATCAGGGCTGACTTAGATAAATTTACTCATGCTAATTTCGTGTTAATAGAGGCTATTGCAGTTAACCATATATTTAACCTGTTTTTTGCCATTACATTATCCTTATGAGTTCTGAATGTTTTGTTGTTAGTTTGTGCATTAAACTTTAACTTGTAATTTTACCTAACTCTTTTGTTTTGAACCTGGAACTTTACGGGACAGTAGTGACTCTTAGCATTCTCACTTAAAGTGTACATTATCTTTCTCTGTTCCGTAACATAAATTTGGCGACCTCTCATCAGGATATTCAGGATATTATCATAAGGATATTGCTTGATATTTTGTGACTGTTACTTATTCATGATGTCTACTATTACTACACTTGATGAAGCCAAAGATTTTTTGTCAAATGTGCAAACAGTGTGTGATGTGGAAAACAGAACAAAGAATGAACTTAAGCTTGTTGCTCAACAGTTGGGAATTGCTGTTCGCTCTCATCATTCTAAAGATCAAATTGTTGACATGATTAATGAAAGCTTGTTTAATGTAACTCCGCGAAATGAGTAAACGCAGATTAAATTAGCTAAGTTACAGCTAGCCCTGCAGGAGGCTCGTGTGAAGGAAGCTGAATTTCAAGCACAGGCTATGGAGGCTGAATTTCAGGCAAAAGCTAAGGAGGCTGAATTTCAGGCAAAAGCTAAGGAGGCTCAGGCACAAGTTGAAATTGCTAGGATTCAGGCGGACCATGAGTATCACATGAAACAAGGTGGAACTGGATCATCTAGCTCTGATGATTTTGATGGGGCTAAAAATGTTAAACTTGTCCCTCCTTTTAATGAATCTGATTTAACAAAGTATTTTCAGTTGTTTGAGAGGGTAGCTACAGGTTTTAATTGGCCTAAGGAGTAGGCTATTGGCCAGTACTCCTTCAAACTGTTCTCATCGGTAAAGCTCAAGTAACTTATGCATCTTTGCCTCAGGATCAGTCTGATAATTATGATGTAGTTAAGAGCTTGATTCTTAAGGCCTATGAGCTTGTTCCTGAAGCTTATAGAGTAAAATTTAGGACAACTTACAAGCAAGATAAGCAATCCCATGTTGAGTATGCAAAAATCAAAGAAGATTTGTTAGAGCAGAGGTTAAATTCTAAGAATGTGGATTCTGATTTTGACAAATTTAAGCAGATGATTTTGCTGGAGGACTTCAAAAGGTGTATTAGTAAAGATGTAAGCCTATATCTTGATGAGAAAAGAATAGATAATTTGTCTGATGCTGCAGTTTTAGCTGATGAGTATGTTCTCACTCACAAGAGATATTCTACAGAAAAAGGGAAAGCTGAGAGTAAGTACGTTGCCTCTACTCAGAGTACAGGTAACAGGAAAGAAAATAAAGATGATGTTTCTCAGGAAGTAAATACCAGCTTCACCTCTAGATTTCAGAAAAGTAAATGTACTTATTGTAGTAAGCTTGGTCATACTACGGAGAGATGTTTCAGGAGACAGCGTGATGTGAACAAAAAGGAGTCTTTAAATATTCAGTCAATTGGTCTAGTGTCCACTCTTGAGAGTTCCCAGAATTCTTTAACCGAGTTAACTGAACCTGCTTTGAGGGGTAACTTAAATTCTCATGATGGAGCTCCTCTTTTGAGCAGTAACGTGGGTGACACTCTCAAGAGTTCATGTGCTAATTTCCTGTCTGATGGTTTTGTCAGTCCTCTGGACAGTAATGACAGGAAATCAGTTAAAATATATCGTGATACAGGTGCTTGCCAATCCCTTATGCTGACCAGTGTTCTAGGCTCTAATGTTAATTCCTCTGATGAAACTGTAATCTTACAAGGTGCAGGGAATAATTATTTCTCTGTCCCTCTGTGCAGAGTGAATTTAGAGTCTGGTTTTGTTAATGGTTCCGTTATGGTTGGGTTGGTTGAGACACTCCCAATGTCAGGTGTAACTTTCTTACTTGGAAATGATATTGGTGGAAGTCAGGTGTGTCCAGCTCCTCAGTTGTCTAGTGAGCCAGTGGCTGCGGCCCAGGAATGTGATGTCCCTGATGTGTTCCCTGCATGTGCTGTCACTAGGGCTAAGTCTAAAGTTACTGGTGATTTAGAGGATAATGATGATGATGATGTTATCCTAGCTGACACTTTTCTTGCTAATTTGGACTACTCACCAGATGAGGCAGTACCCCGTAGTGTTGATAATTTGTCTCGTCAAGAGTTCGTTGAGTTGCAGGTTGCTGACCCTGAGTTGAAAGGTCTAGCTAACTCTGCTTACAGTGAAGAAGAGTCAGCCGGTGCTTCTACTTGTTATTATGTAAAGTCAGGAGTACTTATGAGGAAGTGGAGACCCCCAACAGCATCAGCCGACTGTGAATGGAAGGTTGTACATCAAGTTGTCATCCCTCGTGTTTGTAGGCAGGATATCATTAGAGTGGCTCATGATTCCAGTTTGGCAGGACACCTTGGAGTGAGGAAGACTGTGGCACGCATTTTGAAACACTTCTACTGGCCAGGTATCTTCAGGGATGTTTCCTGGTATTGTAAGTCTTGTCACACTTGTCAAGTTATGGGGAAGTGTAATCAGACCGAAAAGGTTGCACCTCTAGTTCCCATTCCTCCTTTTGAGGCGCCTTTCACCCGTGTGTTGGTGGATATTGTGGGCCCTCTTCCTAAGACTTCTTCAGGATTTTCTTATGTGTTGACCATGATTGATATGGCTACTCGTTATGCTGAAGCCATTCCACTTAGAAATATCTCAGCAAAGAACGTGGTTAAGGAAATGCTAGGGTTCTTCACAAAGTTTGGTTTGCCCAAGGAGGTACAGTCAGACCGGGGAAGTAATTTCATGTCAAACGTTTTCAAGCAGTCTCTGAAAGAGTTGGGCATCACCCAGATCACGTCTTCAGCTTACCATCCCCAGACCTAAGGAGCGTTGGAGAGATATCATCAAACACTCAAATCGATGCTCAAGAAATACTGTTTGGAACATCAGAAAGACTGGGACAAAGGTCTTCCATTTGTTGTATTTGCCGCAAGAGAATCTCCAAATGAATCACTGGGCTTCTCACCTTTTGAACTACTGTTTGGCCATGAAGTAAGAGGACCCCTTAAGTTACTGAAGGAATGCTGGCTGTCGGAGGAAGATGACGTCAACCTGCTGGAGTATGTGATGAAGTTCAAAGAACGGCTGTCCACTGCTTTACAGCTGGCGAGAGAGAATTTAGGAGCTGCTCAGGAGAAGATGAAGACTTGGTATGATAAGAAGTCCAGGTTACGCCACTTTCAGCCAGGAGATCAGGTTTTGATTCTGCTACCAGTTCATGGGCAACCTCTTCAAGCCAAGTTTAGTGGTCCTTATTTCGTGGAGAAGAAACTCAGTGATGTCAACTATGTCATCGCCACACCAGATCGTAGAAAGAACAAGCAACTATGTCACATCAACATGCTAAAGTTGTATCACAGGCGGGACGAAAATAACCCAGTCTGCACTGTAGCTGTTCCACCCGAGTCTGCAAGTGAAGCTCTCCCATGCAGTATGAACCTGAGTGATAGTTTGGGGAAGAATCCTGATATCATGAATGATCTCCAGACTAAGCTTTCTCATCTACCTCCCGAGGAAAGGCAGGAGTTTTCAGCATTACTGCAGGAGTACCCGCAAGTGTTCCGTGCCACTCCAGGAAGAACTACTGTGTTGATGCATGATGTCGATGTTGGAGACGCAAAGCCAATTAAATTGCCTCCTTACCATGTGAACCTAGTGAAAGTTCCTCTCATCCAGAAGGAGCTTGGCTACCTGTTGGACCACAAGATGATTGAGCCCTGTCAGAGCGAGTGGAGTTCTCCTGTCACTCTGGTCTCTAAGCCAGTTGGGTCACAGCGGCTTTGCATTGACTACAGACGTGTTAATCAGATAACCAAAACAGACACTTACCCTCTCCCTCGTGTGGAAGATTGCATAGACAAGATCGGAAAGGCTAGGTACATAAGTAAATTTGATTTGTTAAAGGGATACTGGCAAGTACCTATGACTGAACATGCTAGGGAGATCTCATTTTTTGTAACATTAGGAAGGACCTTTGCATGGTCTGTAATGCCATATACAGATTGTTTTAGAGTAATAAGAAATTTCCTTTGTAAATTTCTTTTTTCTTTGTCGGGAGGTGTTACATAGCCTATGATTTCATCATCCTTTGTGTAATTTTAACGCACAGTATGCTGCATGTTTGATCACGAGCGTGTTCTGCCTCAGTTCCTCCCTTCTACCGTTATAGTAGAGTAAGTCATCATTTCTGGAGTTCAGACCAGGATTGTCAACTCTTTGTCCCAATGGCTTCATTTGCTCGTCCTTCTTACAAGTTGTATCAAGCTCTGCCGGCCCCTATATAACGAGCTCAGTCTCTGCATCATTGCCACTTAGATCTGCTCCTCATTTTGTTCACATCTCTGTCCTCCCCTGTACAGTTATTATTATTGTGAGTGCTCAAGAAATCTCCAAACATCTAGCAGCTGTGTGTAATTTGAGTATAACTGTTGTATTTTTTCTTGTACTGTATAGCATAAGTTTAATTTGTAGGCCTAGTGAAGTTTTTGTAATTCATGTAGGGATCTTTATGTCCATCAGTTTTAATATTATTTTGTATCTGTAATAATTTATCTTGCATTCACTGAGTATTATCTGGTATCTCATTTTATCAGGGCTGACTTAGATAAATTTACTCATGCTAATTTCGTGTTAATAGAGGCTATTGCAGTTAACCATATATTTAACCTGTTTTTTGACATTACATTATCCTTATGAGTTCTGAATGTTTTGTTGTTAGTTTGTGCATTAAACTTTAACTTGTAATTTTACCTAACTCTTTTGTTTTGAACCTGGAACTTTACGGGACAGTAGTGACTCTTAGCATTCTCACTTAAAGTGTACATTATCTTTCTCTGTTCCGTAACAAAATATATATATATATATATATATATATATATATATATATATATATATATATATATATATATATATATATATATATATATATATATATAGTGTTCCGGAACAGCGAAAGATAATGTACACTTTAAGTGAGAATACTAAAAATCACTACTGTCCCGTAAAGTTCCAGGTTCAAAACAAAGAGTTAGGTAAAATTACAAGTTAAAGTTTAATGCACAAACTAACAACAAAACATTCAGGACTCATAAGGATAATGTAATGGCAAAAAACAGGTTAAATATATGGTTAACTGCAATAGCCTCTATTAACATGAAATTAGCAAGAGTAAATTTATCTAAGTCAGCCCTGATAAAATAAAAATACACCGGGTAATGCTCAGTTAATGCAAGATAAATTATTACAGATACAAACTATTATCAAAAATGACTGACATAAAACCCAACATCAATCAAAAAACCTCACTAGGCCTAAGAATTAACCTTATGCTACACAGTACAAGAAAAAATACAACAGTTATACTCAAATTACACACAGCTGCTAGATGTTTGGAGATTTCTTGAGCACTCACAATAATAATAACTGTACAGGGGAGGACAGAGATGTGAACAAAATGAGGAGCAGATCTAAGTGGCAATGATGCAGAGACTGAGCTCATTATATAGGGGCCGGCAGAGCTTGATACAACTTGTAAGAAGGACGCGCAAATGAAGTCATGGGGACAAAGAGCTGAAAATCCTGCTCTGAACTCCAGAAATGACGACTTACTCTACTATAACGGTAGAAGGGGGAACTGAGGCAGAACACGCTCGTGATCAAACATGCAGCATACTGTGCGTTAAAATTACACAAAGGATGATGAAATCATAGGCTATGTAACACCTCCCCACAAAGAAAAAGAAGTTTACAAAGGAAATTTCTTATTACTCTAAAACAATCTGTCTAAAGTCTAGATAAGCAATCTGCAATAACATTCTCTTTCCCCTTGACATGTTGTATGTCTAATGAATACTCCTGAAGAAGTAGACTCCATCTTGTCAATCTCTGATTTTTATCTTTAAACTTACTAAGGAATTTCAGTGTGTTATGATCGGTATAAATGACTATGGGGTCAAAACCAGAACACAAATAAAATGAAAAATGCTGTAAACCCAAAATCAAGGCCAAAAGCTCTTTCTCAATAGTTGAGTAGTTCTTTTGAGGTGGAGTGAACTTCTTACTGTAATAAGATACAGGATGTTCAATACCCTGATCATCCTCTTGCAGCAAAACAGCCCCAGCTCCTGTATCACTTGCATCAACAGACATCTTAAAAGGCTTAGCAAAATTTGGAGTAGCGAGCACTGGCTGACTTAATAGAATAGCTTTAAGTTTGTTGAAAGAGGATTCACAGTTATCGGTCCAGACAAATTTAACTCCCTTTTTCAGTAGGTCTGTAAGTGGTGATACAAGAATAGAAAAGTTAAGAACAAATCTCCTGTAATAACCTACCATTCCCAAAAATCTTTGTAGCTCTTTCCTACTTTTAGGTCTGGGAAGATCACTTATAACCTGAACCTTAGCTCCTGGTGGTGCAACATGTCCATCACCAATTACATACCCAAGGTACTGAACTTTAGCTTGACCAAACTCACACTTTGATAAATTAGCTACAAGATTAGCATGAACTAAACGGTCAAGAAATTTACTGACATGGCATAGGTGATCTTTCCAGTTGTCACTGAAGATTAATACATCATCAATATAAACAACACACCCTGCCAAACCCTCTGTTACAACATTCATGAGCTTCTGAAATGTGGCTGGTGCATTCTTCATACCATATGGCATTACCGAACATGCAAAAGTCTTTCCTAGTGTTACAAAACATGAGATCTCCCTAGCACGTTCAGTCATAGGTACTTGCCAGTATCCCTTTAACAAATCAAACTTACTTATGTACCTAGCCTTTCCGATCTTGTCTATGCAATCTTCCACGCGAGGGAGAGGGTAAGTGTCTGTTTTGGTTATCTGATTAACACGTCTGTAGTCAATGCAAAGCCGCTGTGACCCAACTGGCTTAGGGACCAGAGTGACAGGAGAACTCCACTCGCTCTGACAGGGCTCAATCATCTTGTGGTCCAACAGGTAGCCAAGCTCCTTCTGGATGAGAGGAACTTTCACTGGGTTCACACGGTAAGGAGACAATTTAATTGGCTTTGCGTCTCCAACATTGACATCATGCATCAACACAGTGGTTCTTCCTGGAGTGGCACGGAACACTTGCGGGTACTCCTGCAGTAATGCCGAAAACTCCTGCCTTTCCTCGGGAGGTAGATGAGAAAGCTTAATCTGGAGATCATTCATGATATCAGGATTCTTCCCCAAACTATCACACAGGCTCATACTACATGGGAGAGCTTCACTTGCAGTCTCGGGTGGAACAGCTACAGTGCAGACTGGATTATTTTCGTCCCGCCTGTGATATAACTTTAGCATGTTGATGTGACAAAGTTGCTTGTTCTTTCTACGATCTGGTGTGGCGATGACATAGTTGACATTACTGAGTTTCTTCTCCACGAAATAAGGACCACTAAACTTGGCTTGAAGAGGTTGCCCATGAACTGGTAGCAGAATCAAAACCTGATCTCCTGGCTGAAAGTGGCGTAACCTGGACTTCTTATCATACCAAGTCTTCATCTTCTCCTGAGCAGCTCCTAAATTCTCTCTCGCCAGCTGTAAAGCAGTGGACAGCCGTTCTTTGAACTTCATCACATACTCCAGCAGGTTGACGTCATCTTCCTCCGAGAGCCAGCATTCCTTGAGTAGCTTAAGGGGTCCTCTTACTTCATGGCCAAACAGTAGTTCAAAGGGTGAGAAGCCCAGTGATTCATTTGGAGATTCTCTTGCGGCAAATACAACGAATGGAAGACCTTTATCCCAGTCTTTCTGATGTTCCAAACAGTATTTCTTGAGCATCGATTTGAATGTTTGATGATATCTCTCCAACGCTCCTTGAGTCTGGGGATGGTAAGCTGAAGACGTGATCTGGGTGATGCCCAACTCTTTCAGAGACTGCTTGAAAACGTTTGACATGAAATTACTTCCTCGGTCTGACTGTACCTCCTTGGGCAAACCAAACTTTGTGAAGAACCCTAGCATTTCCTTAACCACGTTCTTTGCTGAGATATTTCTAAGTGGAATGGCTTCAGGATAACGAGTAGCCATATCAATCAGGGTCAACACATAAGAAAATCCTGAAGAAGTCTTAGGAAGAGGGCCCACAATATCCACCAACACACAGGTGAAAGGCGCCTCAAAAGGAGGAATGGGAACTAGAGGTGCAACCTTTTCGGTCTGATTACACTTCCCCATAACTTGACAGGTGTGACAAGACTTACAATACCAGGAAACATCCCTGAAGCTACCTGGCCAGTAGAAGTGTTTCAAAATGCGTGCCACAGTCTTCCTCACTCCAAGGTGTCCTGCCAAACTGGAATCATGAGCCACTCTAATGATATCCTGCCTACAAACACGAGGGATGACAACTTGATGTACAACCTTCCATTCACAGTCGGCTGATGCTGTTGGGGGTCTCCACTTCCTCATAAGTACTCCTGACTTTATATAATAACAAGTAGAAGCACCGGCTGACTCTTCCTCATTGCAAGCAGAGTTAGCTAGACCTTTCAACTCAGGGTCAGCAACCTGCAACTCAACGAACTCTTGACGAGACAAATTATCAACACTACGGGGTACTGCCTCATCTGGTGAGTGGTCAAAATTTGCAAGAAAAGTGTCAGCTAGGATAACATCATCATCATCATTATCCTCTAGATCACCAGTAACTTTAGACTTAGCCCTAGTGAGAGCACATGCAGGGAACACATCAGGGACATCACAATCCTGGGACACAGCCACTGGCTCACTAGACAACTGAGGAGCTGGACACACTTGACTTCCACCAATTTCATTTCCAAGTAAGAAAGTTACACCTGACATTGGGAGTGTCGCAACCAACCCAACCATAACGGAACCATTAGCAAAACCAGACTCTAAATTCACTCTGCACAGAGGGACAGAGAAGTAATTATTCCCTACACCTTGTAAGATTACAGTTTCATCAGAGGAATTAACATTAGAGCCTAGAACACTAGTCAGCATAAGGGATTGGCAAGCACCTGTATCACGATATATTTTAACTGATTTCCTGTCATTACTGTCCAGAGGACTGACAAAACCATCAGACAGGAAATTAGCACATGAACTCTTGAGAGTGTCACCCACGTTACTGCTCAAAAGAGGAGCTCCATCATGAGAATTTAAGTTACCCCTCAAAGCAAGTTCAGTTAACTCGGTTAAAGAATTCTGGGAACTCTCAAGAGTGGACACTAGACCAATTGACTGAATATTTAAAGACTCCTTTTTGTTCACATCACGCTGTCTCCTGAAACATTTCTCCGTAGTATGACCAAGCTTACTACAATAAGTACATTTACTATTCTGAAATCTAGAGGTGAAGCTGGTATTTACTTCCTGAGAAAGATCATCCTTATTCTCTTTCCTGTTACCTGTACTCTGAGTAGAGGCAACGTACTTACTCTCAGCTTTCCCTTTTTCTTTAGAATATCTCTTGTGAGTGAGAACATATTCATCAGCTAAAACTGCAGCATCAGACAAATTATCAATTCTTCTTTCGTCAAGATATAGGCTTACATCTTTATAAATACACCTTTTGAAGTCCTCCAGCAAAATCATCTGCTTAAATTTACCAAAATCAGAATCCACATTCTTAGAATTTAACCACTGCTCTAACAGATCTTCTTTGATTTTTGCATACTCAACATGGGATTGCTTATCTTGCTTGTAAGTTGTCCTAAATTTTACTCTATAGGCTTCAGGAACAAGCTCATAGGCCTTAAGAATCAAGCTCTTAACTACAGCATAATTATCAGATTGATCCTGAGGCAAAGATGCATAAGTTACTTGAGCTTTACCGGTGACAACAGTTTGAAGGAGTAGTGGCCAATACTCCTTGGGCCAACTAAAACCTGTAGCTACCCTCTCAAACAACTGAAAATACTTTGTTAAATCAGATTCATTAAAAGGAGGGACAAGTTTAACATTTTTAGCCACATCAAAATCATCAGAGCTAGATGATCCAGTTCCACCTTGTTTCATGCGATACTCATGGTCTGCCTGAATCCTATCAAGTTCAATTTGTGCCTGAGCCTGTATTTGTGCCTAGTGAATCCGAGCCTGAGATTCAGCCTCCTTAGCATTTGCTTGAAATTCAGCCTCCTGAATACGAGCCTGAGACTCCGCCTCCTTAGCCTGAGACTCCGCCTCCTTAGCCTGAGACTCAGCCTCCTTAGCACGTGCTTGAAATTCAGCCTCCTTAACACGAGCCTCCTGCAGGGCTAGCTGTAACTTAGCTAATTCAATCTGCGTTTGCTCATTTGGAGGAGTTACATTAAACGAGCTTTTATTAATCATGCCAACAATTTGATCTTTAGAATGATGAGAGTGAACTGCAATTCCCAATTGTTGAGCAACAAGCTTAAGTTCATTCTTTGTTCTGTTTTCTACATCACACACTGTTTGCACATTTGACAAAAAATCTTTGGCTTCATCAAGTGTAGTAATAGTAGACATCATGAATAAGTAACAGTTACAAAATATCAAGCAATATCCTTATGATAATATCCTGAATATCCTGATGAGAGGTCGCCAAATTTATGTTACGGAACAGCGAAAGATAATGTACACTTTAAGTGAGAATACTAAAAATCACTACTGTCCCGTAAAGTTCCAGGTTCAAAACAAAGAGTTAGGTAAAATTACAAGTTAAAGTTTAATGCACAAACTAACAACAAAACATTCAGGACTCATAAGGATAATGTAATGGCAAAAAACAGGTTAAATATATGGTTAACTGCAATAGCCTCTATTAACATGAAATTAGCAAGAGTAAATTTATCTAAGTCAGCCCTGATAAAATAAAAATACACCGGGTAATGCTCAGTTGATGCAAGATAAATTATTACAGATACAAACTATTATCAAAAATGACTGACATAAAACCTAACATCAATCAAAAAACCTCACTAGGCCTAATAATTAACCTTATGCTACACAGTACAAGAAAAAATACAACAGTTATACTCAAATTACACACAGCTGCTAGATGTTTGGAGATTTCTTGAGCACTCACAATAATAATAACTGTACAGGGGAGGACAGAGATGTGAACAAAATGAGGAGCAGATCTAAGTGGCAATGATGCAGAGACTGAGCTCATTATATAGGGGCCGGCAAAGCTTGATACAACTTGTAAGAAGGACGCGCAAATGAAGTCATGGGGACAAAGAGCTGAAAATCCTGCTCTGAACTCCAGAAATGACGACTTACTCTACTATAACGGTAGAAGGGGGAACTGAGGCAGAACACGCTCGTGATCAAACATGCAGCATACTGTGCGTTAAAATTACACAAAGGATGATGAAATCATAGGCTATGTAACAATATATATATATATATATATATATATATATATATATATATATATATATATATATATATATATATATATATATAGATAGATATAGATATAGATAGATAGACAGATAGATAGATATAGTATACATATATTCACCGAACTACTGTGTTCTCCCAAGCTGAATTCTTGTTGTGAAGTGTTTATTCGATTTTTTCTCTTTTTACCCGCCAGGGACTGACTTCCAAAAGAAAACCGTCTGTCAGTGGCTTGAAATGTAAACAGTAAACATTAAATAAATGTGTATTATTTGAAAATACGGCTGAGGATGAAGTGCTGTGAAATTTCCTCTGCCAACGAGAGTACGGTTTAAAAGATCCTAAGTTTTGCAACAAAGAGCTGCATCAAAACTTGTATTCTTCTTCTTCTTCTTCATCTCCTTATCATTATTATTATTATTATTATTATTATTAATATTATTATTACTGTTATTATTATTATTATTATTACTATTACTATTATTATTATTATTATTATTATTATTATTAAGAAGTAGTTTTATTTCTAAATGCGTTTTCGCCTTAATCTTCACTGTAGTTTGGTTGTGAATTATTTGATAGTTGTATATGTGAAGACGTAAGTACAGTCAGGCAGTCTTATACACGGCATAAACTCCAGGATGTTTGTTAATACGAACCAGATAAATCAAGGCTGGATTGCCATATGGTGGAGAGAGAGAGAGAGAGAGAGAGAGAGAGAGAGAGAGAATAGGCTTAAAGTAATGAAGGCTTTATCTAGGCATTTTTACACACCCATAATCATTCTTTACCCATCCAAACGTACCGTATTACTTCTTTTTCTGTATAATCTTATTTTCTCCAGATATTGTCTCTTGAGCTTAGAAGAGGAGTTTCTTTTTAACTGTTAGGGTTAGATTAAGCCTTAAACTTCTTTACTGCTAGGGGACTCTATAAGGTATCATTATTATTATTATTATTATTATTATTATTATTATTATTTTTATTATTATTATTTTTATTATTAATATTATTATTATTTTTATTAAAGTAAACTTCAGAGTTCAGCAGATAATATATGACGTCCACTGTCTGAAGGATTAAGTGAAGTTTGGCTAGTTATCCATCGTCCTTCCTAGGGTGTGAAAAATGCTTTGAAAGTTGATAAGAGCAGTATTATTTGCTGAGAATACTGTCCCTTTATCTAATATACTATAGCACTAGCAATGTGTGCGTGTGTGTGTGTGTGTACTTTGGGCAGCCGAAACTACACATTCAAATCGCACCAAAATTGGCACAAAAATAGCAAAAAATTCGGAGAGAGAAACCTGTACTGTACACAGGAAAAATCATCTGATAAATTACCAATATGCTGGAATTCGAACCAGGGACTCTCAGGTGAGAGCCAGGCAGCATACCACTACACCACGACCAAGCAAAAGTTAACTCACGTTGTCACAATCTTGTAACCAACGTCCCTCCGCCCCCACTGTGGGCATCAAGAGGATGAGTTAACCCCCTGGCACTCGGGCAAGTAGATGCTTTTAATCTATCCCAAGCACTTACGGCAAGTCAGAATGAAGAGAGAAACCTGTACTGTACACAGTACTTACTTGCCGTAAGTGCTTGGGATAGATTAAAAGCATCTACTTGCCCGAGTGCCAGGGGGTTAACTCATCCTCTTGATGCCCACAGTGGGGGCGGAGGGACGTTGGTTACAAGATTGTGACAACGTGAGTTAACTTTTACCTGGTCGTGGTGTAGTGGTATGCTGCCTGGCTCTCACCTGAGAGTCCCTGGTTGGATTCCCAGCATATTGGTAATTTATCAGAAGAGCAAAAAATTCGCTGATGTGAAAAAACTTGGTCCCATCACAATTGAAAAACTTTTACTATATTTAATGAGCGATCACATTTTGACCAAAAAAACCAGCTCCCGCCGCCATAGGATCTCCGTAGAATTTTTTGCCCAAAACTACAATTAAAAGCGAGCGAGAAAGTGTGAGCCCTCCACAAGAGCAAGTGAGAGGGGCCCGAAGGGCCCACGAGCACTTTTCAGCTATTTCCTTCTTGTAATACATGGTAATATACGACGTGTGTGTGTGTGTGTGTGTGTGTGTGTGTGTGTGTGTGTGTGTGTTATCTCCATCACGTTTACTGGATCAAAGAGCCAGCGATGCCGTGGAAATCCTAGGCCTTTGAGGAAAGAGATCAAGGGCTGTAAGGGATTGTCCTCCAAACAGAGTAGTTCACAGCAAGGGAAGATCGGACCCTGCTTTCTCCAGCATTTCACACACACACACACACACACACACACACACACACACACACACACACACACACAGAAAGAGAGAGAGAGAGAGAGAGAGAGAGAGAGAGAGAGAGAGAGAGAGACTTTCCAGGAAAGTCTGAGGTCAAGTTCCCGTCTTTCCGGAATCTCAGAAGGGTAAAGAACACATTGTTGTTCAAAAGAGAAGCAGGCGAAGACACTGAGGGATAGTAGAGGAAAAGGCATGTGAGTAGGATGTGAGTAGTACAGAGGGAACGTGCAGAGGGTAGGACGGCTTAGAGGGTACTGAGGGGATACGAGGGAAAGATGACGGTAGTGAAAGGGATCGGAAGGATTTGAGAGAAATAGAAATCAGCGAGGGAAGGGAAAAAGGGGACAACATTTACTTATAGTGCTCTGGCGGGATGGGAGCAAATAATTAAAGGATGAAGGAGAGAATTATCAGGAATGGAAGAAATGGAAAGAGAATCACCGATGGGAAGGAGGTGAAATTGCAGGGGAGGAGGGAGGAAAGGAACCGAGTTGGAAAGGAAGAGAGTACGCATAAAGGTAGAGAAGAATTTGGGATGAGGACTGCCGGGGGGGAGGGGATAAGAGCTTGAAAAGAGATAGGAGACAGTGAAGAGGACGCAAGAGGTTTGAAGGTAGAGAGAGAGGCAGAAAAGGAAAAAGATAGACGGAGAGTTTTCGTTGTGGAAGGAAAAGCTAGCAGAAGCGGCGTTAAGGAGGAAGTATGCAGAGTGAGAAAGAAAAACCCGAGTTATGGGACAGAGTGGAGGAGGAAGGAGTTAAATAAGTAGAGAAGTAAGAAGAGTGACGGGAGAGAAGAGAGGTGGAATGAAAGTACATTAGTAGTAACGTAGCAAAGGCAGCAAAAGAGAAAAGCTTGAGTGGTAAATAAAAGGGAGAAGGGAAGAATAACAGAGCATAGTAATAAAGAGGCAGGACAGACTAGAGGTTCTTTCGGGAGGAGACAGGCAACGCAGAAAAGAGGCAGACGAAGAGTATATGAAAGGGAGAAGAAACGACAGAGGAGGGGTTTGGAAGAAGGGATGCATAGGAAAACTGGAGGACGAACGTAGCTAAGGGAGGGTGCAGGTAAGGAAACAGGCAGGAAGATAGACACTGAAAAAAATATGTACATCGAAGAAGAAACATGAAAAGTAGGAAAAACATATCAGAGGTGAGGTGATGCGGAGGAGAAAGTGGAGAACGAACAAGGAGGTTTTCTAAAGCCTGGAGGAATCAGAGCCGGAAGGAAGGAAGGCACTGGCGGATAAGAGGAAAACAGAGTTCAGAGAACGAAACTACGTGGCCAAAGGAGACGTAATGTGAAACTAACAATTCCAGCGAGGCTTTCCAGTCCCATCTTAGGATATCGAGAGGATAGAAGAGAAGTAGAAGGATAATATAGAAAGAGAGGAACAAGAGCAGTAACGGAGAAGAGGACAAACACAGCTAAAGGGGGGGGAGGGGAGTTGGGAAAGAAAGAATGAAAACATCTCCTTTAGGGAAGAAGTAATCAGAGCCGGAAGGAAGGACGTAGGTAACAGGGAGATAGAGTAAGATAGTGCAGATATGGAAGTACACGACCAAAGGAGGTGTTAGCAACATAAGATTGACAGTTTAAAACTAGCCTTCACTGTGCTGCTCAGTCCTCAGGCTATAAGGAGGAAGATGAGAAGCAGAAGGAAAACGCATAAAGGAGAAGAGCTGGGAAGGATATAAAAGGGAGAAAGAACAAATCTGGGAAGGACGGACGAAGAGAGCAAGATGTAGATATGGGAACAACACGATCAAACGAGTCGCCACAAAGACTGACAGTTTACAACGAGCCTTTCCAGCGGCGCCTCAGGATATCGGGTTGGTGTCAGTGGCAGGACAGAGGAAGAGGCCCAGGTGGCAGTGGTATTTTGTGGTGAAAAGTGTAGTGATAGCACAGACCACGTGAACCCCTTATGGCTTGTTTGTTGTGGTAAAAAGTTTGGTGATAACACCGTGCAAGGTGAGCCCCCTAAGGCTTGTTTGTTGTGATGAAAAGTGTGGTGATAGCACCGCCCACGGTGAGCCCCCTAAGGCTTGTTTGACGGACCACCATAACATCTTGAGGGCTTGATGGCATCCTGTCATTTTTACCTCCCCTCCCCCTTTTTTTTTTTTTTTTTAACTTGACAGCCCGTTCCATTAGGCCCGGCAGTCTTCCTGCGTGCCACACACTCTCACATGTCATCACTTTGGCACCAGCACTCACCGTCCACATTGAATATATACTTAATTTTTGCTTCCCTCACACAGCTTTATTAGGTACGACTTCCCTGACTGAAGAGGTTGGTAATGATATATCTAATAACTCCAGTAAAAAAAAAAAAAATCTGAATCATCTGATGAAAGATACAACAGACTGAAATAGACGTGCTCAGGCTTCATCTCGGTGATGACCTTTTTTTATATATATATAATTTTTTGATGTGCGATTTACAACACAGGAGAAACCCCTATTAGTGAAGGATTTAAAAATATTTATTATCATTCTCACTGCCTGATGTCTCCTAAGCTGAAAGAAAATAATGGTATGTAATAGACGTCCACGGGCTGCAAGGGTTAAGTTCATTACACTGAAACAATATCATTCTTTGGAAAATGAACAAATACATTTATTGGTACTTTTACCAGGAAGGTTTAAGCTATACCAGATGTCGCCTGTTTATTTTACTCCTGTTGTATCATGATTTCATTCAACTTAGATAAGGTTTTTCTAGCCGGAAGTATTAGGCAATTCGCACAAGCTCATCATTGCCAGGGCATTGAGTACATAAGGTGAACTCAAACAGATTTTTCTAAATTAGTCCAAGCTTTGTGGAAGAGTTGAGGCTCAGATAAGGATGAAATGGTTGGATTTCAGTACTATCGATCAGAGGTCAAGGCCATTGGACAGGGTCATAGGGCAGGTCATTAAACCGATTGTAAGGCACGGGCATTGCAATACCTCAGTGTTCCTCGGTTTCTTTTTCTCATCTGTAGACGAATTTATTTTGTTTAGGTGACAGTTTCGATCTGAGGAAATATAATAGCCTTCAATAACCCCTTCACTACTATTATAGGCGTTCTCTCAGACTAAATTACGGTATAATTATCTTGCAGTATAAGAATATACTGAAGATTATTTCGTGGAACTCAAGGTTTAAAATTTTATAAGGAACAACAAGAGTGAGAGACCGATGGATGACGAAAAGAGCAATGTAATTTGTAGTTATGTTTAAGAGTATATTTATAATACTCACTTATACTGAAAGTATGTTTAAGAGTATATTTATAATACTCAGTTATACTGAAAGGAATCATAGAAAACTGAGTTGAAAATTCGTAAAATTGAATGTAAAAAGGGCAGAGAGAGAAGAAGGTAAAAGTAAATTAAAAGTAAAACAGGAAGAAAAGGAAAAATATCTGGCAACAATGGATGAGAAAAACGTTCATAGAGAAGAGGAAACAATGATACGCAAAGGAATAAAAATAATGATGAGGAAAAACAGTGATAAGAAACTGGATAAAAGTAGTGAAATATGACGGGAAAGACAAGAGAAAGCTGTGAGGATATTTGATACTGCTGAACTCTTCAGTGATGGTAGGCTATTTTTACATGGTCGGCAGGAGCAGGAGGGAGAAGGGAAAAGAGGAGTAATTGACGCCTGAGAGAGAGAGAGAGAGAGAGAGAGAGAGAGAGAGAGAGAGAGAGAGAGAGAGAGAGATTTACCACTGCCCTTTAGAGAATTCTCTCTCTCTCTCTCTGCTCAATTCTCTTGTCATAAGTTGCTCTTTCCAGCCAATCATCCCTTACCTTACCTCAGCTGCCCCATTCATAAGCATTATTACCCCACCCACTCGCCATCTGTCTCCTTCCTTCCCTCCCTCTCCATTCCACCCGCCAGCCCCGTCATTCCCCCCACCTCTTACCCACCTGTCCCCTCCCTCCCATTCCATCCCACCCACCCTCATCCACTTTCGTCCTCCCACTCTCTGTATCCTACCCCCCCCCCCGTTCACCTCCTTTCCTTCCTACCCATCTTCTCTCTAACTCCCTCTCTCTCTTAGAGTCACCCCCCCCCCTTTCACTTCCTTTCCTTCCTACTCATTTGCTTCCTAACTCCATCTGTCTCTCAAAAACTTGTCTCCTCCCCCCCCCCCTCCTCCTCCATCCCACTCACCTCCCCCTCCATCCCACCAAACTTCTTTCCTGTCTCCCTGCCCAGGTCACCCACCTTCTCCTCCCTCTTCATCCCGCCAACTTTCTTCCCTGGATTTCCATCCCAACCACATACTTATTTCTTATAGTATCCACCTCCTTCTTCCCTCCCATTCCATTACACTCACTCTCTCCTTCTCCATACCACCCTCTCCTCCCTCTACATCCCACCCACCTCCTTCCCTCTCATACCATTTCAACCACCCTCTTCCTCTCATTCTATACCACTCACCTACACCTTTCCTGTTTTCCCCATAAACCGTCACTCACACTCTGCTCTCTTGTAAACACTGGTTTATTTTTTTCATCAGCTTCCCATTTAGGTATATTGCCCTTCCCATCATCTTTGACATTTTCCTTTTCTGCGTACACTTTCTTCCCTCCCACCCATAGTCCCCTTCCATTAGCCCCCTCCCCCCACCCCACATACACTCACCTTTTCATCCATGGATCTTGCCACAGTAGCCACATTTTTTTTATATAGCTGCAAGCCCATCCACATCACCCGTCCTCTCATGCCCACTCACCCATCAACTCCCACGATTGTCACCCTTCCCAACCACCAACCCTCCACACTCACTCACCCACCCCATACCATGCACCCCCATCCCATCCACACCCACCGACTCACCTCCTCCCTCATCCACTAATTCTCCACTTCCTACACACCCATATCCCTTCCATACCCTCACTCACCCTTCTCGCACCCATTCACTCACCCTTTCCCAAGCACACACATTCCTTCCCCACTGACCTACTCCTCCCTCACCCACACATCTGCTCAGTCATTCATCCTTTCCCAAACACCTACATCCCTTCCCCACTGACCTACTCCCTCCAACCCCTCCCCACCGCACAAGGCTCCCAGAAAGGCCTTCATGTTTCGAGCCTGCAATGCCTCGCTATGGTGTCTGGTCACGTCAGGGGAGGCAGGGCGACAAGAAGGCAGGGGTTCGTGTGTGTGTGTGTGTGTGTGTGTGTGTGTGTGTGTGTGTGTGTGTGTGTGTGTGCGTGTGTGTGTGTGTGTGTTGGCTTGTATGGGAAGAGGTAAGAGTGTGTGTGTGGTCAGTGGCATAAAAATTTTCTGTCCACACTACAGAGCCAAGCAGCGCCCAGAATGTGCCTGCTTTGACCTCTCTCTCTCTCTCTCTCTCTCAATATCCTCCAGATGTGCGTTATCGGTTTTCTCATTTCCCCTTTCAGTCATCATATCAGTGGTTCCTCCATCATCGCTCTCCATCTCTTTTTCGTAATACTCACATCGCTCCAAGGCTCTGAAAATCACAATCACCGTCTCCTTTCTTCTTCAGTCACGTTGTTTTCTCCATCTTCATATTCCCTTACTGACACTCCATTTCCTCTCATGTATCATGTTTTTCATTTTCCTCACCTGTGTTCTTCATCGATTGCTCTGTATAATTTTCTTTGTCCTTTTCCCTTTTCCCCATCTGCCTTCCTTGTAATTTTCTTCCCCTAGCTATCTCTTTAGTGTCATTTTCCTCATTAGTTTTTTTGGTTATCTATTGTATTTCCTACGTTCTTACCACCATTCTATGTCGTACTCTGCATGAATTATCAGTCTTTTTCCACACTTTTTTTTTTTTTGTAAATTTCCCCATCAGTTTTGAAGTTTTCCTCTATTTTTTGTGAATTACCTCAGCAATTTTCATTGCCATTTTCCTCATGTATTTGCTTAGTTATTTTCCTGCCCAGTTTTCTCTGACATAATCATCCACTTTTGTCACCATTTTCAGCGTCAGTTGTCGTACTTATCCAGCATTCATTCCGACCCTTTTTTTTTTATCTCTTCTGTATGATACATTATTTTGGTTTACTCTTGCTGACTACAAGCGATATTTCTCTGTTTTAGAAGACCTCTCGTGCTGAAGTGGTCTTTGAAATTTTCATATATAGCCGCATCCAGTTCTCAAAGAGTCTCCATACCTTGTAAATTCGGTTGGTGGATAGCAAAATATATAAAAAAATTGTTATAGTACTGGATTGGGAATATTCTTTGCAACTTCCTTCCGTCCTCGCTTGTTTTCCTTTCCCCCTTTTTCCTCCTGCCTTGCATTTTTCCTCCCTTCTTCCTTTCTTCCTTCTTTATTATTTTTTTCCTGATTGTTTGAGTGTGGGTCGTAGGGACTGGATAGGAATGGAATCAAAGGTTTATCTTTCTTTGTCCCAGCGCGTTGATGTTCTCACCCCGCCGCCCAACCCTTGTGCTTTAAGTAGCCTTGTAGCTCCCATGACATCCTCTTATTCTCTCTCTCTCTCTCTCTCTCTCTCTCTCTCTCTCTCACTCTCCCTGCTACCAATACTCTCGACCATTACTCCTTCCTTTCTCAAACATTTCAAGCGCTTTTTCATTACCTGTCCTTTCCATTGTTTCCCCATACTCTCTTTCCTCCTTTTGCTTTCAAAAACTCTTTCATTTCTGGTCATTTCCTAAGTATACATATCCTTTTCCCTCCTAACGTTCTCTTTCATTACTTCATTTTTCCAAAGTTTCCCATATCGTCTTTCCTTTTCCTCTACCTCCCAAATTCGTCGTGAAATTAGCAAGGTGAGAACAATACAGACGTTATCGTATTGAATGATTAAAGGAGAAAGATGGCGAAGGTGTTGGCAGGAAGCAGAGAAGAAAAAGAAGGAATCAGAGAGAGAGAGAGAGAGAGAGAGAGAGAGAGAGAGAGAGAGAATGACTCATGAGAAGGGAAGGACGACGAGAAAGAGGAAAAGTGAAGAAGGGTAAGAGAATGTTGATGCATGACTATAGAAGAATATGGCAGATGAAGGATGAAAATAGAGAAGCGAATGGATGCGTAAACAGGGAGAGAGAGAGAGAAAAAAAGAGGGAGTTGAATATCATATGACAGGCAAGGAGAGAGTAAGTGAAGAAAAAGGCAAGGGAAAAAAGAAAAGATAGGAAGCATGCATCTGAAGGGAAACTGAGAAGAAAATACAGGAAAACTGGATTGACATCAAAGAGGGAAAAAAGGAAAAGTACAAAAGGATAGATTAAGCAGCAATTTAACTTTTTCATTACGAGAGATTTCTAAGCTGAAAATATCGTCAGACTCTAGCAGGAGTAAAACTAGAAGGCATTTAGAGAGCGCATACCTCTGCCAACGCCCATGAAATACCGGTATATGATTTACTACAATACGAGCAATTCCTCTTACCTTCTGGACGAAAACTTTTACCATTTCACATAATCAGTCAGTTCTCCTGTCTTAGTCTGCCGAGTTACACAATACCAGAGGGCGCATACCCCCACGAGCAAGAAAAAAAAAATAGTATGAATTATTCCTGTATACGGATCCGGATCCACCTCAAAATCTAATAAACACTTCCTTGACCCAACACCTACCTGTCCACCAGATTCCATTGAAATCTGATAACTATTTGAGATTCATGATTCGTAACAATCTCCGTAAGTTTACATACTCAAGGGAGTAATAGAGATCTTCTGTCTAAATGCAATCGTGTGGCGTTGGCAAGAGTAAAAAAAAAAACAAGAAAATCACACTAGTGAGGTTCAGGAGGGCGAAATGAGTGAACAGTTAGAGCGGATGAAAGAGAGAGAGAGAGAGAGAGAGAGAGAGAGAGAGAGAGAGAGAATAATTATGTATGAAAGCTTGTATGAAAGGCTGACACAGAACCATACACGAGCATGCAGGGGGAGAGGAGAATGAAATATTAAATTAGAGGGAAAGAGAGGGAAACTTATGGGAAGATGCGGCATGTTTTAGTCTGTCTGTCTGTCATGTAATTCCTTCCAAATGACTAGGTAGATTTTATTTATTTTATATATATATATTTTTTTATGTGTCCGACTATGGGTATAGGCTTCACAGCCTGCTCTCAAGGCCCAGTAGTCCTCCTACATACCATACACCTCTACAATTAAACTTGGTTTGTTGAGATTTCCGGACAGTTTGGATGTGAGTTAAAAATGAGACCTGTAATGTCTGTTGTCTGTCTGTCTGTCGTTCTTCTTTTATAATTCTCCAAAGAGGCAAGAATGATTTTGGTGAAACCTGACATGGCAATGTGTTGACCATTAGTGTGTCAGTCAAGTATAACGTTTTGGGTGTCGGTCATCCGTCACCTGTTATCCTGTATGTATCCTGCTGAGGTCATAGGCTACTTTTTTTTTTTTTTAACCTGTGGCTCAGCAGCCCCTTCCCCCCTCCCCCTTTTGTTTTATTGCACCAACTGCTGGAACTACTTTGCACCACCTCATGTCACCACTCCGATATTACCGGTACCTGCACACTGTATATTGGTATTTGGGAACATCGTACAGTATTATGTAATGCTAACACCAGGGGTGTTTTTGATGTCACATTTTTGGCCGGTATGGAGGAGTAGTGAAGCACATCAAACCAAATATCTCCTTGATATAGTAAAATTAAAAATGTCCTTTTAAAATTACCACACGGTACCTTGGTCTCTCGATACAATGATTCTGGTTAATGTTTGAATGTACTTCGGTGAATCCTGGTCTTGCAGATAACACTAAACTGTCTGAGTGGCAGTCAAAATTTACATGAAGGTCTGGTCACCCCTCTGTGTGGTGCCCTACACCCCCTTGGCAACCCATTGACAAATGCCTCAAACAGTTTTACCAAAAATTTTAATATCATTTCTTGGTTGTCTAGTTACAACTCTCCAACTCGAATTCTTCCCGCTACTTCTGGCACCTCGCTAAAAACTTTCTAACAACTTTACCTCATCATCCTTTCCTCCTCTTTTCTACTTTGATGGCTCTGTAGCTATTTCCTCTACTGATAAAGCAAATCTCTTCGCTCAGACTTTCTCCTCTAATTCCATCTTAGACGATTCCGGTGCTGTTCCTCCACTTCCCCCCTCTGACTTCCTCATGGCTGACATTAAAATTTCTTTAGCTAATGTATTTTCTGCCATCACTGGCCTCAGTACTAACAAGGCATATGGGCCTGATGGAGTCCCTCCTGTTGTTCTCAAGAACTGTGCTTCTGTGCTTCCACCCTGCCTAGGCAAACTCTTTCGCCTTTGTCTATCAACTTGTACCTTTCCTTCTTGCTGGAAGGTTGCTCTCATTCAGCCAGTCCAAAAGAAGGGTGACCATTCCCAACCCTCTATCTTCCAATTGCTATAACATCCTGTATCTCAAAAGTTTTCGAGTCAATTCATAATCGAAAAATTTTAAAGCATCTTTCTCATCACAACCTTCTTTCTGATCGTCAGTATGAGTTTCGTGAGGGACGCTCCACTGGCGATCGTCTCACCTACCTTTCAGACACCTGGTCACCCTCCTTTCGGGACTTTGGCGAATGCTTTGCCATTGCACTTGACATCTCAAAGGCTTTCGATCGAGTCTGGCATAAATCTTTTTAATTTCCAAACTGCCCTCTTACGGTTTCTATCCTTCTATCTGTGCCTTCATCTCTAGCTTCCTTTCTGGTCGTTCTATAGCCGTTGTTGTAGACGGTCATCGTCCTTCTCCTAGATATATCATCAGTGGTGTTCCTCAGGGCTCTGTCCTATCACGAACTCTCTTCCTTTTATCCATCAATGACCTTCTAAGCTGTACATCTAACCCTATCCACTCATACGCTGATGACTCCACTCTTCATCTTTCCATTCGCTTCCCGCAACGTCCATCTCAACAGTTACTTCAACAAACAAGGAATGAGGCTATGGCACTCTAATGTCTGACTTGACTCGTATCTCTGACTGGGGTAAAAATAATATGGTTATTTTTAATGCATCTAAGACTCAGTTCTTACACCTATCAACCAGACATAATCTTCTACAGGTGTACCCACTAATGTTTGATAATATTCAGTTTAATCCTGCATCATCTTTGAACATGCTTGGGGTTTCATTCTTGGAAAGATCATGTTACATATCTTGTAAAATCTGCTTCCAAGAGATTAGGTGTGCTAAGTCGACTCCTTTCCTTCCTTACCCCTGCACAATTGTTGACTCTATTTTTTTTTTTTTTTTTTTTTTATGCGAGGAAGAAGGAACCAAAGGCCATGAGCCCGCAGTAACAGTTCCCTCCAAGAGAAAAACAAAATACAATATAGAGCCAAATTCAAGATCCGATCATGTCGAGATGCCTGGACACACTGCGTTTGAAAGACTGGAGATCATAGGCAGCAGGAAATACAGACAGAGGGAGAGAGTTCCAGAGCTGACCTGTTGCATAAATGAAAGACTGGGAGTAACGGTTAACTCTTGCATTAGAGAGTTGGACAGAAAAAGGATGAGAGTTTGCTGCCAGACGGGTGCTACGCGCCCGTCGTAGAGGTGGAGGAATGCAAGCAGACAGTTCAGAGGAGCAGTGACCATTAAAGTAGCGATAGAAAAGAGATAAAGATGCAACAGTGCGGCGAAGAGACAGAGGTTGAAGGGAGTCAGTAAGAGGAGGAGAGTTAATGAGACGAAAAGCCTTTGACTCCACCCTATTGAGAAGAGCTGTATGTGGGGAGCCACCCCACACATGAGAGTTGTACTCCACACAGGGGCGGATAAAACCCCTGTATAGAGTCAACAATTGCGCAGGGGTAAAGAAAGAGCGGAGTCGGCTTAGCACACCCAATCTCTTGGAAGCAGATTTTACAAGAGATGTAATATGATCTTTCCAAGATAAGTCCCGAGTAAATGAAACCCCAAGCATGTTCAAGGATGATGCAGGATTAAGCTGAATATTATTAAACATTAGTGGGTATACCTGTGGAAGATTTTGTCGGGTTGATAGGTGTAAGAACTGAGTCTTAGATGCATTAAAGACAACCATATTATTTTTACCCCAGTCAGAGATACGAGCCAAGTCAGACATTAGGTGTGCCATAGCCTCATCCCTTGTTTGTTGAAGTAACTGTTGAGATGGGCGTTGCGGGAACCGAATGGAAAGGTGAAGGGTTGAGTCATCAGCGTATGAGTGGATATGGTTAGATGTACAGCTTAGAAGATCATTGATGAATAAAAGGAAGAGAGTTGGTGATAGGACAGAGACCTGAGGAACACCACTGTTGATAGATCTAGGAGAAGAACGATGGCCGTCTACAACAGCGGCTATAGAACGACCAGAAAGGAAACTAGCGATGAAGGCACAGATAGAAGGATAGAAACCGTAGGAGGGCAGTTTGGAAATTAAAGATTTATGCCAGACTCGATCGAAAGCCTTTGAGATGTCAAGTGCAATGGCAAAGCTTTCGCCAAAGTCCCGAAAGGAGGATGACCAGGAGTCTGAAAGGTAGGTGAGAAGATCGCCAGTGGAGCGTCCCTGACGGAACCCATACTGACGATCGGAAAGAAGGTTGTGATAGGAAAGATGCCTTAAAATTTTTCTATTAAGAATTGACTCGAAAACTTTTGAAATACAGGACGTTAAAGCAATTGGACGATAGTTGGAGAGTTGGGAGTGGTCACCCTTCTTTGGGACTGGCTGAATGAGAGCAAACTTCCAGCAAGAAGGAAAGGTACAAGTTGACAGACAAAGACGAAAGAGTTTGCCTAGGCAGGGTGTAAGCACAGAAGCACAGTTCTTGAGAACAACAGGAGGGACCCCATCAGGCCTATATGCCTTGTTAGTACTGAGGCCAGTGATGGCAGAAAGGCAGATGGTGGGGGCATTTATGGTCCCCCCCCCCCTGGGGACTCCGAGGCTTGATATAACGACGCCATTTTAGGTAAATTTTGAATAGGAAGTGTAGTTTGTACTGTGCATGTAGTTTGGTGAAGATAGTTAGAGAAATTTGTACTGGAGAGCATGCTGGCCTACTCTCTGTGTAACTGAGACACTGAAAAAGTTCAGCAAAGGGGGATGGTCAGGAACTAGTCCTGAGGGCTGATGAAACGGGAGCTCCAGCACTCCCTGTCATCAGCTTTCCATCCACTTCGGGAGTACTGCCCTGCTCGACTGGTGCTACAGTCTACTCTGTGTGGAGTATGACTCGCACATATAGGGAGGTTCCCCACACACAGCTCTTCTCAATAGGGTGGAGTCAAAGGCTTTTCGTCTCATTAACTCTCCTCCTCTTACTGGCTCCCTTCAACCTCTGTCTCTTCTCCGCACTGTTGCATCTTTATCTCTTTTCTATCCCTACTTCAATCGTCACTGCTCCTCTGAACTATCTACTTGCATTCCTCCACCTTTACGACAGGCGCGTAGCACCCATCTAGCAGCAAACTCTCATTCCTTTTCTGTCCAACTCTCTAATGCAAGAGTTAACCGTTATTCCCAGTTCTTCATTTATATAACAGGTCAACTCTGGAACTGTCTCCCTCTGTCTGTATTTCCTGCTTCCTACGATCTCCAGTCTTTCAAACGCAGTGTGTTCAGACATCTGGAAATGATCGGATCTTGAATTTGGCTCCCTCTTGTATTTTGTTTTTATTTTTCTCTTGGAGGGAACGGTTATTGCGGGCTTGGCCTTTGGTTCCTTCTTCCTAGCATAAATAAAAAATTCATGATCGTCATTATTATTATTGTTATTATTATTATTTTTTTTTTCATCATTATCATCCGTATCATCATTATTGTTGCAGATATTAATATAATCATACGTTTACCTCTTGTTAATATTACACTCATCTGACAGGTAAGTCGTGTTCTTCTGTTACCGCAATGCACAAAATGTAAGTACAAAGCTCACATAGTTTAGGTGCACTTATGTACAGTCGCTCAAAAAGTAATGGTGCACATAACACGTGAAACAGTCTGATGCTGCAAACGATGGTAATTGCAAAATCCCACATGATTCTGCCATATGTTGATAAACTTGGTTTATTAAGGATGCCATATATATCGCTTGCTGTACATTTCCCAGTCAGTAGTGTTGATATAAGTGCATTAAGGTGATGATAGTTTAATAACCTGGGAACATCATGAACTATAATGATCATTTAGGATACCATCGGACCCATCATGTGCTTTTTTTTTTTTTTTTAGTGGACTGTACTTGGTGTAAATAACATGCATCTCACTACTTCTTTGAGTATTCTTGGTAGTTGTATTTCCATTTCTCGTGACGTGTTTTGTGAGAATTTCAATGCGTCTCTTTTAAAATCAACTTCGATGAGGGTAGGTGTGTTAGACTGGCAGTGTTGTTTTAACGCCGTCACAAATACTGGTGCCGTGTGGGGACTTTATTTGTTCGTTTATCCCTCAAGTGTAGTGACGGGGAAGGTGTGGGTAAGGGAAGGACACATCTACACACGCAGTTCTTTTTACCAGAGTGGATTTTAAGTTTCTCGTTTTATCACACCCACCCCCCATAATGGACTTAAGCCAATCATTCTTCGTGTGTATTCCACACTGATGCATAACTTACCCTCGTCTATATACTGCTCATCTGAACTAGTTGATATGAGTGCATGACGTCTCATGTAAGGCGGGCATGCAAAACTCTGCCGTTTATCTTTGCTTTTGCATAAAACTGTCCATCCATTGAATAGTATATTTTCAGATCTGTGGAGCTTCGTTCGCTTCATTCTCTTTATATATTTACTTTGAATAGGTAAAATCTTGCTGTAGGTTCTTTTCATTTGCATAAAAAGGTGGTGTTGTATTATCGCATAAATTTTCTAACACGGCAAGATTTAGAATAAGAACGGGACAGGAAGTGGGCCTGAGTTACAATTCATCATGGTAAATAATTCAGTCCTGCAACAGGGCAGGTCCTCAGTGTCACCCGTGTGGCCGTCCGTC
>NC_137016.1:9873272-9970772 GCF_032717465.1 Coenobita brevimanus
GTAAGAAGGACGCGCAAATGAAGCCATGGGGACAAAGAGCTGAAAATCCCGCTCTGAATAACAGAGAGAACGACTTACTGTACTATAACGGTAGAAGGGGGGGACTGAGGCAGAACACGCTCGTGATCAAACATGCAGCAACTGTGCGTTAAAATTACACAAAGGATGATGAAATCATAGGCTATATAACACCTCCCCACAAAGAAAAAAGAAATTTACTAAGGAAATTTCTTATTACTCTAAAACAATCTGTATATGGCATTACAGACCATGCAAAGGTCTTTCCTAATGTTACAAAACATGAGATCTCCCTAGCACGTTCAGTCATAGGTACTTGCCAGTATCCCTTTAACAAAACAAACTTACTTATGTACCTAGCCTTTCTGATCTTGTCTATGCAATCTTCCACACGAGGGAGAGGGTAAGTGTCTGTTTTAGTTATCTGATTAACACGTCTGTAGTCGATGCAAAGCCTCTGTGACCCACCTGGCTTAGGGACTAGAGTGACAGGAGAACTCCACTCACTCTGACAGGGCTCAATCATCTTGTGGTCCAACAGGTAGCCAAGCTCCTTCTGGATGAGAGGAACTTTCACTGGGTTCACACAGTAAGGAGGCAGTTTAATTGGCTTTGCGTCTCCAACATCGACATCATGCATCAACACAGTGGTTCTTCCTGGAGAAGCACGGAACACTTGCGGGTACTCCTGCAGTAATGCCGAAAACTCCTGCCTTTCCTTGGGAGGTAGATGAGAAAGCTTAGTCTGGAGATCATTCATGATATCAGGATTCTTCCCCAAACTATCACTCAGGCTCATACTGCATGGGAGAGCTTCACTTGCAGACTCGGGTGGAACAGCTACAGTGCAGACTGGATTATTTTCGTCCCGCCTGTGATATAACTTTAGCATGTTGATGTGACATAGTTGCCTGTTCTTTCTACGATCTGGTGTGGCGATGACATAGTTGACATCACTGAGTTTCTTCTCCACGAAATAAGGACCACTAAACGTGGCTTGAAGAGGTTGCCCATGTACTGGTAGCAGAATCAAAACCTGATCTCCTGGCTGAAAGTGGCGTAACCTGGACTTCTTATCATACCAAGTCTTCATCTTCTCCTGAGCAGCTCCTAAATTCTCTCTCGCCAGCTGTAAAGCAGTGGACAGCCGTTCTTTGAACTTCATCACATACTCCAGCAGGTTGACGTCATCTTCCTCCGACAGCCAGCATTCCTTGAGTAACTTAAGGGGTCCTCTTACTTCATGGCCAAACAGTAGTTCAAAAGGTGAGAAGCTCAGTGATTCATTTGGAGATTCTCTTGCGGCAAACACAACGAATGGAAGACCTTTATCCCAGTCTTTCTGATGTTCCAAACAGTATTTCTTGAGCATCGATTTGAGTGTTTGATGATATCTCTCCAACGCTCCTTGGGTCCGGGGATGGTAAGCTGAAGACGTGATCTGGGTGATGCCCAACTCTTTCAGAGACTGCTTGAAAACATTTGACATGAAATTACTTCCCCGGTCTGACTGTACCTCCTTGGGCAGACCAAACTTTGTGAAGAACCCTAGCATTTCCTTAACCACGTTCTTTGCTGAGATATTTCTAAGTGGAATGGCTTCAGGATAACGAGTAGCCATATCAATCAGGGTCAACACATAAGAAAATCCTGAAGAAGTCTTAGGAAGAGGGCCCACAATATCCACCAACACACGGGTGAAAGGCGCCTCAAAAGGAGGAATGGGAACTAGAGGTGCAACCTTTTCGGTCTGATTACACTTCCCCACAACTTGACAGGTGTGACAAGACTTACAATACCAGGAAACATCCCTGAAGATACCTGGCCAGTAGAAGTGTTTCAAAATGCGTGCCACAGTCTTCCTCACTCCAAGGTGTCCTGCCAAACTGGTATCATGAGCCACTCGAATGATATCCTGCCTACAAACACCAGGGATGACAACTTGATGTACAACCTCCCATTCACAGTCAGCTGATGCTGTTGGGGGTCTCCACTTCCTCATAAGTACTCCTGACTTTACATAATAACAAGTAGAAGCACCGGCTGACTCTTCTTCACTGTAAGCAGAGTTAGCTAGACCTTTCAACTCAGGGTCAGCAACCTGCAACTCAACCAACTCTTGACGAGACAAATTATCAACACTACGGGGTACTGCCTCATCTGGTGAGTGGTCCAAATTAGCAAGAAAAGTGTCAGCTAGGATAACATCATCATCATCATTATCCTCTAAATCACCAGTAACTTTAGACTTAGCCCTAGTGACAGCACATGCAGGGAACACATCAGGGACATCACAATCCTGGGTCGCAGCCACTGGCTCACTAGACAACTGAGGAGCTGGACACACTTGACTTCCACCAATATCATTTCCAAGTAAGAAAGTTACACCTGACATTGGGAGTGTCTCAACCAACCCAACCATAACGGAACCATTAACAAAACCAGACTCTAAATTCACTCTGCAGAGAGGGACAGAGAAGTAATTATTCCCTACACCTTGTAAGATTACAGTTTCATCAGAGGAATTAACATTAGAGCCTAGAACACTGGTCAGCATAAGGGATTGGCAAGCACCTGTATCACGATATATTTTAACTGATTTCCTGTCATTACTGTCCAGAGGACTGACAAAACCATCAGACAGGAAATTAGCACATGAACTCTTGAGAGTGTCACCCACGTTACTGCTCAAAAGAGGAGCTCCATCATGAGAATTTAAGTTACCCCTCAAAGCAGGTTCAGTTAACTCAGTTAAAGAATTCTGGGAACTCTCAAGGGTGGACACTAGACCAATTGACTGAATATTTAAAGACTCCTTTTTGTTCACATCACGCTGTCTCCTGAAACATTTCTCCGTAGTATGACCAAGCTTACTACAATAAGTACATTTACTTTTCTGAAATCTAGAGGTGAAGCTGGTATTTACTTCCTGAGAAACATCATCCTTATTCTCTTTCCTGTTACCTGTACTCTGAGTAGAGGCAACGTACTTACTCCCAGCTTTCCCTTTTTCTCTAGAATATCTCTTGTGAGTGAGAACATACTCATCAGCTAAAACTGCAGCATCAGACAAATTATCTATTCTTTTCTCATCAAGATATGGGCTTACATCTTTACTAATACACCTTTTGAAGTCCTCCAGCAAAATCATCTGCTTAAATTTAACAAAATCAGAATCCACATTCTTAGAATTTAACCACTGCTCTAACAGATCTTCTTTGATTTTTGCATACTCAACATGGGATTGCTTATCTTGCTTGTAAGTTGTCCTAAATTTTACTCTATAGGCTTCAGGAACAAGCTCTTAGGCCTTAAGAATCAAGCCCTTAACTACATCATAATTATCAGATTGATCCTGAGGCAAAGATGCATAAGTTACTTGAGCTTTACCGGTGAGAACAGTTTGAAGGAGTACTGGCCAATTCTGTTTGGGCCAATTAAAACCTGAACAACTGAAAATACTTTGTTAAATCAGATTCATTAAAAGGAGGGACAAGTTTAACATTTTTAGCCACATCAAAATCATCAGAGCTAGATGATCCAGTTCCACCTTGTTTCATGCGATACTCATGGTCTGCCTGAATCCTAGCAATTTCAACTTGTGCCTTAGCCTCTTTAGAACGGGCCTGAAATTCAGCCTCCTTAGCACGAGACTCCTGCAGAGCTAGCTGTAACTTAGCTAATTCAATCTGCGTTTGCTCATTTCGAGGAGTTACATTAAACAAGCTTTCATTAATCATGTCAACAATTTGATCTTTAGAATGATGAGAGTGAACTGCAGTTCCCAATTGTTGAGCAACAAGCTTAAGTTCATTCTTTGTTCTGTTTTCTACATCCAACACTGTTTGCACATTTGACAAAAAATCTTTGGCTTCATCAAGTTTAGTAATAGTAGACATCATGAATAAGTAACAGTCACAAAATATCGAGCAATATCCTTATGATAATATCCTGAATATCCTGGCGAGGTCGCCAAATTTATGTTACGGAACAGAGAAAGATAATGTACACTTTCAGTGAGAATACTAAGAGTCACTACTGTCCCGTAAAGTTCCAGGTTCAAAACAAAAGAGTTAGGTAAAATTACAAGTTAAAGTTTAATGCTCAAACTAACAACAAAACATTCAGGACTCATAAGGGTAATGTAATGGCAAGTAAACAGGTTAAATATATGGTTAACTGCAATAGCTTCTGTTAACACGAAATTAGCGAGAGTATATTTATCTAAGTCAGCCCTGGTAAAATGAAAATACACCAGGTAATGCTCAGTTAATGCAAGATAAATTATTACAGATACAAACTATTATCAAAAATGACTGACATAAAACCCAACATTAATAAAAAACCTCACTAGGCCTAAGAATTAACCTTATGCTACACAGTACAAGAAAAAATACAACAGTTATACTCAAATTACACACAGCTGCTAGATGTTTGGAGATTTCTTGAGCACTCACAATAATAATATCTGTACAGGGGAGGACAGAGATGTGAACAAAATGAGGAGCAGATCTAAGTGGCAATGATGCAGAGACTGAGCTCATTATATTGGGGCCGGCAGAGCTTGATACAACTTGTAAGAAGGACGCGCAAATGAAGCCATGGGGACAAAGAGCTGAAAATCCCGCTCTGAATAACAGAGAGAACGACTTACTCTACTATAACGGTAGAAGGTACTGAGGCAGAACACGCTCGTGATCAAACATGCAGCAACTGTGCGTTAAAATTACACAAAGGATGATGAAATCATAGGCTATGTAACAATATATATATATATATATATATATATATATATATATATATATATATATATATATATATATATATATATATGTATATATATATATATATATATATATATATATATATATATATATATATATATATATATATATATATATATATATATATAACGTGTAGTTAGAATGTAAGGTACAAATTATGTTTAGTGTTGCATGCGGAGTGCGTTTGGCAGCCTTTAACCACGACTGTCCTCTCCCTTCCCTCCCCACCCAAACAGCCCCCACCAGTACCCCAGTCTGACCCCATCACCACCCAGACTTACCCTCACCCTCACGCCTCCCTCTCACCATCCCACTACCGCTACCTCTCCTCGTTCTACTCCCACCACCCCATCCCATCTCTTCACTCCACTTTTCCACATTAGTCACTACACCCTCACCTCCCCCAAGGATTCACATGAAAATCTGTGGACAGTGTTTGATCAGTGGCGTGGGATGCTGTGAGAGAAGATAAGGAAGAAAAGATGAAGACCTGGAAAGAGATAAAGAAAGAAATAAAGCGAGAAAAAAAAACAAGAAAGCTAATACAGGAAACAGAAAAACTTGAACATTTCGAACGTGATAGAGAAATGTACGGAGAAGCTATAGATGGTAAAAAAAAAATTGAGAAGGAAATGAAGTGAAAAAGATGCGAGAGAGAGAGAGAGAGAGAGAGAGAGAGAGGGGGGAAGGGAGGACGCAATATATTACGCAAGAGTGATACTGGAGGTTAAATCAGGGTATGAATTGAAGGAAGTGTGTGAGAGTGAGACAGTAAGTATATGAGAGGGTGACCTATTGGGAGAGGGTATAAGAGTGCTGGAGAGTATGAGAACGTGCAAGTATGTGAAGGTGTCCAGAAATTGTGAGCGTGCGAGATTGTATGCCAGAATGTTGGAGGGAATGTTGGAGGGACAGAATAAATATGAGAATGTAAGTGTTCGCCTGAAAATATCTTGGCTAAAAGAATTGTGTGAATTAGATGAAGTAAACTTGTCAAAGCTTGTGTTTGAGTCTGAGTGAGTGACAGCAGAAATTTAGTTGATGAGTAAAAGTTTGTGATTGAAATTGAGTGAATGACATAATGTCTCGTGAGAGCATGCCAGGAAAATTCAGGGAGAGAAAGAGACAGATAGATAGATAGATAGATAGATAGATAGATAGATAGAGAGAGAGAGAGAGAGAGAGAGAGAGAGAGAGAGAGAGAGAGAGAGAGAGAGAGGAGTTTGTGTGGCTCTTTTCAGTGTGTACCTCAGTGAGGGGCGGAGTGAATAAGGGAGATGCTGATATTACGTGAAAGGGTGAGTGAGAGGCAGCTTGAGTGTGTGGTGGGGAAGAGGGAAGGAGAGGAAAGTGAGGAGGAAGGGATGAGAGCAAAGAGAAGAGAGTACCCAAGACACCTTCTTTGTTGCCCTTTTAACAGCATACACGTTGCTCTCATAACAATATACGGATCAGTTTTGGCAGCACGGCATAGCTTGCTGCAGCCACAGTATTGTATTCTTATGATAAGCTGCAAGTTTACCTCGCCCCGCCTCGGTCCAGGGGCCGTATTTATAAACTGTCCTAAGCTTACCTTGTGTATACGATTGTTTGTATATACGGTGCGTAGGTGGCACTCATACACTTACCAAGCACATCACAATCTAGTAAGAGTGAAAATAAGTGACAGAACACGAAAAGCACAGCAATATGGGATAGACATTAGTATTAAGATTTATTCTCTGTCAGAATGATTATGGATCTTTATAACTTCCACGCCAGCTCTATGAAGGCACAAGTTTCGGGAATAAAAAAAAAAAATGAGTGGAAGAGAAAGGAACTGGAGAAGGAAGGATCAGGACGGGAGTGTGGGAGTCGGGATTGGAGTCAGGAAAAGTTTACTAAGTTCTTCTTGTGGTGTGCTGAAACGGCTGGTTTGTGGCCATAGAAAAGTTGTCTTAAATATTTCAGCAAGATGATCTGTAATTCGTTCTTGTTGTCTTCATGGTAAATCCCTGGTACTGATGTAGGTAATAAAGGCTGTATTTAACCTTTGCCTTTTGAAAAGTTATCCCTGCAGTGAACCCAGCCGTCAAGGGAGGCAAGAATAAATTAAATACAACATACTCAGGCTGAAGGGACTGGCTCATACCTCCACAGTATTTTCCATGTAAAGTAAATCTATCTTTGTCATTAATCTTTTCCACAGTTCTCTCTCCAGGCATTCCAGTGTGATGGTTAATATCATTGTATTTTCTGGCATTCCGTGTTCGCGCCAGAGATATGTATTTACACCCGTTGACCTCTCTTTCCGCCTCAGATCTGGCCATCAGGAGCTGCCAGGGTACCATGACCCTTTGTACCCAGGCCGTCCCACAGATGGCATGAACCACTGAACTTACTGATTTATCCTTTATTATCATATCACGAGAGTAGAAGTCCGGGGCTAGGCTTTCACTCCAGACATTTAAGGCCAGTGACCAGTCCCTAATCCCTGAGTGGCTTTATGTAGGCAATATCCCCCAACCACCCCACGGTTTTGGTCTTATGAGCCACATCGCGTTGAAGAACCTTAATCCACTAAACCACCACAAGTTTAGTTGCTTCCTATATGGTTACCAACCATCGTATTAAATGGTATCCTGGATTATAGAAAGCCATTTGGCTTGTCAGTCTGTGTAGATTCCTGTAAAAGTGGATGTAATGTTAAAAGGTGTTTCCATTGATTGTGTGTTGTCCATACCAGTGTCAATATCGACACATTAAGGACCATAATATTGCCGTGGGCTTGGCAGGCTCCCTGGCACTTGGCCCTTACCAGTGTAAATCTGTATATGACACGGTAATATTCCTCTGCATGTTGTTTATGCAGTTTACTGTATATCGATTAGACAAACATATACAACACACAAGAGAATAATAAGATGCAAAACGCTTGATGAATCCGTAAGGATGAGGGGTTACACAGCCTCCTAAACCCACGAGTATGCTCCCTCAGATACCTGTGACGATATGTGGGAAAATATTTGAAAAGACCGAAATTAGGAGGAAAGTTATTGAAAGTAAAGAGTACGATTTATAGCCCCTTCAGTGCGATGACGCAATACCTTGGCTTAGTATTGCTGCCTTCACACTTTCTTCCTTCAATTTATAAAAAGGATTTGTAGAAGTGAAGAGTTTACGACGAATTGATCTGACCTCTACAGTTGGAAAAGTCACTTCTAAGCTGAGTACAGTCTTGTAGAAATAACAAGAATACAAAATTGCCAAAATTGCCAAGGGAATGCACACGGTTACAACATGCTGGTGTGTTTTTTTTTGCAAATTGCCATGATGATTAATGAACAGACAGAAACATCATCTCAAAAGCTGCATGTTTGTATAGTTTGACGTTGGACTCGATATATTCCAAATGAAAAGTTATATGGGGCTATTGGGCCAAGGAAGAATTGTACCAAGTCTGAAGCTAATTGGTGAAGAAATAGAGGAATGGCTCAAGTTGAGAATGCATTTGAAAGAAAGAATATAGAAACGGAGAAAATTAGCTGTTAAGTATTACCCTATGTCTGTCACCATTGGCCCCATGAATTATTAAGGCTTAGAAAGTAATGCTGTCGTAATAAACCCAATAATGCTGTTGTTATAAACCCAAACATTCTCCCCTACCACACCTGCACTGATCACAGACACTGAACGACGGGTCAGTATTAGTAAAGGGTCTTAATCAGTGTTCACGATAAGTGAGTTCTACAACAGTGAATTATTATCATAGAATACCATTGTTTGGTCTTTTCTTTTTTCTCCTTTGACTTTCTTGTAAAATATGGACTGGCTGTATGAATGAATCTCAGGGTATAAACAGATAATCTTATGCCCAATTTAAGCCTAAGAATATAAGTGAACACTTTCCCAGGACCCACAACAACCGGTATTACCCTGGGTATATATTGTGTTCTAGTACCTCCTGCTAGCTCGTTTGATTCTGAGTGTGGTATCTACATTACTATTGTCCATTAAGATATTTATGCAAACTGTGTCCACATTGTCCTGATTTATTATATTATATGATATCCAGTTAAATAATAAAGTGTAATAGGCAGGAAAATAACTAAGAAAGACATGCCATACTCTGTCCACTTTAACTAGATCAAAAGTGACCTCTCCATCTAGATTGCTGAGCTGCAACAAGACCCAGCACTAGAACATGATGCTGGTAACATGCAGTCAGTGGCATTTTTTTCTTTTTTTTATGCGAGGAAGAAGGAACCAAAGGCCATGAGCCCGCAGTAACAGTTCCCTACAAGAGAAAAACAAAATACAATAGAGAGCCTTATTTTCGCATCTTCCATTCAGCTTTGAGAAACAAGCTGCAAAAGGACGAAAAGCTCAGCCAAGCTGAGGCGGATGAAGTATAATAAACTTGCTAAGGCCATTAATTACAGTCCTTGATGCTCCGTCTGGCCCGCTTGTAACTAGTGTGATGAGGAAGATGCGGTGAGTGGAGGAAGAGGAGGAGGAGAAGGAGGAGGAGGATTGCCGACAGTGTGCCACCCTGAAATAAATAAGTGGGTCGAGGCGAGGGTAAAGAGGGCGTTTGCGGGCACTGTGCTACCGCTGAACGTAACTAAAGAATGAGACGAGGCTAGGGTAACTTAAGGAGGAAGAGGAGAAAGCATTTGTACGCTGTGCAGCCCCGGGACAACATGAATACCAACATAACTAACAAGTGGGGCGACGCGATGGTCTGCAATTTTCTTGAGTGTCCCTTCTGCAATCCCATTCTATTTCAGTCCTGCCTTCGACATTACTATAGTAGTGTGTGTGTGTGTGTGTGTGTGTGTGTGTGTGTGTGTGTGTGTGTGTGTGTGTGTGTGTGTGTTTACCGTAGCTGCAGAGGCTACAGCTAAAATAGTCTTGGTGGGTATAAGTAAGAATAATTAACGTCAGCATTCGATAACGCTGATAAGGTCATGTAATTTTGTCACTATAATTTACAAACTGTGGCCATGGCCTTTCACAGATGATATTCACCTGCTGTGCTTGTGATTCATAGTAAGTATTAAAATCCGAACTTACTAAAGGTCACAGGAAGTTTGGACTTACTGGAAGGTTCCCCATAAAACTGTGGGTAAGTGATGTGTTAGATAGAGGCGTGGCCATCTGCGGTAACCCGAGGACATGCCTTGTATTATACTGGTGCATCTCTTGGCGTGTGGCCCTTTGCATTACCTTACCTTTATCTACAGGCGTTTGTGCCGTACCTTAGCAGAAAATTACTCCAGAGGTTATATAAAACCTTCATTAACCTCTTCACCACTACAGGTCCTTTCTAAGTTGAATAAATCGTGTGGCAGCAGCAAGAATAGAATCGTAATAACATCATCGTAGTGACAGGAACGAAAACTTTCGATTGACTGGGACGTCGCCCTGGATATTCTGTCGTAATGGGTGAGAGATACAAGCTTTGCCATCCCCGGTGATCCAATCAATGATCCGCGTATCAGACTGAATCAACTCACCCTGATGTGTGTGTGTGTGTGTGTGTGTGTGTGTGTGTGTGTGTGTGTGTGTGTGTGTGTGTGTGTGTGTGTGTGTGTGTTTGTGTGTGTGTGTGTACAGGGAAGCAGGGAGGAAGAGGGGGAGAGGGCATGCATGAAACTGGGTTAAGGAAGTAAAGGCGAGCAAATTCCTCTTGTGCAGATGACCTTTTAATATACTCCGTCTCCCTTACTAACAACCAGTTGATTGAAGTCGTTTGGCGTTAGTTGGAGCAGAGTACTTGAGGTGTCCTAAACATAAGACGGTAAATGGTGTCAATATTAACACTAATAAGATCCTATGTTTATTTTCAGCTGAATAATATCGTGTGGCGTGGGTTGTAGCAAAACACCGAAGTTGTCCCAACAATGAGGGCGTTAGTGGTGGCAATATTAACACTCTACGGCTGCTGTACTCAGTCTCACCTAAAGAAATTCCTCTGACGTTACGTAGAATACCAGAGTTGTCCGAGGATGAGTTTTTTATGAGGTGGAGTCAAGAATCAATGAGCTTGACTAGTAAGTGAATGACTGCATGGCGAAAAATTAAACTATGGAAGTAAAAGAGGACATGCAGATGTGTGCAATCCTCTTATCTTTATTATTTATCATTTTATTTATTTATCCTTATACCTGAAAAAGTAATAATAACTATGTGGAAGAGATAGAAATAGAATATAAAACGTACACCATGAATCTGAAGGGGAAGGAGGAGTTGGGGAGGAGATGGTTTAGGAGAGTTAGAGTGTTAGACAAAAAATAAGTTTTAGATCGGCTGCAGATGGAAAGAAATTTGCTGCTGGTATGAGGAAATCTGACTTAAAGGAAATTATCCAGTGACTGAAGGAAGTTTGTCATGATGTGCAAGAAGACTTGGCAGTTTTTATAAAGAATGTTATATTCTGCAGTCATTGCTTGAAGAAGTAGTGTCTGACCGAGATTTGTAAATGAGTAAGATTTTCCTCAGCAGAAAGTTAGAATTATCTGGTAATCGAACCCTAATATCGTCAACACAGGAGTTTTTTTCGGTTTTTTTTTTTTTTTTTTTTTTGCATATTTCATTTTACTACTCTCTCTCTCTCTCTTTCTCTCTCTCTCTCTCTCTCTCTCTCTTTTACCAGAACCAACCTAGTTTGCTTTAGTAACATACAAAAAGATATTTGATGTAGTAGACAAAATAAACCACTGGGGAAGAAGTGCAAAGAAATCTAAGGCAACGACGCTACAAACCATTTTTTTTTTCCCTGCCATGAGTCTTCTCTCTTTTATTGCGGCAGGTTTCAAGTGTCACAGAATCCAGTCTCTATGTCCCGTGCTCTCTTTCTCATCTCCCTTTCTCCCAGCAGTCCATCCAGTCTTGACCATCCATCCTTCTCTTCTACCTTCCATCCATCCAGTTTCTTTAAGTCTTAAGCTACTCAGTCCATATTCCCTCCATCCAGTACCATCCTTCCGTATATTGTATTACCTTCCAGTCATACAGTTCCTTCCATCCAACACCATCCACCAACATCATCATCCACACCAGCCATTTCCACACTCCCGGCGCCTTAGTCCACGTCTTTCCCTGCATCGCTGTCATCGGCTTTCAGTGACATCAGTCTTATTGCTATTCATTACTCCCTCATCGATTTGTCATTTTATCACTTTATTTTCATCTACGAGTTTATATCTTTAAGGCCACCAATCTCCTTCAGTTTTATCTAAATATATCCCTTCCCTCAATGTACCTGAGGCGCAGTAAGTCTTAATCGGATATATACACACACTGTCTTACCAACATGTCTGATCTCCTTCAGGACCACTGTGACGGCAGTGGCGTGGGTGGCTTTATGACATATCAGTGGGTTTTGTGGATTATCAGGGAAGACTGGGATTGCGATTATTAGTCAATTTCCATACCACTTTTCCACTTTTGACTTTTTCAATGTCCACTTCATTCCTCCAACTACATCGTTCCCTAACCGGCAATCATTCCTCCCTCATTCACCATATTGTCCCATGTTCCGACTTACTTTTGTTAAGTGAAGTCTAATCTCACACGGCAAAACCCATTATGTTCTTCCCAACCCTCTGCAGCCTTATCTTTCAGTAGGATATCATGTAATTTATTTTTGCCTCATCTCTTAGGTATCATGTCCTCTGCTCCATTTTATCACCGTCTTTTCCTTCTTATCTCTTATCAATGGCCATTTATCTGTCCTTAATGTATTTTTACAGTAATCCTCTTACCCACGTTCATACTGCCTTCTGATTACATATTTCAGTCTTTCATCCCCAGTCATCCCTCCCTCCCTCCCCCCCAGCCAACATTCCATCCACTTATCCATTCATCCATCCACCCCATCTTTCTCTTCATTTATTGATCCATCCTTAAGCAATCTTCGTCCATTTCCAAAAATCCTCCCAGTCCTTTCCAACCAACTTTCTATTCATTTCCAGCCATCTTTCCATCCACCCCAGCCATTGCCCCATCCATCCGTCCATCCATCACCGACCATTCTCCCATCCATCCGTCCATCCATCACCGACCATTCTCCCATCCATACGTCCATCCATCCCCAACCATTCTCCCATCCATCCGTCCATCCATCCCAAACTATTCTCCCATCCATCCGTCCATCCATCTCAAACCATCCTTCAATTTATCCCAACCATCCTTCCATACATCCTCCACCAACTCTCCATCCAAGCTGTCCGGCCATCCTTTTCCCGATCAACCCACCATTTTTTCCTTCACTGATTGCACTGCGCAGTTAACCCATGTGTGGTGTGGTGCGGTGAGGGTCTGTCCCTTCTCCCCTTTGGGGCTAAGATGCTAATGACTGTTTGAATGGATGAGTAAATGGGGAGTGTGTCGTCCTGTCTCGGCTACCTCCCTTTCCATGGGGGAAGCAGCCTAGGTATATAGATAGATAGATAGATAGATCTTCCATCCATCGCTTCGGCACAAATTCCTAGCAAGATACTTTGAGCCGTATCATTAATAACTGAACATGCGTGGCAGTGGCAAAACCCTAATTTTATAACTCTAATTATAAATGGTATATGAAAGGGTTCGATAGCTTCCCATTGTATATGACGCAGTTAGCAAAGAGGTAGAAACGTTAGGCTGCCTGTGTTTTCCATCAAACGTTTTAAGTTTATGTAAAAAGTAGAGGATTGCCTCCAAAAAATCCTCCTTTTTAATTTTTCTCAATGGAAACTTTGGTCTGGTTTCCTTTTTCGCTTATGATCTTGGTACTTTGAGGTCAGCTCGTCTGCCGATATTAAGAAACCATCTCTGGGAATGTAAGGTGTGTGTAATCTGTGTAGACGTGTTTATGTTTATTAGTGTTAAGTCCACTATATCGTTTTATTAACCATCGTTTGTATTCTTCTTTCTGTTCTTCATTAATTGTCCCTCAATTTATCTCTTTTGCTCCTTTCATCCCTATCTTTGCTTCCATCCATACCGGTATTCACCTCTCCCCGCTTCTACTGTCTTTTGAGACAGGGAGAGGAAAATAAACTGACGGGGAGAAAGAGAGAGAGAGAGAGAGAGAGAGAGAGAGAGAGAGAGAGGATATGGAAAAAAAAGATGTTTGCGTTGTTTTTTTATTTGTTTGATAGATAAGTATATACATATATATACTATCTATCTATCTATTGCCAGACGCCTCAATCCCGTTTGGGGTGGCCACAAACAAATCGCCTCCAAGTCGCCCTGTCCCCCGCCATTTCACTCCCCTGCTCCCAACTCACACCCCCCTCTCTCATATACCTCTCCACCCCATCTCTCCATCTCATCCTCGGCCTCCCCCTCCCTCTTTCCCCCTCCACCTCACTCACATACACTCTCTTCGTCAGTCTTTCACCCTCCATCCTCTCCACATGGCCAAACCACCTCGGTGTGTTCCTCATAACGCTTCCTATCACATCCACATCAACACCACAACGCTCCTTTATATCCTCATTCGTCAGCCTGTCTCTCCATGTGGCTCCACAGGCTCCTCTTAAATAACTCATTTCCACTGCTCTCACTCTAGACTTGTGTCCTTCCAACAATGTCCAAGCTTCACTTCCATACGTTAGAGTTGGTATCACAATACTGTCATGTAGTAACTTTTTCGCTTCCATGCTCACTTCCCTGTTTCTTATCACTGCTTTCAAAGAACCAGCAACCTTTCTTCCCTGCTGTACCCTTTCAAGCACTTCACCCTCCAAACCTCCATCCTTACTCATCACACTACCCAAGTACTTAAACGTACTCACATTTTCCAATTCCTCACCATCCATCCTCGCTGTACATTCACTGACTTCACCTCTCTCAAAGACCATCACTTTACTCTTCCCTACATTCACCTTTAGATTCCGTTTCTTACACACTCTCTCAAACTCATCCACCAAGCCTTGCAGCTCCCCTTCGTCTTCACTCAACAACACGGTATCATCTGCAAACAACAGTACAGGGAGTTTCCAAACACTATCCTCTCTCACCAGGGCCACTCCAACATCCACTACCCTACCTTGTACCTCTTTTATTACCCCATCCATGTACAGATTGAACAACCATGGAGACATGACACATCCCTGTTTCAACCCAACTTTCAAAGAGAAAAATTCACTTAGTTCACCATCCACACGCACTGCAGCCTTAGCATTATCGTACATACTCTTCACAGCATTCAACAACTTCCCATCTATTCCATATATTCTTAACACTTTCCACAATCCTAGTCTATCCACCCTGTCATATGCTTTCTCCAAATCCATGAAAGCCTCATACAACTTCTTTCCCTTCTCTAGAAACTTTTCCACAAAAGATCTGAGAATGAATATCTGATCTACACAACCTCTTCTCTTCCTAAAGCCTCCCTGTTCTTCTCCAACTAATTTCTCTGTTCTTTCTCTAACTCTGTCAATAAGTATCCTACCATACACTTTTCCTATTATACTAAGAAGACAAATGCCCCTATGATTACCACACACTTCTTTTTCCCCTTTTCCTTTGTACAAGGGAATAATTATACCTGACTTCCAATCCTCCGGGACTCTACCTTCCTCCCAGGCCAATCTGCACATCTTCCACATCCATTCTACTACTATCTCTCCCCCATGCTTCAGCATTTCACTACACACTCCATCAATTCCTGGGGCTTTCCCTGATTTAATTTTCTTCATTGCTTCCACAACTTCTATCCTACTGATTTCTTCATGTCTTCTCACCTCCCTCCTTCTCCCAGCCATTCCCCAGCCACTTATACTCGCATTACTTCCATCCTCTATGTTCAACAATTCCTTAAAGTGTTCTCTCCATCTGCTCACTTTTTCTCCCTTCTCCACTAGTAATCTACCATTTTTATCTTTCACTCCCCTGCTAACTTCACTTCCACCCTGTCTTACTCTTTTCACCTCTTTCCAGAACATTTTCTTACAGTCCCTCCACTTTACACTCAAATTCCTTCCAAATTCCTCATCCACTCTCTTCTTACTCTCTCTTACTAATCTTTTCACCTCTCTCTTTCTTTCTACATATAACTCTCTCTTCCGCCTCTCAACTTCTTCCACGCCCCTATTTCTCATTCATTCATTGTATGCTTTCTTCTTTTGTGCCACAGCCCGTTTCACCTCTTCAGTCCACCACGCTGTTCCTTGCACCCCCCTCCGTCGTCTCTTCCTTCCACACATCACATCACATGCTGCACATATTTCTTCTGTAAATATTCTACACACACCTTCCACGTCCCCCATCTGCTCCAACTCATATTTGCCCAATCGTTCCTCCACTTCTCTCTTATACTCTGCCTTTTTCTCATGCTCTTGTAGCCTTTCCACTCTCCTTGCAACTACTCCTTCCTCTCGTCTTTCCATTCTTCTATTCCTCCATCTTACTTGAACTTTAACTCTGGCCACCACCAAGTAGTGGTCAGAAAGTCCACTCCCCCAACCTCTATAAACTCTTGCATCCAATATACATCTTCGCATCCTTTCATCCACACACACATAATCGATCATTGCCTTCCTTTCACTCAATTCACCACCCACCCTTCTCATCACTCGCCATGTATACCTGTGGATCATTTTATGCCTGAAGAGGGTATTGGCTATCACCAACCCCCTCCCAGCACAAATGTCCACTACCGCACTCCCATTCTCATCTATCTCAGCAGGCACACCCCACTCACCAACTATTCCATCCACCTTCACATTCCCAACTTTACCATTCATATCACCAATCAAAAACACTCTATCATTCCTTCCAAACTTTTCCATGCACACTTCTACATTTGTCCAGAACTCTTCTCTCACTCTTCTAGCACGATCTTGCGTTGGCGCATACACACACACAATCGCCCACATTTGTATTCCAACTTTCAACTTTACCCACACAATCCTTGATCCAACTGATCCATACTGTCTTATGCTCCTCTTCCATCTTTTACTCACAACTATACATACTCCTTCCTTTGCCCTCTCATTCTCACCTACTCCAGCACATATACCCCATCCATACTCCCATTCTCTCACACTTTCTCCTCCCCATTTTGTTTCAGTTATTCCACATACATCCACTTTCGCATCCTCAAGCACCTGGACAATCTCTCTCTCTTTCACCTCATCATTTGCTCCCCTTACATTCCACGTTCCAATTGCAATGTCCTTTGTCCGGTCCTTGGTCGTCAACGTTTGGTCAGTCCTTGTCCGAGGCTTATTGTTTGTTTTTTTAGTTAGTTGTTTTCCGGGGAGGGGCACTAACCCTCCGCCAACCCTTTTAGTCGCCTTTTACGACAAGCAGGGATACTGGGGGAGTATATATATACATACCAGTATATATGTACATATATAAGTATTTACATATATGCATAAACATATATATATATATATATATATATATATATATATATATATAGAGAGAGAGAGAGAGAGAGAGAGAGAGAGAGAGAGAGAGAGAGAGAGAGAGAGAGAGAGAGAGAGAGAGAGAGAGAGAGAGAGAGAGAGAGAGAGAGAGAGAGAGAGATAAGAGAGAGAGAGAGAAAGTTGGTAAGAAGAATACACGAGACGGTTGATTGGGTCGCCACATTTCAACACAATATGGTGAGGGAAATTTACACACCTCCCTTCCCACAACTTTTCGTTCATTTTATCATAACGCTTAGACTATGTGAATGATGCTGTGTACCAGTTTGTCCCTAGAGAGCATGTGTAACTTTGTGAATGTTAGGTCAAGACTAAGCACAGCCCTGTTAATAGGTAATGCTGACATACACCACAGTGGCTGTATGAGATGTAAATGTTGGGTCAGGACTAAACACAGCCATGTTAATAGGTAATGCTGACATGCACCACAGTGGCTGTATGAGATGCTGTTTCGCAGCACCATATTTCATTACGTATCACGCAGCCCAACACCCTTATAATACATGAATAATATACAGTACATTCATTTTACACACGTGATGGATGCGGCTTATATAACAGGGAATGTATAACTTTGTCTTGTCTTTTATTTACTGAGGTTTTGAAATACTTTAGCGTACGGAAGTCGGTAGTTATCTGTTTCTAGTATTCTGTATTTGTTTCACTATAAGTTTTATATTTTTGGCTTTCGAGATTCTTTAGCATACCGTACAAGTTTTTACTATTTCTTTCCGGGATTTCATTTATTATTTATTTTACCCTAATTTACGTTAACACTGTCGAGAGAGAGAGAGAGAGAGAGAGAGAGAGAGAGAGAGAGAGAGAGAGAGAATGTTCAGTATTGTTTTTCGTGTTTTGTTTCACCCAGTTTTGAGTTTGGTCTTTTCGGTAATGTGATAATTTAGGGTGTAATTTTTTTTCAATACGTCTCTCTCTAGTGTTCGTATTCTTGGGCAAGGTCTCGTAACCCCCACCTTGTTCGCACCTAAGACTGAAATTGGGACCTGGATCGTAAATTTGACGGCTGCGTGTCATAGTCTGGGGGAATTATTGTTGGCTGCTTACCTTGTCACTTACGCCTGTTATTTCCTCCCTTTTCTCCTTCCTGTACGTCTCTGTTCTTCCCACCGTCGATCTTTGTATCATCATCTTCATGGTCATCATACACCTTGGCCCGTCTCCTCGTCGGTTAAGGAAGTTCCTTAACACCTCTTTCTCAGTAATTTATTTTTGGATATGGGTATTAATATTTTGTGTACATTATTTACGCAGAGTATGGAGATACTGGGAGGACTTATGTAACGCAAAGAGTGGGCAGGTAGGTGTAACAAACAAAATATATCGCTTAGGAAAAGGTGTTAGGTAGCTTCCTTAACCGGCGAGAATGAGAGCCCTTGTCTTTCTCTGCCTCCTTCTCCTCCTCCTCCTCCACAGTACAGTACCGGCAATGGAAGGCAGTAAATTTTTCATGGCCAGTGGAATCCTTGTGATCAACGTGGTCTATTACCCGACTTTTTCCGCTTCAGTCCCATCAGTTGCTGAACCTTGTATATTTTATTTTTGCTGCTCCTGACGATTTTATTCAGCTACGGGAACCAACTTGTTGTGAAAGGCTTATATGGAGTGTTGAATGTCAGCGTCTGTGTTGCTGAAGGCTACACTGCTGCGCGAGATGAGAATGGAAGTTGCTGTGTGTGAAGGAAACATTTTGTATTTAGTATTATCTGTGGAATTGTGAAGTTAGTGTAGGTATGGGCCAAGTGACAGTGTTTGAAAGAGGCACAGAGATAGATTGGAAGGTGGTATTGCAGGTTTTAAACTGGGGATTGGAAGTTTTCTATTGCTCATGTGACTCTTTCTCAGGCAAGTATGATCGTGTTGTAGTTTAAACAGGACGCCTGTCCTGGTTACAGTAATTGTTTAAACACGCTCAGCCTCGTATGACTCCCTTGTAACCGAATAAAATCGTGTGGCGTTAGCTTCAGTATAATGCTAGAAAAGACTCAGGTATAATAGGGTAATAGTATTATATCAGTGGTGTGGACAAAAAACGTAATGATGGGGATGGACTGCATGACATGAGCAAAGATGGATGTAATAGAAGTAAGGGAATGGGAAAGTCAGTGTGCTAGTAAACAAAGCTTTGCATGACAAGGTACTGATTTTAACGCTGACGCAATGCAGTGGCGCACAGACGATGTTTATGGGACACAAGCCAGGATTAAGGACAACGAAAAATTTATTACATTGCAGCATTCTGACAATGAACTGGAGCAATACACGCTCAGATGGATGGGGAAGAAGAAAATGTGGTCTAAAGGGTGAAGAAGAGGCATAGGGTGTCAGGAAATGTCTATCTATCTATTGCCAGACGCCTCAATCCCGTTTGGGGTGGCCACAAACAAATCGCCTCCAAGTCACCCTGTCCCCCGCCATCTCACTGCCATGCTCCCAACTCACACCCCCCTCTCTCATATACCTCTCCACCCCATCCCTCCATCTAATCCTCGGCCTCCCCCTCCCTCTTCCCCCCTCCACCTCACTCACATACACTCTCTTCGTCAGTCTTTCACCCTCCATCCTCTCCACATGGCCAAACCACCTCGGTGTGTTCCTCATAACGCTTCCTATCACATCCACATCCACGCCACAACGCTCCTTTATATCCTCATTCGTCAGCCTGTCTCTCCATGTGGCTCCACAGGCTCCTCTTAAATAACTCATTTCCACTGCTCTCACTCTTGACTTGTGTCCTTCCAATAACGTCCAAGCTTCACTTCCGTACGTTACAGTTGGTATCACAATACTGCCATGTAGTAACTTTTTCACTTCCATGCTCACTTCCCTGTTTCTTATCACTGCTTTCAAAGAACCAGCAACCTTTCTTCCCTGCTGTACCCTTTCACGCACTTCACCCTCCAAACGTCCATCCTTACTCATCACACTACCCAAGTACTTAAACGTACTCACATTTTCCAATTCCTCACCATCCAACCTCGCTGTACATTCACTGACTTCACCTCTCTCAAAGACCATCACTTTACTCTTCCCTACATTCACCTTTAGATTCCGTTTCTTACACACTCTCCCAAACTCATCCACCAAGCCTTGCAGCTCCCCTTCGTCTTCACCCAACAACACAGTATCATCTGCAAACAACAGCACAGGGAGTTTCCAAACACTATCCTCTCTCACCAGGGCCACTCCAACATCCACCACCCTACCTTGTACCTCTTTTATTACCCCATCCATGTACAGACTGAACAACCATGGAGACATGACATCCCTGTTTCAACCCAACTTACAAAGAGAAAAATTCACTTAGTTCACCATCCACACGCACTGCAGCCTTAGCACCATCGTACATACTCTTCACAGCATTCAACAACTTCCCATCTACTCCATATATTCTTAACACTTTCCACAATCATTGCCTATCCACCCTGTCATATGCTTTCTCCAAATCCATGAAAGCCACATACAACTTCTTTCCCTTCTCTAGAAACTTTTCCACTAAACATCTAAGAATGAATATCTGATCTACACAACCTCTTCCCTTCCTAAAGCCTCCCTGTTCTTCTCCAACTAATTTCTCTGTTCTTTCTCTAACTCTGTCAATAAGTATCCTACCATACACTTTTCCTATTATACTAAGAAGACAGATGCCCCTATGATTACCACACACTTCTTTTTCCCGTTTTCCTTTGTACAAGGGAATAATTATACCTGACTTCCAATCCTCCGGGACTCTACCTTCCTCCCAGGCCAATCTGCACATCTTCCAAATCCATCCTACTACTATCTCTCCCCCATGCTTCAGCATTTTACCACACACTCCATCAATTCTTGGGGCTTCCCCCGATTTAACTTTTTTCATTGCTTCCACAACTTCTATCCTACTGATTTCTTCCTGTCTTACCACCTCCCTCCTTCTCCCAGCCATTCCCCAGCCACTTATACTCGCATTACTTCCATCCTCTATGTTCAACAATTCCTTAAAGTGTTCTCTCCATCTGCTCACTTTTTCTCCCTTCTCCACTAGTAATCTACCATTTTTATCTTTCACTCCCCTGCTAACTTCACTTCCACCCTGTCTTACTCTTTTCACCTCTTTCCAGAACATTTTCTTACAGTCCCTCCACTTTACACTCAAATTCCTTTCAAATTCCTCATCCACTCTCTTCTTACTCTCTCTTACTAATCTTTTCACCTCTCTCTTTCTTTCTACATATAACTCTCTCTTCCGCCTCTCAACTTCTTTCACACCCCTATTTCTCATCCATTCATTGTATGCTTTCTTGTTTTGTGCTACAGCCTGTTTCATCTCTTCAGTCCACCACGCTGTTCCTTGCACCCCTCTCCATCTTCTCTTCCTTCCACACGCCACATCACATGCTGCACATATTTCTTCTGTAAATATCCTACACACACCTTCCACGTCTCCCATCTGCTCCAATTCATATTTGCCCAATCTTTCCTCCACTTCTCTCTTATACTCTGTCTTTTTCTCATCCTCTTGTAACCTTTCCACTCTCCGTGCAACTACTCCTTCCTCTCGTCTGTCCCTTCTTCTATTCCTCCATCTTACTTGAGTTCTAATTCTGACCACCACCAATTAGTAGTCAGAAAGTCCACTCCCCCAACCTCTATGAGCTCTTGCATCCATTACACACCTTCGCATCCTTTCATCCACACACACATAATCAATCATTGCCTTCCTTTCATTCAGTTCACCACCCACCCTTCTCATCACTCGCCATGTATACCTGTGGATCATTTTATGCCTGAAGAGGGTATTGGCTATCACCAACCCCCTCCCAGCACAAATGTCCACTACCGCACTCCCATTCTCATCTATCTCAGCAGGCACACCCCACTCACCAACTATTCCATCCACCTTCACATTCCCAACTTTACCATTCATATCACCAATCAAAAACACTCTATCATTCCTTCCAAACTTTTCCATGCACACTTCTACATTTGTCCAGAACTTTCTCTCACTCTTCTAGCACGATCTTGCGTTGGCGCATACACACACACAATCGCCCACATTTGTATTCCAACTTTCAACTTTACCCACACAATCCTTGACCCAACTGATCCATACTGTCCTATGCTCTTCTTCCATCTTCTACTCACAACTATACATACTCCTTCCTTTGCCCTCTCATTCTCACCTACTCCTGCACATATACCCCATCCATACTCCCATTCTCTCACACTTTCTCCTCCCCATTTTGTTTCAGTTATTCCACATACATCCACTTCGCACCCTCAGGCACCTGGACAATCTCTCTCTTTCACCTCATTATTCGCTCCCCTTACATTCAACGTTCCGATAACCATGTCATTTGTCCGGTCCTTGGTCGTCATCGTTTGGTCAGTCCTTGTCCGAGGCTTATTGTTTTTTTTTTTTTAGTTAGTTGTTTTCCGGGGAGGGGCACTAACCCTCCGCCAACCCTTTTAGTCGCCTTTTACGACAAGCAGGGATACTGGGGGAGTATTCTTGAAAAAAAAACCTACCTCCAGGGGGGTTAGGAAATGTAAAAAGAGATATTACGTGCTAGGTTGACATCATGGAGCAAACGAACAGTGAGAGACTGACAAGGACAGTGATTCTCAAACTAAGGGTCGCGACCCAAAGTGGGTTGCGAGAAGAATTTTGATGGGTCGCAGGGACTTAGAATAGGCTTAATGTTTTCAAAGTATTTTATTTACTTAATTGAAATTGTAATTATCCTTATTACACTATTTGCATATTCATGGTAACTACGATAAGATATACAGTATACCGGTTATTCTGTGTGTGTGTGTGTGTGTAATTCACCGGGTCGGTCAGGATCACTTGATGGTGTGTGTGTGTGTGTGTGTGTGTGTGTGTGTGTGTGTGTGTGTGTGTGTGTGTGTGTGTGTGTGTGTGTGTGTGGAGAAGTCTTGAAATATTCCTAATAGGGTCACACACTAAAAAGTTTGAGAACTGCTGAACTAGGAGAACGAAGTAGAATGGTTGAGAGACGAATGAGAGGTAGCAAGTCCAAAAACGAGATGCATGTACCTCCAGAGAAAGGATATACAGCGCATGAAAGATGGAGTGTCGATATAGAAGAGTCATCTTCTGGGTAGTGTAGAAAAGTCAGGGTATCATTTGTTTTCTTGGTCACCCCCGCAGAATACCTAGTTTTGCAGTAGAAAGATAGATTTTAATATATAAAACATTTTACCCAGAAACGCCAGACGAACAAGCTGTATATATGAAACCGACAGTACCAAGTACTTTACTCATTTTCGAGTCAGTCGGAGAGGGATCTGTGTTGTATGGGATAAAAGATAATGAAGTGAAAATTATAAAAATACAGTTGTGTATACAAATTCAGAGTCTATTCAGTACGATAAATAACGAGAAAGTGAACATGATTTAGAAACCAATTGATGCGACTCTTCTGAACACAACAGACTTTTCAAAATGTAGTGCAATAGTTTTATAATGCCCGAATAATATATGGAGCGCTGTTACTGCCTGCAGGTATGTATATAATTGGATGTTTTAGTAACTCAGAATAATGGTACACAAAGGCATCCCAATCAAGCCAATGATCCCAGGCTGTATTAATACCGTTGTTGTTTTCACGGCTGAACAAAAGTCATACGTGAGGGAATAAGTGAATAATTCCGATATATATATATATATATATATATATATATATATATATATATATATATATATATATATATATATTGGATGTGTTTGCTTTGAGTGAAACGAAGATGAAAGGGAAGGGTGAGTCTATGTTTGGAAGTGTGAATGGAAGATTGTCAGGTGTTGATAGAGGAAGGGCAAGAGAAGGTGTGGCCTTGTTAGTGAGTCCGGAAGTACACCAGTGTGTGATTGAATGGAAGGAGGTGTCATCGAGACTGATGTGGGTGAAAGCGAAATTTGAACGTGAGTTGTGGGTGTTTGTGAGTGCATATGGGCCTGGTAGTGAAAGGGATGAAGAAGAGAGGGAGTCTTTCTGGAATGATGTTGATGAGTGTCTTCAGAGTTTTGGAGCGAATCTGAATGTGGTAATGATGGGAGATCTGAATGCTAGAGTGGGAAATGTAGCAGTTGAAGGTGTAGTTGGTATGCATGGTGTGCCTGGAAGAAATGAAAATGGGGAACGAATGATAGGGATGTTTGTTGAGCGAGAGATGGTGATTGGAAATACGATGTTTGAGAAGAAAGATATTTATAAGTATACATGGGTGAGACAGGAGGGTGGAAGGGTTGTTGATAGAGCTTTGATGGACTATGTGGTTGTGTCTAGAAATGTAATAGGAAGATTGTTGGATGTGAGAGTTCTGAGAGGGGAGGGTGGAGGTATGTCTGACCACTACCTGGTAGAGGAAAAGTTATGAGTTGGTAAGAGATGGGTGAGAGCTAGGAGGGTTAGGTGTGGCAGGGAGGTTTTGAAAGTGAGTGAGTTGGATAAAAGAGAGAAAAAGATAGAGTATCAGGAGAAATTGAAGGATGAGTGGAACGCACTGAAAGATCAGGAAAATGGCAGTGTGGAGGAGGAATGGCAGTTGTTTAAGAGTGCTGTGGTGGGGCATGCAGAAGAGGTGTGTGGTGTGAGACGTGTGGGTGGTGGTGTAAGAAAAGGAAGTGAATGGTGGTGCGAGGAAGTAAGTATGGCTGTGGCTGAGAAGAGACGTGCATATGAAGTGTGGCTGCAGAGGAAGGATGAGATGTCATATGAAAGGTATGGGGAAAAGAGGAATAGAGCGAGAAGGGCTGTGCGTGATGCTAAAGTGGCAGAAGATGAGAGGTGGGGTAGACGGCTTACAGAGAATTTTCAACAGAATAAGAAAATGTTTTGGAAGGAGGTGAAAAGGATGCGAAAGGGAGAGTCTGGGAAGGAAGAACGAGTATAAGCAGAGAATGGAAGGATGTTAACTGAGATGGATGCAGTAAGGAAGAGATGGTCAGAGTATTTTGAAAGATTGTTAAATGTAGAGGAGGAAAGGGTGGCTGAGATTGTGGCAGATGGAAGGGTGCAAGGAATAAATGTGTTGGGAGAGTTGAATGATTCTTTGATCACAAAGGAGGAAGTAGAGAAGGCAGTAAAGGAGATGAAAACAGGGAAAGCTGCAGGTATGGATGGGTGTGCTGTGGAATGCCTGAAAGGTGGTGGAGCAATTATCGTTGACTAGTTAGTAAGATTGTTGAATGTGTGCTTTGTGAAAGGTATGGTGCCAATTGACTGGGCAAGTGCTTGTGTGGTCCCGTTGTATATAGGCAAGGGTGATAAGTATGAATGTACTAGCTTTAGGGGTATAAGTCTGTTGAGTGTTGTAGGTAAGGTTTATGGTAGAGTGTTAATTATGAGAGTTAGAGAGGGTACAGAGGGAGTGATTGGTGAAGAGCAGTGTGGCTTTAGGAGAGGGAGGGGATGCGTGGATCAGGTGTTTACTGTGAGACAAGTGTGTGAAAAGTATTTAGCGAAAGGCTCGGATGTGTTTGGGCATTCATGGATTTAGAGAAAGCGTATGATAGAATTGATAGGGAGGCTTTGTGGACTGTTTTAAGATTGTATGGACTTGATGGTAGGTTACTAAAAGGGGTGAAAAGTTTTTCCCTAAATAGTAGAGCGTGTGTAAGAGTGGGAAATGCTGTGAGTGACTGGTTTCCTGTGAGAGTGGGGCTGCGACAGGGATGTGTGATGTCGCCTTGGTTGTTTAATATTTACATGGATGGTGTTGTAAGGGAGGTGAATGCAAGAGTTTTAGGTGGAGGTCTGAGTCTGGTGAATGTTGATGGTGGAGAGTGGAATCTGAAGCAGCTGCTGTTTGCAGATGATACTGCATTGGTGGCTGATTCAGAGGAGAGATTGAGAGAGTTGGTTGAGGAGTTTGGAAGGGTGTGTGAAAGGAGGAAATTGAAAGTAAATGAGAATAAGAGTAAAGTGATGAAGTGTACGACGTTGGTAGATGGTAGGGGGATGAATATAGCTTTGAATGGCGAGTTGCTTGAGGAGGTAGAGTGCTTTAAATATCTAGGGTCACATGTTGCTGTGGATGGAAGAATAGATGCAGAAGTGAAGTTTAGAATAAATGAAGTAGGCAAGGTGCTTTGACGAATGAAAAAAGTGTTTAGATGTCGTTCGCTAAGAATGGATGTAAAAAGAAGGTTGTATGAGGGTGTTGTGGTACCGACTGCGTTATATGGAGCTGAAACATGGAATATGGGTGTAGCAGAGAGGAAAAGTTTGAATGTAATGGAGACGAGGTGTCTGAGGAGTATGTGTGGAGTGACGCATATGGATCGAGTGCGAAATGATGAAGTGCAAAGGAGAACTGGAGTTGTTAGGGAGATGGCTGGTAGAGTTGAGCAGAGGGTGTTGCGATGGTTTGGGCATATGGAGAGAATGGATAATGAGCGATTGGTGAAAAAGATAACTAGATCTGGTGTGAGAGGTGTAAGGCTGAGAGGAAGACCATGAATAGGATGGATGGACAGTGTGAAGAGAGCACTGGATGCGAGAGGGATGTCTGTTGAGCAAGGAAGAGTGGCTGTGCGTGACAGAAATAAATGGAGAGAAATTGTGAATGAATAAGTGATGACGCAGCCCTGAGGGGATATTCTCCTGCATTTGGTCTGATCAGCTAGTCAGGTCAGGTGCGGGTAAGGGGATGGGTCTGTTATGATGTGGCAGGGGTAAACCAGCTCTGCAGTCGGGCCCTGCTGCGGATGTCACTGATTGCATTGCGCAGTTGACCCTTGTGCGGTGTGGTGCGGTGAGGATCTGTCCGTTCTCCCCTTGGGGCTAAGATGCGAATGAATGTGTTTGAATGGATGAGTAAATGGGGAGTGTGTCGTCCTGTCTCGGCTACCTCCCTTTCCTTGGGGGAAGCAGCCTGGGTATATAGAATAATATATATATATATTTATATATATATATATATATATATATATCTATATATATATATATATATATATATATATTTATATATATATATATATATATATATATATATATATATATATATATATATATATATATATATATATATATATATATATATATATATATATATATATATATATATAATGTTACGACAGTGTACCAGTCTTAAGGGATGGTGACGTAAATAGACCCCCCCACTTGTGTGTGTGTGTGTGTGTGTGTGTGTGTGTGTGTGTGTGTGTGTGTGTGTGTGTGTGTGTGTGTGTGTAAGGGAGACGATATCTGGCGTGTGTGTTGGGTGGAGAAAAAGACTGGTCTTTAACACAACAACCTTTTACTTCAGTTTTTATTAAGCTCTTCCGTATTCGAGTTTTCTTGAATTTTCCAAGCGTTATCCTTTTTCTTCCTTCCTTCCTTCCTTCCCCCCATCACTCTCTACTTCCCTCCTTGTTGTACATTTCTCCTCCCTATTTTTTTTTGTTTTTGTTCTTTCAATCACCACACCAGTCTGTATGACACCCCTCCTTCTCCTAGCCTTCTTAAGCTTTGTATGCATTATCCTTCCCTCTTCCTCCTCTCTTCTTTACTTTTCTTCCCTCCCTCTCTCCCTCCCTACTTGCACACTTCCATCCTCTCCTTTGTTCCTATTTATAACCAGTTTTGTTATGTCGTTCCTTATTATAGCCCTCATAAACTTTCCATGCAATATTCTTCCTTCATTATTATTCAGCCCATCACTTCTCATCGGTCTGTATCCTACCCTTTCTCTCTTTTCTTCTTTATCGTTTACTCTTTACGCCAGTTTTTATTAAGATTTTCGTTAGCTTAGCCTTCTTAAACTTCCAAAGCATTATTTATCCTTCCTTCTACTTCTGCTCTTTTCCCCCCACCTTCTCTCCTTTCTTCCTTGTCGTACACTTTCTTCCCTCTCCTTTTTCCCTTCATCGCCAGCTTCACAGTCTTCTTAATTCCAGCTTAATTAGGCATCCAGTGCATTATACTTCCAGTCTGCTTTCCACTCTTACATTCCGTCTCTGTTTCCTTCTCTCCTTATACTATACACTGTCTCCCCTTTCGTGTTTTCTCTTTAGTCATATATTCCTACGACCTGGACACCACTCTCTCTCTCTCTCTCTCTCTCTCTCTCTCTCTCTCTCTCTCTCTCTCTCTCTCTCTCTCTCTCTCTCAAACATATACTGTTTCTTTATCCGTTGTTTCGAAGTGATGGGATCATTTTAGTGAGACTTCACGGGATCAGTACTGTCCAAGGTTTTTTCGGTGTGGTCTGATTAGTGACGTATATAAGTTTAGAGATTACATCGGTTTTGTGATGGAAGCTCTGACAAAACCGAGCATTTTGTTGGCCTCGTTACTGTACAGTCTTGACAGGTTTTCAGATCGTTAACTCTTAGGAATCTTTTGTCCTTTACTAATGCCATGAGGGTGTCGAACATGCGGTACCCATGGTTATGTTTTGTCGCCAAATTTCATTACTCTATAATTTCCTGCATTAAATTTCATCTACCATTTTCACTCCATTCTATTAAGTTAGCCAGGTTATTTTCGATGGATGCACAGTTCGCTTTGACCGTTATTCTGCCGACAATTTTTGTTTCACTTGTAAACTTGGCTACCTTTGAAGTGAGTTTATTTTCTAGATCATTAGCGAAATTAGTGAAGAAATGAAGCTAGAAGCGAACCTTAGGGAGCTGTTAATTGTCCGGACAACTTGCTTTAGCCGAAATTAACTTACGAGTGTTATGAAATGTTCAGCCTGGGGTATTAGAAAGTATCCCTCACCATTTGGAGAGATCTCTGTGGGCTACTATCGCCATTTTGGGAGATCTCTAACAGCATTAAGGTGTGAAATATTACTAGTACGTGTCAAAATTGGCCCTGGTTGAGCTCGGACATGTTCCACATCTTCATTGTGGACGTCTGTTTCCTAGTTACATCTAGCCAGCCACATGATTTGCCATTTACCACTACCCGTTGTTTATGATTCGTTAGCGTCATAACATAATCAGTTTGAAATGCTGTGGGCTTTTAATTTGCTGTTAGTTGTTATTGGGTGTATTTATCAAACGCTTTCTGAAAATTTAAATAGATGATGTTCGAAGGTATTTACCGTAGTGTCCCAGTTACCGTGTACCTAAATGTCTACAGGTTTGTAAGGCACGATGCATTTGTACAGTACGCTCGCTGTTTATCTATTAGAAGATTATGCTTGTCAAGGAATAAGATCTCTCTCTCTCTCTCTCTCTCTCTCTCTTGAAATTGGCGTTAGGTTAATGGGCAACAATTTCTTGCATTTTTTTGTTCGCCTTTTGTAAAGATGAGTGTTATATTAGTGAGGTTCCACTGACCAGGTTTTTTACGTTCACTGAATGATTTATTAAAAATTTTAGTTATAGGAAAGGCTAACTGTCTATAGAATTCTCCAGGCACATGCGAAGGAAATATTATAGACAAGTAATTTGTGATAGATTGTGCCGTGTGAAGCAAACAGAGAGCGAGAGGCAGATTAAGAAAGTGTAGTTATGAGAGTGGTTGAAAGAGAAGGAAAGGCTCAAAAATATTGTGGGAAGATTCCTGTAGGCAAGAGCGAGAACGAGTTGCCAGTGGGGAGAATTGTTACAGTAGTGTTTAATAGGGTCGTTACTGAATAGGAACAATTTTTAAAAGTAATTTTCTCGGGGTCACACCTCACTTGACGCAGGAGTGGCACCAGAAACACAGACGCACAGTCCCTGACACCTACAGAGTTAAAGTAAATGAAATATGGCAAGCTTGGACCATAGAACTTCATGATTTTTTAGAAGGTTTTGGGTGAATCTGTACGATTTTAGTTATTTATTAGTTTATTTATTCATTCTCTTTTTGGTCTACTTAATTCTTCTATCTACTGTAATTTCTTTACTTTCTGTTCCTCAGATCTGCCACTGCTATTATCTCCCTCAACCAGAAAACACAATTTTTATTGAGGGTCTCTTATCCCCGCACAGTTTTGTTAAGCTGTGGAGAGACCATTTGTAATGACAAGGTTTGAAATCCTTTCCATTTACAATTTCTCAAAAATATTTCTCTCAGTAAAGATGCATGTAATCATGTGGAGGTAACAAGAACTAACCAAACTATTACGGCATCAGACCAAGGGTATATATATATATATATATATATATATATATATATATATATATATATATATATATATATATATATATATATATATATATATATATATATATATATATGACTTCTCTTTCTTCAGCTCTGCCTTTTTTGTTTGTTTGTTTCGTTTTTAATCAGTTTCTCCTTTATTCGCAAATTAAATTGTTTTTCTACCACTGCCTTCCTTCTTTCCTCAGGTACACTGCTTTCTTTCTCCTCTGCCTCTGCTTTCTTTGCCCACGCTTCTTGAAATTTCCCTGAATTGTTATTGTTTGACAATCTTCCACCCCCCCCGTCTTTTTCATTTCAGATAACTAAAACCTCTAAATGTTCAATACATTCCCACTTTTATTTTGTACCTTATCAAATAGGCTATTCCTGCCAACATCACTTATTCTATATCCCATTCTTTCCCTGTCGTTACACCTTCTTTTCTTCCCTGTATTTCCACCCCATCTTCCTACCTATCCTCTTCGTCTTCTCTATCTCTCCCCTCTGTCCCTCTCTTCCCATCTCATATTCTCCCTTCCCACATATCTTCTTCCCCGACCTCTCACCCCATCCCCTCCCCACTCATCCCACTCTCCTCCCTAAACCAACCGCTTGCATGGTCCGTCTACGAGCACAGTTCCATTTCGTGATGTTAGAGTTGGGATTACCAGGGTGTTCAGCAGAAAGGGTTGTGAATTGGGAGTTGTTAAGGAGAGAGAGAGAGAGAGGGAGAGAGAGAGAGAGAGAGAGAGAAAGAAATTTCTTTGTTGGCTTGTTTTGTGTCCATATGCATTTGTCTGTCATTGTATACTGGTGTGTGTGTGTGTGTGTGTGTGTGTGTGTGTGTGTGTGTGTGTGTGTGTGTGTGTGTGTGTGTGCATCCTTTGAGCTATTTTGTGTATACATTTGTCCTTGTATCGAGTGTATGGGTGTAATACCCGTACATACACTGGTATCCAATGTTCTGTGTAGGCTGGAAAGAGTGTACGTGCACTAGAGAGAGAGAGAGAGAGAGAGAGAGAGAGAGAGAGAGAGAGAACAGGTCTGGTACATTGTTTTATTGGTCATGAAAGTCGTGTTCCACCAGCACCACCATTCCTAACCCTGTGCTCATCCCACCCACTCTGTTTCTGCCGTCCCAACCCTCTACCCCTCCCCCCCTCTTCTTACAATTCTATCCATCCTCTGGTCTTGCCCTTCTCCAGTTCTTCCCCATTGCTTTCTCTCTTCTCCCTCCTCTAATCTTACCCCTTACCCTCCTGTTTCAACCCTGTTCCTTACCCTCCCCCTCCAACTTTCCCCTTTCTCCTGCTCCCCCAAACCCTCCACCCCCCCCTCTCCATTTCTTCATATCTTACTCCTTCCATTCTGTCCCTTGCCTCACACTTTCCTCCCGTCCTCCACTCTGTATCGATCAATCCTTCTTTTCCTCCAGAATTACCGTTCCCCTTTTCTGTCCAACTCTCTATTCAAAAGCAAACTGATACCCCCAGTCATTCACATATGAAACAGGTCAATTCGAGACCTGTCTTTCACAGTCAGTAATTCCCCCTACCTATGACCTCCGGTCCGTTGAACCCAGTGTATCCAGATATCTCGAAATGAACGTATCTTGAACTTGGCTTTCATTTGTTTAGTTTTTCACGGAAAGATCTGTCACGAATCAATTCGCAACATTTCCCTTTTGTGAGAAGCCACGAACTATTAGTGGAAAACTCACTGTGTATCGCTCAGCTAACCGTTTCTCCCTCCATTTCGGAGTATACTTTTCAAAACATTCGTCACCGTTTTCAAAAGTGACCAATTTAATGCACGTCACTAAGTGCTGTACTGAGCGATACTATTGTTTTTTATTGTTTGCCCCTGCTCATTGAACCGTTAAAAAATGCGGCCGAGCGCTCCGCTTTTGTTCCCACGACTGACTTAGTCTTGTGTTTGCTGTGACGGAGAAAGGTTCTGTGCTCAGAAGTGGAGAGGTCAGCTAGCACCCCAAGCTCCACTAGTTCAGTAATCCCAGTACTCCCACCTTAGTGGTGATACATAGCATTCATCGACTGGTATTTCTTTTGTGTATTTTGTAGTTTTAAGAGCTTAGTTAAGGTGTTTTTCCTAAGCGTAAGTATTTAGCTTCTGTGTGAGTGAGCGAGTGCGTCTCATTTAATTGATTTGAATTGTAACGTTAAATTTATTTTTTGTGATTAATAAATTTAACAGTTCCTTTCTTGAGCTTAACCCTTTAACCGCAGGTGTCATTCCAGAATGACACTGCAAAAACTGGACGAAACCGCGGGTGTCATTCTCGAATGTTTGTGAATATTTTGAATACCCCGCGTTTTTTCCGAGCGCCAATTGTTTCAAGGGAGAGTAGCTATTAAGTTCTTTCACTCCAGCCAACCTCCACCTCCCTCTTCCCCCCCTTCGGGCCCCACCTCCCACCCCCTGGGCCCCCCACCCCACCCCGGACCAAACACGCATCAGTATCTGTCCAGCTGTGTGAGTGATAACACTGCTGATGTGATAGTGAAGTGCAGGCAATTACAGTGCCTTTTACCTGCCTTAGTGAACACAGAGTGGGTGTTTATCGTATGTGCAGTGTTCATATATGTTTATAGTATTATTATCAGAATGAGGTTGGCATTTGGTAATGGTGTGTGAACGAAAAATAGTGATTACAACACCGCTGATATGGCAGTGAAGTGCGGGCAATTACAGTGCCTTTTACCTGCCTCAGTGAACACAGAGTGGGTGTTTATCGTATGTGCAGTGTTCATATATGTTTATAGTATTATTATCAGAATGAGGTTGGCATTTGGTAATGGTGTGTGAGCGAAAAATAGTGATTACAACACCGCTGATGTGGCAGTGAAGTGTGGGTAATTACAGTGCCTTTTACCTGCCTCAGTGAACACAGAGTGGGTGTTTATCGTATGTGCAGTGTTCATATATGTTTATAGTATTATTATCAGAATGAGGTTGGCATTTGGTAATGGTGTATGAGCGAAGGTAATGGTGTGTGAGCGAAAAATAGTGATTTTACACCCCTCACTTCTAACGGCACTAGCTGTCCTGTGAAAGTCAACAGAGTCATGAAACATACATCAATGGAAAGCTGAAGGTTAGTACTTTCTAATGGTACCTTATTTTTTTTCTCTAGCTTTATTCTGTGCAGAGTTATTAAGGTTTAAAGGTTTGTTTACATTTGGCTGAAACCCCCGCGGGAGAGGACAGTCAGGCCAAAACAATACCCGCGGTTAAAGGGTTAATGTAAGTAAACTCTTGTTTCATTTCTCCATAATTAAGCTTATTTTCCATATAGCTCCTAGCTTGCATAAACGTTTGCTTTCATAACTGGTACTTAGACCAGTCTTGTTGTATTAACTTAAAATCCGTTGTGCCAGGAGTTAATGCATCAGCAAGAACCTGATTTTATTATTATTAGTATTAGTTATTTATTGTCAGGGGTGATGTAACTTTCTCCAGAGGCTAACAGTACAGTAATTCAGCAATTGTGAGTAATTAGTCTCTGCTGTGTACTGTTGAAAAAGTTTATAAATTCTCGTTCTCAGAGAATCGTGCTAAGCCAGCGTAAAGTAATCGTTGCTTGATGTAGCAAGACAACCATTGTCTCTGCTCTTCAAAATTATTGAATATTATTATCAATTTAAATAACATTTAACCATTTATTTTAAAAACACCGTGATATTTTAAAAACCCCGTGACAATTGGCGAAATCATTCCAGGATATTAACTCCTAGCTCTAAAGCTGTTCACGAGATAGTGCTCACTCATTCATATTTAGGTAATTATAATTAAAGTTTATAGGCACAAGTTTACTGGTGTTTACCGTTAATTTAGCAAGTGAGTTTTTGCTTTATTAATCAATAGAGTTTCTTGGTAACGCCAGACGATTTTATTCGCTCCTGGGAAGTCGGCGTACCCATTGTGTTATTATTGAGTCTTCCCAGTCATTTACATTTTTTATTTATTCTTTGCCAGTTAACTAGATAAGACTGGTCACCACTAGCCTAGCTTGTGTCTGTATTCTTTACTTGTGTTTATTAGTATTCGTCGCTAAGCAGTCAGTGCTCAATTTCGGGTTGCTTAATAAATTAGTGCCATGGCTACCGCTGTATTTGTACAGGAAGCCAAAGATATGGGTCTCACAGACCCAGAGAAAATACAGAGTTACGTTCTCTCACGGTTCAATTACGAGCAAGAACGTGAGAAAGATGCTCGTGAAGAGCGTAGGATTCAGCGCGAATACGAGCGAGAACAGCGTGAGGAACGTGAAAGAGAGCGTGCATATGAACAAGAGCAGCGTGAGAAACAGCGCGAACACGAGCAGAAACAACGCGAGCTCGAGTTAGAAAAAGAGCGAGAACAGCGCGAACACGAGCAGAAACAACGCGAGCTCGAGTTAGAAAAAGAGCAAGAACAGCGCGACCACGAGCGAGAACAGCGCGAATACGAGCGTGAACAACGAGACAAAGAACGAGAACATGAACTTGAAGTGCTGAAGCTCAAGCGAGATTCCTTGGCTTCAGACACGTCTGGTGCAGTTGGTCCAAGCTCCACGAGCGTTCTCCCTGCACATGTCCTGGCGACCCCATGCATCAAGCTTCCTTCATACAAGGAAAGCGAGCGAATCGAGCCGTACATAGCTCGTTTTGAGGACATGGCAGACATGTATCAACTGGATGAGGCAGCTAAGCGGCTTCAGTTTCTTAGCCTATTTGAAGGCCCTGCCCTCGATATTCTCCACCGAATTCGTGGAGACAATCTCACATATGAGATGATGAAAGCTGCACTCATGAAGGCGTATGGTCTCACAGTAGACGACGCCAAAGTTCAGTTCATGCGAGCTCGTCTCCAAGACAAGGAGACAGCTGTTCAGTTCCTTGATCGTCTCACAGCTTACTTAAATGAGTGGATGGAGAAAGATGAAACTCCTTCCACGCGTGAGGGGATAATTGACCTTATGCTGCGTACACAGCTAGAGAGGTCGTGGCCTGCTGAGCTCATAGCACAGCTTAAGATCTGCCAGGTGAAAGATGCCAGCCAAATGGCAGAGAAGGATGATGCATTCTTTACTGCATACGGGTATCAAGCTCGTAAGCAAAACACCTGGAGCAGAAAAGATACTGCCAAGTCTGGGAAGCCGTCTCAGACTGAATCCCAGCACCAAGGCCGTTCTCAGAGTAATGGCCAAGGTCCAAAACCGCAGTGGAAGGACCAGGGGCAAAACACTCAGAAACCTGAGTGGAAGGGGTACAACAAGTACCCTAATCAGCAGCAGTATCAGCCACGCAACCAACCGTCGGGACAAACTTTTTCACCACCAGCTCAAAAGAGGCAGGAAGCGAATGCAGCCTTCATTCCTCATCAGCAGCACGGTGGTCACGTCCCTACCAGTATGGGTATTTCCCCACAGTTCACTAGTCTCACAATGACAATGAGCCCCCCTCCACAGATGGCCAATGTTCCATCTTCCCAATATAACCCTCAAGGCACAATGTTTGCCGCATCAATTCAGCAGCCTCATGAGTGGCTAGCTGCTTCCTCCACAGGCCCTCCCACAGGTGACAGTACCTTCCTTGTTCAGCCAGGGTTTGTGGGAGGCATTCCTGTGAAGGTCCTGAGAGACAATGGTTCCTCAGGTTGCTCTGTTAAGCAGAGTTTAGTTCGGCCTGAGCAGTATACAGGTCGACAGATCCATGCAAAGCTTATTGATGGATCAGTGAGATTGTTCCCTGAGGCATGTATCCAGGTGGCATCTCCATTTTATACTGGTACGACACTTGCAGTTGTCATGCCAGAGCCTCTATTTGACTTTATAGTAGGCAATATTAATGGAGTCAAGGATAGTTGCTCCGATGACGCTACTCAGACTTCGGCTGCTGCGGTAACACGAGCCATGACTGAGGCTCTAGACTGTGTTACCCCAGTGATCATTGAATCGCCACAAGATCTGAAGTGTGGTCAACTTGTTGTGCAAGAACAACATTCTGACCCGACACTTGCTACCGTGCGGAACAAACAAAAGGGTCGAGTGATAAAGTATTCACGGGGAGGTCGAGCCAAGTTCCTTCGCAAACAAGGACGGCTCTACCGTGAGTCACGAACACCCGAGGGCGAGGTTCGACTGCAGTTTGTCGTCCCCGCCAAGTACCGCCTAGCTGTGTTACAATGGGGTCATTGTTCAGCCTCAGGAGGTCACATGGGTAAAAGGAAGACCCAGGGCCGTATCCGAGCTGACTTTTTCTGACCAGGGATGGGACGAGACATAGATAGTTTTGTCCGTTCCTGCAGTGTGTGCTAAAGTATCACCACTGATCAGGGACATGCCCTTCCTGTGCCATTCATAACCACACCTGTAATCTCTGAGTCAGTTGAGAGATAGGGTAGTGGTGAAGTGGGTGCAGACCTGACGTCTCACCCATTGGCCCCACAGGACACAGTATGTCCAGGGCCTGTACATACATATTATGTACCGTAAGTTAAGGGGGAAGTTGAGTGGCGACTTAAGGCTATGGAAGACCCAAGTTTGCACAAGGATTCTCAGCTTCCCGGTACTAATATAAGTACTGTAGGTTAAGGGGGAAGTTCGAGAGAGAACTCCGCAGTGGCGACTTGAGGCTATGGAAGACCCAAGTTTGCATAAGGATTCTCAGCTTTCCGGTACTAATATAAGTATTGTACTGTAGGTTAAGGGGGAAGTTCGAGAGAGAACTCCGCAGAGGCGACTTGAGGCTATGGAAGACCCAAGTTTGCATAAGGATTCTCAGCTTCCCGGTACTAATAGAAGTACTGTAGGTTAAGGGGGAAGTTCGAGAGAGAACTCCGCAGTGGCGACTTGAGGCTATGGAAGACCCAAGTTTGCATAAGGATTCTCAGCTTCCCGGTACTAATATAAGTATTGTACTGTAGGTTAAGGGGGAAGTTCGAGAGAGAACTCCGCAGAGGCGACTTGAGGCTATGGAAGACCCAAGTTTGCATAAAGATTCTCAGCTTCCCGGTACTAATAGAATTACTGTAGGTTAAGGGGGAAGTTCGAGAGAGAACTCCGCAGTGGCGACTTGAGGCTATGGAAGACCCAAGTTTGCACAAGGATTCTCAGCTTCCCGGTACTAATATAAGTATTGTATTGTAGGTTAAGGGGGAAGTGAGAATTCCGCAGAGGCGACTTGAGGCTATGGAAGACCCGAGTTTGCACAAGGATTCTCAGCTCCCCGATACTAATATAAGTACTGTAGGTTAAGGGGGAAGTGAGAATTCCGCAGAGGCGACTTGAGGCTATGGAAGACCCAAGTTTGCAAGGATTCTCAGCTCTCCGATACTAATATAAGTACTGCAGGTTAAGGCACAGGTTGAGGACCTGTGTGCAGTTCGAGGCTATGGAAGACCCGAGTTTGCACAAGGATTCTCAACTTGCCAACCATAATTGTGTGCTATAATTAATGGCGACCTCGAATGTACGTCGTAGCACTGACTGCTAGGCAGAGAGAGTAACTGTAACATAATAAAATTTTGTCTCATTGACACTTTTGATGCTCCACCTCAGTTGGTTTTGCAGGTTCAGCAATGGGTGTAGCAGTTTTGCTGTGCGGACCAGCTGATCGTCTGCCGCACGCTGCCGCCGCCTCTTCTCCTCTGCCTTCGTCGTCGCCATATTATTTACTGTGTCATTTTACACGTAGGTACAGTTACACTACAACTGTCACACCTACACCGTGTATTACATACACCACGCTACACAACAATTAGTTGTCAGAGTAAATGTAGCGAATTTTCGCTCAGTTTGACCTGAGTACAGGATTTTCACCGTCGTCACGGAGTTTTTCCCTCAAGCTTGCTTCTATTAACGTAAATACGAGGTTTTTTCGCTCACTGGCGACTGCGACTTTCTCCTGTAGCAGGATAGCACACACACACCACAGTGTGAATCTTGTGCGAATGACTTAGGATGTGTACATATATATATATCCACAAATTTTTTCCCATAAGGAAAAAATTTAACTTTGTAAGGGCGTAATGTCACGAATCAATTCGCGACATTTCCCTTTTGTGAGAAGCCACGAACTATTAGTGGAAAACTCACTGTGTATCGCTCAGCTAACCGTTTCTCCCTCCATTTCGGAGTATACTTTTCAAAACATTCGTCACCGTTTTCAAAAGTGACCAATTTAATGCACGTCACTAAGTGCTGTACTGAGCGATACTATTGTTTTTTATTGTTTGCCCCTGCTCATTGGACCGTTAAAAAATGCGGCCGAGTGCTCCGCTTTTGTTCCCACGACTGACTTAGTCTTGTGTTTGCTGTGACGGAGAAAGGTTCTGTGCTCAGAAGTGGAGAGGTCAGCTAGCACCCCAAGCTCCACTAGTTCAGTAATCCCAGTACTCCCACCTTAGTGGTGATACATAGCATTCATTGACTGGTATTTCTTTTGTGTATTTTGTAGTTTTAAGAGCTTAGTTAAGGTGTTTTTCCTAGGCGTAAGTATTTAGCTTCTGTGTGAGTGAGCGAGTGCGTCTCATTTAATTGATTTGAATTGTAACGTTAAATTTATTTTTTGTGATTAATAAATTTAACAGTTCCTTTCTTGAGCTTAATGTAAGTAAACTCTTGTTTCATTTCTCCATAATTAAGCTTATTTTCCATATAGCTCCTAGCTTGCATAAACGTTTGCTTTCATAACTGGTACTTAGACCAGTCTTGTTGTATTAACTTAAAATCCGTTGTGCCAGGAGTTAATGCATCAGCAAGAACCTGATGTTATTATTATTAGTATTAGTTATTTATTGTCAGGGGTGATGTAACTTTCTCCAGAGGCTAACAGTACAGTAATTCAGCAATTGTGAGTAATTAGTCTCTGCTGTGTACTGTTGAAAAAGTTTATAAATTCTCGTTCTCAGAGAATCGTGCTAAGCCAGCGTAAAGTAATCGTTGCTTGATGTAGCAAGACAACCATTGTCTCTGCTCTTCAAAATTATTGAATATTATTATCAATTTAAATAACATTTAACCATTTATTTTAAAAACACCGTGATATTTTAAAAACCCCGTGACAAGATCACCTGCGGAGGTTTCGTTCCATTGATTTTTCTTTACATAAAAAAATCTCCTACGCCCCTTCCTACCTCTTAGGCCTACTACTGCTTTTTTTTTTTTTCTTTTATAACCACCAGACGACTATATTCAGCGTTTTGAACTCCTTCAGCAGTCCATTTAGTACGAAATGTCTATCCTAAGCAAACTAAAAATCGATTGGTTGCAGAGAAACTGTATAAAGAATAATGTCAGGGTTAACAAGGTTACTTTTTTTTTTCCTCAGTTTCTACACACCTCCATTTTAAATCAACCCCTCCCCTACCGCATATGTATATATATATATATATATATATATATATATATATAGTAGAGAGAGAGAGAGAGAGAGAGAGAATCTGTCTATCTATCTATCTATACAGTATATATATATATATATATATATATATATATATATATATATATATATATATATATATATATATATATATATATATATATATATATATATTTGTGTGTGTGTAACCTTGGAACGTGTTGGGAAAAGTAGTCAAAGACGGACTGATTGTGCAGAGAGAATAGAGAATGAGAGATTCAGAAGGAGAGTGCATGCGAGCGAGGTGGAGGGAAAGAAGGGGAGGGTGAGAATGGAAGAGGTCGATGTTGGACGGAAAGGTATATTAGAGACCTATGTGAGTTAGAGGGAGACCAACCTGATGGTGGAGGACATAGCGACATGGTTATTTTTTCATGTCCACACCTTCCAGAATTTAGGCGTCTACCTATAACTAGAAAAGGTAAAAGTGGAGCAGAAGCCGTGCGACTCCTATCCACAGTGCTCATCTTCGTATCTTAGGCCTTTGAGGCCGTGGCAGGTTATTCACCCATTGTACTGGAATACAAGGTCACTGCATGATCCAGGTTAGCACAGTTTCCTCCCCTAGTTGTTATACAAAGCACTCATTTGTTTAACATCCAAGGAAGGGAGGATGGACACGTGAATCGAGTGACACCAGCTGCCCTCACCAGGATTCGAACCCTGGTGACAACAGGAAGGCAGCTTCGCAGTCAGTGAAGAGATTAAGAGATAGATAACCCTCGCCGTTTTACCCACGTCACACCCTTCTCCTGTTCTCTATAAGGCCCTCCTCCTCTCTTCCCTATCTTCTCTCCCCGTACCTACCGCTTCCTCCTTTTCTCCAATTTTACTTCCCCTCCTCACTCCAGTAGTCACCTTACCCCCCTCCCCTACACCACTACTTCACTCTGTTCCTTCCTCCACCACTAGATCACTCCCCAGCATCAAATCTGCCCCTCATCCTACCCCTTCCCTCTCCATTTTGCTGTCTTTCCTCCCCCCTCCCATTTCCAGCCTTTCCCCCTCATCCTTACCACGTGACCGCCCATCTCCTCCCCCTCCCCTCCCCCCAAACATCCCCCTCGCCCCCTCACCATATATCCCTGATTCGTAACAACTGACGTCAATTTGTTTTTTCGATTACATTTTCAATTTCGCTTACGTGGTGGGATGAGAGAAGCGCCATGTGGGGGACGGAAATAAATGGGGCCGGTTTCATATTGCTCTTTGCTGATGTCGACCAAAGGACACGCCAGCCCTGTGTGTATGTGTGTGTGTGTGTGTGTGTGTAATTTTCTTTTTTTGTGTGTGTGTTTCTGGTGGTTGTATATGTTAATGTGGTTGTTTATATGTGTCTTTTCTTATATTTAATTGGTATATAGTTTATGCTGTGTGTGTGTGTGTGTGTGTGTGTGTGTGTGTGTAAAGTGATGGATTTCAGTTAAGGCTTGTTTATGCATTAATTTCGCTTTGATCCACTTACATTTCTCCCGTTTGGCAGAAGTCTTTTATACGCTGGGAATATCAGTAAAATTGTAGCAGGAATAAGAAAAGAAGACTTTATGGTTCTCAAGGATTAATAGCGATGGTTTCTTATCTTTCAGCAGTAGAAGTGTGTCATAAGCTGAGTAAAATGATAAGGCTGTAACAAGAAAATAGGGAAATCGTTGTGCATAGAGGGTTAATGAAGACCGTGTGTAATCCTCTGAACACAAGAGGTTAAGCTGAATGTAATGGTGCAGCAGTAGCAATAATATAGCAAGATTAGGCTTTATAAAACTGCTTAGTACTGAAAGTAATATAGCTCAGTTGAAACAAAAATTAGATTACAGATGAGCGACATGAAGATTAGCTGATGAAAAGACTAACAGCCAGGCTGACAGATCAATAGATAGAGACAGACAGACAGGCGGACAAATAGACATACGGACAGATGAACAGAGGGACAGATAAGTAGACAAACAGACAGGCAAACAATTAGGCAGGCTGACAGACGGATAAACAGAGAATTAATGACAGAGATTGAAAGCTATAGTTAACAAAAAAAAAAAAAAAGACTAGCAAAGGGATAGAAAATGGAAAGATAGAAAGATCAGCAGACATACAGAGACAGACAGATGGATAGGTAAGCAGAAATAATAACAGTAGAGTTACAGAGCATAGACACAAATAAACAGATAGGTAAAGAAAGAGGCTACATTATGGCCGTATTCACTATGCTATACAAAGGCATTAGGAATATTGGACTTATGGTTTGGCCACACACCAAGCCGACAGAGTTTATGACAGCGGTGGGATACAGGTTACTGGATACGAGTCCGCATTGTACGCATTCAAATATCTCCTGTCAGCTTGTGAAACTATAGCACTTTCTGTCAGCAGTGGAGGCTGTGTAGCACCTATCACCAGTTCAGGAGGCTTTCGAGCATCTGTCATCAGTTTAGGAGGTATTCTAAAATCCTCACCGGCTTAGGAGTCTTTCTAACATCTATCACCAGCGGAAGAGGCTTTCTAACATCTATCGCCAGCTTAGTAGGCTTTCTAACATCTCCCACAAGCTTAGGAACCTTTCTAACATCTCACACCAACGTAATAGGCTTTCTAGCATCAATTGTCAGGTTCAGGTTTTGTTTGGGACTTCTTTCTAACCTATAGAAAGTTGTCTAGCACCTCTTGTCAGCATATAAATGGCTTTCTAGCAATTCTTGTCAGTTTACAAGGCTTTTTAGTACATTTCGATAGGTTAGGACGATTTTTACCGCCATTTAGCCAACTTAGGATGTTTTCTACCCTCTCTGTCGCAGCGAATTATTTTTCCCAGAACACTTTAGCCTCTTCACTCAGTGAACGCCTTTTTCGTTTAATACTGCCGATAACTGGCAATTTTATCTCAATTTTAGCTCCGCCTTATGGTGAAGGGGTTAATGAAGGCTGCTGGTAACCCCTTCATTTCTAAATATCTGTCCAATCCTTCCTAAAGTCGTCATGTAGCAGGATAAAGAAAGCATAAAAGGTATTACCGTACCGAAGGCGTTAATGACGGCGTGACAATAACTTGGGATTATCGTTTTCCTATGAGGTCATGTTAGGTCAGTGTTTAAGTCTGTGGAATGCATCTCAAGCTGCTGTTAGTAATAGTTTTGGGCGTCAGTTATTAGCTCATTTAAGAAGAACTCATTAGGGTTTGGCAAAGCTTCTAGACGATAGACGGAACTATTGACAGCAGTTGCGTTAGTTGTGCCAACCTGTACCTTTATTTATATGGCCGAGTCAGTATTGAGGTGGCCTGCAGCCCTAATGGACCCAGGTCCAAATCCTGTTTGGGGCAGGGAATGGTTTAAGGATCTGAATTTCGTTCAAGCAGACTTTGATGGTTTACCATACGACCCACCGACATTTCGTAAAAACGTCCCGGCTAATACCAATATGCCACTCCTGTATGAGACAGCCTTACCATGTATTCAATATGGACGGTGGGTGTTAGCGCCGAAGTGGTTAAATGTAGAGGTGTGTGGTACGTAGGGGAGCTGTTGGGCCTCAGGAAACGGGCTGGGAACCCTATGCTTAGAGATGGACACAAAAAAATGTGTATATTAACCCTTCACTACGTTGGTGTTTTATTTTTCATATGGTCTTGCTATCTCAAAACGATTACAGGACGCATTTCAAAGTGAAAGTGTTAAACATTTCCCTAATTAACGCCTCTCTTTTATTAAAAGTCGTTGCCAGTTGAGTAAAATGGTGTTGCCGCAGCTTGGGTAATAATAGAAAAATACATCATTGCAGACAGGGACTTACTTGTCCTACATTTCCACGACTCACCTGAAAAACGTCGTTTGTGTCACATTAAAAGAAAAAAAAAAAGAGTTGTTGCCACCGTGATAGGATGAGTGAACGTAAAGCAAGTCATTATCGTAGTTGATCTTCTTCATCACGGATAATCCCACAGTCAGCACCTATAAACACCGACCCACCTTATTTCCCTGTCACACACACCAGAAAGCCAGTCAGGAGACAGGACGTGTGTGCTGGGCAATCCCCAGGTCCTGTCCTCCCCACTTACTGTTTTTTAATCAGCCCAAACACCATTGACGGGGCTAATGTATGGCCCGGCCTGCACTATATGTGCAGGGAATCTTTCAACAACAACAACATATCCCTGTACGAGTGTGTGTCAACCCACTATATGTGCAAGGAATCTTTCAACAACAACAACATATCCCTGTACGAGTGTGTGTCAACCCACCTTCCTCAGCACGCAATCTGGTTTTACGTGTCCTAATTGTGCCACTGTGTGTGTGTGTGTGTGTGTGTGTGTGTGTGTGTGTGTGACCTAAAGCCTGACAATATTTGCAGAGAGAGAGAGAGAGAGAGAGAGAGGAAAATTAATGGTGATGGATGAGGTTAAGAGAGACAGACAACAGACAGACAGACAGACAGAGACAGACAGACAGACAGAGACAGACAGACAGACAGACAGAGGGGGGCGGGGGAAAGAAAAGTGGTGTGGGGTGAAGTTACCACAGAGCCATTCTGAGGTGGCACAAACACTAATTACGTGTTTCAGTTGTGGTGTTGTTGGTAGATGAAAAGGTGGAAACGGGTGAAGCGCCTAAAGTAACCTAACTGTACTGTGGTAGAAGATTATATTTTGACTAGAGAATTGTGTCAGTTTATATATATATATATATATATATATATATATATATATATATATTGTTACATAGCCTATGATTTCATCATCCTTTGTATAATTCTAACGTACAGTAGGCTGCATGTTTGATCACGAGCGTGTTCTACCTCACTCCCCTCTTCTACTCTTATAGTAGAGTAAGTCGTTCTTTCTGTTGTTCAGAGCAGGATTGTCAACTCTTTGTCCCCTATGGCTTCAATTGCGCGTCCTTCTTACAAGTAGTATCAAGCTCTGCTGGCCCCTATATAATGAGCTCAGTCTCTACATTAATTGCCACTTAGATCTACTCCTCATTTTGTTCACATCTCTGTCCTCCCCTGTACAGTTATTATTATTCTGAGTGCTCAAGAATCTCCAATCATCTAGCAGCTGTGTAATTTGAGTATAAGTGTTATTGCATTTTTTCTTGTACTGTATAGCGTAAGGTGTTAAGTCTTTGGCCTAGTAAGGTTTTCGTGATTCATATGTTTTGGTGTCAGCCATTATTGATAATATTTTGTATCCGTAATAATATATCTTGCATTCACTGAGCATTATCCGGTTTTTTCATTTTATCAAGGCTGACTTAGATAAATTTACACTTTTAATTTCGTGTTAATAGAGGCTATTGCAGTTAACCATATATTCAACCTGTTTTTTGCCATTACATTATCCTTAGGAGTCCTTAGTGTTTTGTTGTTAGTTTGAGCATTAAACTTTAACTTGTAATTTTACCTAACACTTTTGTTTTGAACCTGGAACTTTGTGGGACAGTTTTCTCTGTTCCGTAACATAAATTTGGCGACCACTTATCAGGATATTCAGGATATTATCATAAGGATATTGCTTGATATTTTGTGACTGTGATTTATTCATGATGTCTACTATTACTACTCTTGATGAAACCAAACGTGCAAACAGTGTGTGATGTAGAAAAAAGAACAAAAAATGAACTTAAGCTTGTTGCTCAACAATTGGGAATTGTTGTTCGCTCTCATCATTCTAAAGATCAAATTGTCGACATGATCAATAAAAGCTTGTGTAATGTAACTCCTCCAAATAAGCAAACGCAGATTGAAATAGCTAAGTTACAGCTAGCCCTGCAGGAGGTTCGTGCTAAGGAGGCTGAATTTCAGGCAAATGCTAAGGAGGCTGAATCTCAGGCTCCTATTCAGGAGGCACAGATACAGGCTCAGGCACAAATTGAACTAGCTAGGATTCAGGCAGACCATGAGTATCGCATGAAACAAGGTGGAACTGGATCATCTAGCTCTGATGATTTTGATGTGGCTAAAAATGTTAAACTTGTCCCTCCTTTTAATGAATCTGATTTAACAAAGTATTTTCAGTTCTTTGAGAGGGTGGCTACAGGTTTTAATTGGCCCCAAGAGTATTGGCCAGTACTCCTTCAAACTGTTCTCACAGGTAAAGCTCAAGTAACTTATGCATCTTTGCCTCAGGATCAATCTGATAATTATGATGTAGGTAAGAGTTTGATTCTTAAGGCCTATGAGCTTGTTCCTGAAGCCTATAGAGTAAAATTTAGGACAACTTACCAGCAAGATAAGCAATCCCATGTTGAGTATGCAAAAATCAAAGAAGATCTGTTAGAGCAGTGGTTAAATTCTAAGAATGTGGATTCCGATTTTGACAAATTTAAGCAGATGATTTTGCTGGAGGACTTCAAAAGGTGTATTAATAAAGATGTAAGCCTATATCTTGATGAGAGAAGAATAGATAATTTGTCTGATGCTGCAGTTTTAGTTGATGAATATGTTCTCACTCACAAGAGATTTTCTAAAGAAAAAAGGAAAGCTGAGAGTAAGTATGTTGCCTCTACTCAGAGTACAGGTAACAGGAAGGAGAATAAAGATGATGTTTCTCAGGAAGTAAATACCAGCTTCACCTCTAGATTTCAGAAAATTAAATGTACTTATTGCAGTAAGCTTGGGCATACTACGGAGAAATGTTTCAGGAGACAGCGTGATGTGAACAAAAAGGAGTCTTTAAATATTCAGTCAATTGGTCTAGTGTCCACCCTTGAGAGTTCCCAGAATTCTTTAACCGAGTTAACTGAACCTGCTTTGAGGGGTAAATTAAATTCTCATGATGAAGCTCCTCTTTTGAGCAGTAACGTGGGTGACACTCTCAAGAGTTCATGTGCTAATTTCCTGTCTGATGGTTTTGTCAGTCCTCTGGACAGTAATGACAGGAAATCAGTTAAAATATATCGTGATACAGGTGCTTGCCAATCCCTTATGCTGACCAGTGTTCTAGGCTCTAATGTTAATTCCTCTGATGAAACTGTAATCTTACAAGGTGTAGGGAATAATTACTTCTCTGTCCCTCTCTGCAGAGTGAATTTAGAGTCTGGTTTTGTTAATGGTTCTGTTATGGTTGGGTTGGTTGAGATACTCCCAATGTCAGGTGTAACTTTCTTACTTGGAAATGATATTGGTGGAAGTCAAGTGTGTCCAGTTCCTCAGTTGTCTAGTGAGCTAGTGGCTGCGACCCAGGATTGTGATGTCCCTGATGTGTTCTTTGCATGTGCTGTCATTAGGGCTAAGTCTAAAGTTACTGGTGACTTAGAGGATAATGATGATGACGATGTTATCCTAGCGGACACTTTTCTTGCTAATTTGGACCACTCACCAGATGAGGCAGCACCCCGTAGTGTTGATAATTTGTCTCGTCAAGAGTTGGTTGAGTTGCAGGTTGCTGACCCTGAGTTGAAAGGTCTAGCTAACTCTGCTTGCAGTGAGGGAAGAGTCAGCTGGTGCTTCTACTTGTTATTATATAAAGTCAGGAGTACTTATGAGGAAGTGGAGACACCCAACAGCATCAGCCGACTATGAATGGGAGGTTGTACATCAAGTTGTCATCCCTCGTGTTTGTAGGCAGGATATCATTAGAGTGGCTCATGATTCCAGTTTGCAGGACACCTTGGAGTGAGGAAGACTGTGGCACGCATTTTGAAACACTTCTACTGGCCAGGTATCTTCAGGGATGTTTCCTGGTATTGTAAGTCTTGTCACACCTGTCAAGTTGTCGGGAAGTGTAATCAGACCGAAAAGGTTGCACCTCTAGTTCCCATTCCTCCTTTTGAGGCGCCATTCACCCGTGTGTTGGTGGATATTGTGGGCCCTCTTCCTAAGACTTCTTCAGGATTTCCTTATGTGTTGACCCTGATTGATATGGCTACTCGTTATCCTGAAGCCATTCCACTTAGAAATATCTCAACAAAGAACGTGGTTAAGGAAATGCTAGGGTTCTTCACCAAGTTTGGTCTACCCAAGGAGGTACAGTCAGACCGGGGAAGTAATTTCATGTCAAATGTTTTCAAGCAGTCTCTGAAAGAGTTGGGCATCTCCCAGATCACGTCTTCAGCTTACCATCCCCAGACCCAAGGAGCATTGGAGAGATATCATCAAACACTCAAATCGATGCTCAAGAAATACTGTTTGGAACATCAGAAAAACTGGGATATAAGTCTTCCAATCGTTGTATTTGCCGCAAGAGAATCTCCAAATGAATCACTGGGCTTCTCACCCTTTGAACTACTGTTTGGCCATGAAGTAAGAGGACCCTTTAAGCTACTCAAAGAATGCTGGCTGTCGGAGGAAGATGACGTCAACCTGCTGGAGTATGTGAGGAAGTTCAAAGAACGGCTGTCCACTGCTTTTCAGCTGGCAAGAGAGAATTTAGGAGCTGCTCAGGAGAAGATGAAGACTTGGTATGATAAGAAGTCCAGATTACGCCACTTTCAGCCAGGAGATCAGGTTTTGATTCTGCTACCGGTGCATGGGCAACCTCTTCAAGCCAAGTTTTGTGGTCCTTATTTCGTGGAGAAGAAACTCAGTGATGTCAACTATGTCATCGCCACACCAGATCGTAGAAAGAACAAGCAACTTTGTCACATCAACATGCTAAAGTTATATCACAGGCGGGACGAAAATAACCCAGTCTGCACTGTAGCTGTTCCACCCGACTCTGCAAGTGAAGTTCTCCCATGGAGCATGAGCCTGAGTGATAGTTTGGGGAAGAATCCTGATATCATGAATGATCTCCAGACTAAGCTTTCTCATCTAGCTCCCGAGGAAAGGCAGGAGTTTTAGGCATTACTGCAGGAGTACCCGCAAGTGTTCCTTGCCACTCCAGGAAGAACCACTGTGTTGATGCATGATGTCGATGTTGGAGAAGCAAAGCCAATTAAACTGCCTCCTTACCGTGTGAACCCAGTGAAAGTTCCTCTCATCCAGAAGAATCTTGGCTACCTGTTGGACCACAAGATGATTGAGCCCTGTCAGAGCGAGTGGAGTTCTCCTGTCAGTCTAGTCCCTAATCCAGGTGGGTCAGAGGCTTTGCATCGACTACAGACATATTAATCAGGTAACCAAAACACACACATACCCTCTCCCTCGTGTGGAAGATTGCATAGACAAGATCGGAAAGGCTAGGTACATAAGTAAGTCTGATTTGTTAAAGGGATACTGACAAGCACCTATGACTGATCGTTCTGGGGAGATCTCATTTTTTGTAACACTAGGAAAGACTTTTGCATATTCTGTAATGCCAAATGGTATGAAAAATGCACCAGCCACTTTCCAGAAGCTCATGAATGTTGTAACAGAGGGTTTGGCAGGGTGTGTTGTTTATATTGATGATGTATTAATCTTCAGTGACAACTGGAAAGATCACCTATGCCATGTCAGCAAATTTCTTGAGCGTTTGGTTCAGGCTAATCTTGTAGCTAATTTATTAAAGTGTGAGTTTGGTCAAGCTAAAGTTCAGTACCTTGGGTACGTAATTGGTAATGGACACGTTGCACCACCAGCAGCTGAGGTTTAGGTTATAAGTGATCTTCCCAGACCTAAAAGTAGGAAAGAGCTACAAAGGTTTTTGGGAATGGTAGGTTATTACAGGAGATTTGTTCTTAACTTTTCAATTATTGTATCACCACTTACAGACCTACTGAAAAAGGGAGTTAAATTTGTCTGGACCGATAACTGTGAATCCTCTTTCAGCAAACTTAAAGCTATCCTATTAAGTCAGCCAGTGCTCGCTACTCCAAATTTTGCTAAGCCTTTTAAGATGGCTGTTGACGCAAGTGATACAGGAGCTGGGGCTGTTTTGCTGCAAGAGGATGATCAGGGTATTGAACACCCTGTATCTTACTACAGTAAGAAGTTCACTCCACCTCAAAAGAACTACTCAACTATTGAGAAAGAGCGTTTGGGCTTGATTTTGGGTTTACAGCATATTTCATTTTATTTGTGTTCTGGTTTTGACCCCATAGTCATTTATACCGATCATAACCCACTGAAATTCCTTAGTAAGTTTAAAGATAAAAATCAGAGATTGACAAGATGGAGTCTACTTCTTCAGGAGTATTCATTAGACATACAACATGTCAAGGGGAAAGAAAATGTTATTGCAGATTGCTTATCAAGACTTTAGACATATTGTTTTAGAGTAATAAGAAATTTCCTTTGTAAATTTCTTTTTCTTTGTGGGGAGGTGTTACATGGCCTATGATTTCATCATCCTTTGTATAATTCTAACGTACAGTATGATGCATATTTGATCACGAGCGTGTTCTACCTCACTACCCCCTTCTACCCTTATAGTAGAGTAAGTCGTTCTTTCTGTTGTTCAGAGCAGGATTGTCAACTCTTTGTCCCCTATGGCATCATTTGCGCGTCCTTCTTACAAGTTGTATCAAGCTCTGCTGGCCCCTATATAATGAGCTCAGTCTCTACATTAATTGCCACTTAGATCTACTCCTCATTTTGTTCACATCTCTGTCCTCGCCTGTACAATTGTTATTATTGTGAGTGCTCAGGAAGTCTCCAACCATCTAGCAGCTGTGTAATTTGAGTATAAGTGTTATTGCATTTTTTCTTGTACTGTATAGCATAAGGTGTTAATTCTTAGGCCTGGTAAGGTTTTTGTGATTCATGTGTTTTGGTGTCAGCCATTATTGATAATATTTTGTATCTGTAATAATATATCTTGCATTCACTGAGCATTATCCGGTTTTCTCATTTTATCAGGGCTGACTTAGATAAATTTACACTTGCTAATTTCGTGTTAATAGAGGCTATTGCAGTTAACCATATATTTAACCTGTTTTTTGCCATTACATTATCCTTATGAGTCCTGAATGTTTTGTTGTTAGTTTGAGCATTAAAGTTTAACTTGTAATTTTACCTAACTCTTGTTTTGAACTTGGAACTTTGCGGGACAGTTTTCTCTGTTCCGTAACAATATATATATATATATATATATATATATATATATATATATTTAATGCAAGGGTTTCTCCCAAGGTGAACATATATATTTTTATTCCTGGAGATTGACCAGGTACCATATTTTGTATCTTGCTATCTTGAAATTATCTGATATAACTAAAAGGAGATTTGTCGAAGTGGATGGGTTAGATACAGCCTTTATAAACACCTTCACTACAAGCATGTTCACCTAATATGAATAAGATCATGTGTCATCAGGAGGAATAATATGTCAAATTATATTCTCGGGCTGAACCTGGCGGCAGTAAGAACAAAATGGTAAATACAGGTACGTCATCGTGCTGACGAGGCTAATGTGGACGCTGTTTGTAATGCCGGCACTACAGCGGGGCTCTCCTGACCTGAAGAAAAGCCTTTAGTGTTGGCAGTAGACAGATAGATAGATAGGTAGGTAGATACATAGATAGATGGACAGATAGACAGATAATGTGTGCGTGTATACATCATATCACCTTGACCAAGGATGTTGAAAACTTGAATGGTGAGTTAATAGACAGACAGATGTGTGTGTATACATATAATCACTGTACTACAGAGGATGTGAAAGACTTGAATGCTGAGTTAATGGAGGTGTTGACCCTTTATCGACAGGCACGTCAGACCTAATGATAGTCCTGGTTTGTGTTTTTTGCTTTCCTGTTTCTGGACCCAACTCTAACAACATATGGTGGAAGGAACTGGATGAAGAGCATGGAGTGATAGTGATGGTGGTGGTGATGAAGAAGCTCGTGGTGATGAATGATGTTTTTTTTGTCTGAATGTAGTAATGTAATCCACAATGGCAGGAAACACAGTAACTCCAATGCAATTCACGTTTGTGTAATTCTGCAGGAGGAAGTTTTTTTTTTTTTTCTGATATATTTTCCCTTAATCCCTACAGTCGACTCATATGTTTTTTCCTTGCTAGGTTCTTTCGATTTAATTCGCTCTGGTGTAACCCTTAGCAGTATAGGGGTTAGGTTATTTTCTCCATTTAACTATTAAGTAATGAAAACTGTTAGGCAAACTATATATAAATGTTTGGTGGTAGCAAGATTTCACCAAAAACAACGTCCTCAACATGAAGAAGTTAGGCTTGACTTGTGAAAAAGAAAATTTTTAAGCAAGGTTCGGGGATTTCTCAGTCAATCCGCCACAAAAGGCAAACATTTCTCTTCATTTTGCTAATACTTTCCATCTGGCTTCCTGGGGTTGAGCAAAGTAAGTTAAACTGATGATGGCAACATATAGTTCATTTGGTTAATGCAAATTCGAGATAGCTACCCCATTGGTCATTTAGATAGATTACACAGTTCTGAGAAAGTTACATCGAGCTTTTTTTGGCAAGCTACCATTGATATTGGGTAGCCTATTCACCATAGTGTATGTATATTAAATTATCCTCCATGCAGTTTAGTTTTATGCAAATTTTGCTAATTTGCTCCTGTAGCAGAAATTAGAACTGAAAACTTTCATGTCCAGTTATTTAACTGAAAGGAAGTGAGACTTTTTTACCTGGAGTGATCAGATGACTCACATAAATTAGCGATGCTGAGGACGTCATTTATGTGATCGATTCAGTTTCTGTGTATGTAACCACAAATAAATATAATTATCTAGTAATAAAACATCTTATGAATCCTTGAACTGATCTGGATCACAACTGACATATACGTTTTTTGTGGGTTTGGGGAAAAAGTGACATGATTTGCTGCAGATCGATCGAAGGTCAAAGGTCATGGATCATGGTCGGATTTTGTGACACCATATTACTTTATGGATGCATGATTCGTTTTGGGCCAAATTGACGCATACGTTGGTTGTGGGTCTGGCAGGACTTGATACGATTCTGGTGCAGATGAGTGAACGGTCAAGGTCGCTCGTCAAGGTGAAAGTTCCGGCGCGGCGTTGTTGTGCTGTCTGAACACCCTCCCTTGGTTGACACTGTTCTCATACCTCACCCACCTGCACCTCTTTCATGTATGAAAAGTTTTTATTGTTTTCATTTTATCAATTAATAATACTCAAACTCCTAAAACTGTTCCTTATTCATTTGACATATATTCATCCATGAGAGTACACGACTCAGACTGTGGCAGTGGCGGGACCTGTACAGTGCCATATGAGTGATACAACGTGTGATCATCACCCACCGCTCTACCACAGTAATTCTTTAATACCAGTAAAACGCCTTCGTCAGCGAGGTAGGAGCAAGACCATTTAAATCCGAAAGCATTGAAATGTCACCTTACACCCGGAGGATGGCCAGAGTATATTGATGGCTATCTACTACCTACCAAGTTTCATGCCTTTACGACAAAGTGTCTGACCTTTGGCCCTCTTTTAAAGATTTTCGACATGCTGCGCTTGGCGCGTGTCACGTGCCACGTGCACCACCGAGGTGTGATGAAACTTGTCAAAAAACAAATATTAAAGAATGGGGCTCTCATATAGTGCAAACCCTGCAGTGATCGGCCCTGTGGTTGCCGAAATATAAGCTTCGCAAAAGCGTTACGGTCGGGCCGGGTTGGGCAGCTCATATGTGTGAAAATGCTACTACTTGATGAGAGTAGCTCTTGACGAGAGTACCACTTGACGAGAGTAACCTCCCCAAGATTTCTGTTATGGATTGCTAATTGCTGACAAGAGCTAAGTCTATATATTCAGGTCGCCTTGGGACATACGAAAATTGCAGAAAACAATGTAAACAAATTATTGTTATAGTATGATTAAAATATATTAATATTACTTGCATGATTCCCATGATGTAAACAATGCAGTGTACTGTAATATTGTTTCCATTGTTTCAGGTAATTAATTGTACAGTACCTGGTCTACCTGTGTAAGTACCTGCTTATGAAGTTCATGGTTTGTTGCATCATTCAGTGATTAGTGGGTCGTTTCAAACATACCATCAGTTATTTAAAGTTCTGAAGGAATTAAATTTTCTTCCCTACATAATACGGGTTATAACGATGGAAAAAAAATGTCTCCTATTTCATGAAATTTTTTCTTTCAGTAAATATATGTGTTTCCTCTACCACACGTTTTAGAGCAACGAACACATAAATAATTCAGTGCAGAGCAGTTCCCATGTTTTATATTCATATTAACATATAAAACACATTCAGCAATGAACCTCTTGCTGTAGCCTCATTTCAGTGTTATGTATACGAGTATTCATTAAATTAAGCAATATAAAAGTAATGCAGTATTAAATCTTTGGCAGTAAAATAATATGCCATCCTAGTTACGTCGTTCCGGAATAAGCCATTAATTCCTTCACTCGGCTGATGCATTATATTGTAATCACGCTGCCAACTGTCCACTTCACTCAGCTTACAGACGGCTTGTACAAGTGAAGCATCTAATACAGTCTACATTGAAGCCTTCCAGTTCCATATATATATATATATATATATATATATATATATATATATATATATATATATATATATATATATATATATATATAATGTATGTATCGTGCAGTATTGCATGTATTGCAGTAAGCCTGTCCTTGTTACATACTCTAGCATGAGATATCAATGTAATTTGGATCATTTTTCTTCTTTTTATACACACGACATTAAGGGAAGGCCGTTGTCATTGTGGACGACAGGCATATTTTTATAATGATGCCGGAAATGATAATATGCGAGGAAATATTCAATTTTATTTTTTTTTTAGCACGAAAATACAACATAACTCTGTTGTAAGAGAGGCGGTCATCTCCTTCCATTGTGCTCGCTGTGATGCCAACGTAGGCTAATTATGACAGAGTAAAATTAGTAGGCTAATTATGACAGAGTAAAATTATTATGATTCTGTGGATTGAGGAAGCTGCGTGAATTATCTGAGGTTCGTTTTCTATTACTCGCTTTAAAGGGAAACGTAACTGAAAATTATTGCATCTGAGAGATTATGCGAGTAGCAGGTTATATTAGTGAAGGTGTTAATTGTTTTGTTTATGATCTTTTTTTCTCTATCTCCATTCATTCCCTAATTTGTTCCTCTTAATATTTTTTAAGTATATTTAGTTATATAAATTGTTTCCCCCCCCCCCTGTGACGGGGGAGGGGGGGACAATCTGCCCGCACCATGACTACTACTCTGCGGCCATGTTGTGTTAGGAAGAATACTGCCACCGCATTCCCTGCGTGTCGTAAAAGGCGACTAAAAGGGACAGGGTGAGAGCTCCTAAAAAGAGACAGTCCGGATTAAGGGATGGGGGACTCGATCCCCGTACCCTGAAGATTGGGTCTATGAATGTGCGTGGATGTTGTACGATTGAGGCTAAAAGAGAGGAAATTGGGAGATTGTCTGTGAGAAGAAAGTTGGATGTGTTAGCTTTGAATGAAACGAAGATGAAAGGGAAGGGTGAGCCTATGTTTGGAAGTGTGAATGGAAGATTGTCAGGTGTTGATAGAGGAAGGGCAAGAGAAGGTGTGGCCTTGTTAGTGAGTCCGGAAGTACACCAGTGTGTGATTGAATGGAAGGAGGTGTCATCGAGACTGATGTGGGTGAAAACGAAATTTGAATGTGAGTTGTGGGAGTTTGTGAGTGCCTATGGGCGTGGTAGTGTAAGGGACGAAGAAGAGAGGGAGTCTTTCTGGAATGATGTTGATGAGTGTCTGCAGAGTTTTGGAGCGCATGTGAATGTGGTAATGATGGGAGATCTGAATGCTGAATGCTAGAGTGGGAAATGTAGCAGTTGAAGGTGTAGTTGGTATGCATGGTGTGCCTGGAAGAAATGAAAATGGGGAACGAATGATAGGGATGTGCGATGAGGGAGAGTTGGTGACTGGAAATACCCTGTTTGAGAAGAAAGATGTTTATAATGATACATGGATGAGACAGGAGGGTGGAAGGGTTGTTGATAGAGCACTGATGGACTATGTGGTTGTGTCCATGAATGTAATAGGAAGATTGTTGGACGTAAGAGTTCTGAGAGGGAAGGGTGGAGGTAAGTCTGACCACTACCTTGTGGAGGGAAAGTTAAGAGTAGGTAAGAGATGGGTGAGAGCTAGGAGGGTTAGGTGTGGCAGGAAGGTTTTGAAAATGAGTGAGTTGGATAAAAGAGAGAGAATGATAGAGTATCAGGATAAACTGAAAGATGAGTGGGATGCAGTGAAAGATCAGGAAAATGGCAGTGTGGAGAAGGAATGGCAGTTGTTTAGGAGTACTGTGGTGGGGCATGCAAAAGTGATGTTGGTGTGAGACGAGTGGGTGGTGATGTAAGAAAAGGAAGTGAATGGTTTTGCGAAAAAGTAAGTATGGTGGTGGCCGAGAAGAGATGTGCATAAGAAATGTGGCTGCAGAGGAAGGATGAGGTGTCATATGAGAGGCATAAGGAAAAGAGGAATAGGGCGAGAAGGGCTGTGCGTGATGCTAAAGTGGCAGCAGATGAGAGATGGGGTAGGCAGTTGACCGAGAATTTTCAACAGAATAAGAAAATGTTTTGGAAGGAGGTGAAAAGGGTTCGAAAGGGAGAGTCTGGGAAGGAAGAGCGAGTAAAAGCAGAGGATGGAAGGATGTTAACTGAGATGGATGCAGTAAGGAAGAGATGGTCAGAGTATTTTGAAAGATTATTAAATGTAGAGGAGGAAAGGGTGGCTGAGATTGTGGCGGATGGAAGGATGCAAGGAATAAATGTGTTGGGAGAGTTGAATGATTCTTTGATCACGAAGGAGGAAGTGCAGGAGGCAATAAGGGCGATGAAAACAGGTAGAGCTGCAGGTATGGATGGGTGTGCTGTTGAATGCCTGAAAGGTGGTGGAGCAATTATCGTTGACTGGTTAGCAAGAGTGTTGAATGTGTGCTTTGTGAAAGGTATGGTGCCAATTGACTGGGCAAGTGCTTGTGTGGTCCCGTTGTATAAAGGTAAGGGTGATAAGTATGAATGTACTAGCTTTAGGGGTATAAGTTTGTTAAGTGTTGTAGGTAAGATGTATGGTAGAGTGTTAATTAGGAGAGTTAGAGAGGGTACAGAGGAAGTGATTGATGATGAGCAGTGTGGCTTTAGGAGAGGTAGGGGATGCGTGGATGAGGTGTTTGCTGTGAGACAGGTGTGTGAAAAGTATTTAGCGAAAGGTAAGGATGTGTTTTGGGAGTTCATGGATATAGAGAAAGAGTATCATAGAACTGATCGGGAGGCTTTGTGAACTGTTTTAAGATTGTATGGACTTGATGGTAGGTTACTAAAACGAGTAAAGCGTGTGTAAGAGTGGGAAATACCGTGAGTGATTGGTTTCCCGTGAGAATGGGGCTGCAGCAGGGATGTGTGATGTCTCCTTGGTTGTTTAATATTTATATGGATGGTGTTGTAAGGGAGGTGAATGCAAGAGTGTTAGATGAAGATTTGAGTCTGGTGAATATTGATGGTAGAGAGTGGAATCTGAAGCAGCTGCTGTTTGCAGATGGTACTGCACTGATGGCTGATTCAGAGGAGAGACTGAAACAGTTGGTAGAGGAGTTTGGAAGGGTGTGTGAAAGGAGGAAATTGAAAGTAAATGAAAATAAGAGTAAAGTGATGAAGTGTACGAGCTTGGTAGATGGTAGGAGGATGAATATAGTTTTGAATGGTGCGTTGCTTGAGGAGGTAGAGTGTTTAGAGTATTTAGGGTCACATTTTGCTGTGGATGGAAGAATAGATGCAGAAATGAAGTTTAGAATGAATGAAGTAGGAAAGGTGCTGGGGGGAATGAATTTTTTTTTTTTTTTTTTTTTATGCGTCCGACTCTGGGCATAGGCTTCACAGCCTGTTATCAAGGCCCAGCAGTCCTCCCACTTACCATACACCTGTACATGTCACCACTTCGGCGCGAACACCCACCGTCCATATTGAATACACGTTAGCACTGTCTCATACAGGACTGGTGTATTGGTATTAGCAGGGGTATTTTTACGACATGTCGGCGGGTCTTCTTGTAGGTCTGTAAAGCCTGATTTAATGAAATTCAAATCCTTAAACAGTTCTCTGTCCCAGCGGGGATTTGAACCTGGGTCCGTTAGGACTGCATGCCACCTCTCTATCGACTGAGCCACCGCCTTAGAATGGATGTAAAGAGAAGGCCATATGAGGGTGTTATGGTACTGACTGCAATATTTGGGGCTGAAACATGGAATATGGGTGTAGCAGAGAGGAAAGGTTGAATGTAATGGAGATGAGGTGTCTGAGGAGCATGTGTGGAGTGACGCTTATGGACAGAGTGAGAATTGATGAAGTGCGAGGGAGAACTGGAGTTGTTCAAGAGATGGCTGATTGAGCAGAGCAGAGGGTGCTGCGAAGTTTTGGGCATATGGAGGGAATGGATAATGAGCGATTGGTAAAAAAGATAACTAGGTCTGATGTGAGAAGTGTAAGGCTGAGAGGAAGACCACGAATAGGATGGATGGACAGTGTGAAGAGAGCGTTGGATGCGAGAGGGATGTTTGTTGAGCAAGGAGGAGTGGCTGTGCGTGACAGAAATGAATGGAGAGAAATTGTGAATGAATAAATGATGACGCAGCCCTGAGGGGATAATCTCCCGCATTTTTCTGATCAGCTGATCAGGTCAGGTGCGGGTAAGGGGATGGGTCTATTACGATGTGGCAGGGGTAAACCAGCTCTGTTGTCAGGCCCTGCTGCGGATGTCACTGACTGCACCGCGCAGTTGACCCTTGTGAGGTGAGGATCCGTCCCTTCTCCCTTTTGGGGCTAAGATGCGAATGAATGTGTTGAGTGGATGAGTAAATTGGGAGTGTGTCGTCCTGTCTCGGCTACCTCCCTTTCCTTGGAGGAAGCAGCCTAGGTATATAGACAGATAGATTGTTACCACAAGACTATTTAATTCACCTGAGTGTCTGTTAGTGACGGGTTAAGTTGGGTTACCTTGACCCTCTAGTCCGACAAGTCTGCCATAATGTGAATAGAACCATCTGGTGGCGTTAAGAAGAGAGCACCATTTATATTATCATATGACAAGGGTAAAGAAACATTCTTTAGCTTTGGTTGTGTATAAGACTGCATGTTAATACTGTTATCTTCAACCACATGGCTCTGAGAACACTTAACAACCACAGAAATATTGCGAAAAAAGTAATAATGATATTATCCGTTTTAAAGACTTCTTCAAGAAAATGCAAAAAAGAAAACGAACATGAATACAACAGAATAAAAATGAAGTATGTGAAAATTTAGTTTCTAATAACTTTTTTTTTTTTTTTTTTTTTGGCATATAATATTGATTGGTTCTCTTAAGGACAGGACAACTTTAGCATTCAATTCTTGCAGACATCAGATGAATTTATTTAGATATGAATAAGTCATGTGAGACTCCGTGCTATTATACAGTATATCACCATTACCCCTCCCGACGTAATAAAAAATAACTAACATTCTATTCCAGTTAACGCTAGATCATTTTATTCAGATGAGAGTTATTTATGGGAGATTCATAGGAGATACAAAGCAGTTCTCCTAAGCTGGCCACCATTATCTTTCTCTTCACCCCAAAACACTCTAGTATTATATTCCAGTTAGCGCCAAACTATTATATCCAGTTCAGATTGAGTCATAGCAGCTTGAAAATGTAAGATCCTACATAAATACTGCCACCACCACCACTGACACATGCTTTTCATCACCCATACTTTATCACCACCATCTCCATTCGCCATTTCTCTTCGCAATCACCACTTCCTCCCTCACTCATTCCTCCCTTTATCACTGTCGGTAGCTTGTCCGTGATTTCCGATGTCGTTCTTTACATTATCATTCAATATTGCATAAAGCGGTGGTGGTTGATTGCAAGGTCATTTACCCCGCCAGGATTGTTACGTAATTCTACAGTTATTTTTGCTGCCTCCAACCACTGTATTTAACTCTGGTGAGGCCTCTCACACTGAAGGGGTTAGAAATTATCTACAGAAAACTTGAAGGTGGTAGGTGGTGGCGACCATCATCCACTCACTTGATGTAGTGTTGCCTACTTCTTCCTTAGCCTTTATCGTTCTTTTTCTGTGCCTGTTCTCCTCTCTTCCTATTTCTCGCATCTTTCCTGTCACTTCTTATTGCTTTTCTTTCCTTTACAGGTGGCTTTACATTGAGTGACAAGCCAAATGGTTTCCTGTAAGCCAGGAAACCATTTACAACGCTGGGTGGTAACCATATAACCAAACCATACGTGCTCCCTACGTGTCAACAAGTGGGTTGGTGGAGGGTTAGTGCCCCTCCCCGTAAAACAACTAACTCAAAGTCAAATGGCCACCCCTTAAGGGATTGTGGCGTCTGGCAATAGATAGATAGATAGAAAAACTTGAATTCTGTGACGTATTCTTTTAGTTTATTTTCAGTCCCACAATACAACTTTTACAATAAGAATTGAAGGTTTTCTTGTGGTGAAGGGGTTAGAGCCATATCTAAACCTTTCTGTTCAAAAATCTCTCCCAAGATGAATAAAATCGCCTAGATAAAGAGAAAGTAAATTAAAAGACGTCATTCGAGTGAAAGGAATAAATATTTTCACTATGAAAGTTCTCCCAAAGTTAAAAAAAAAAAAAAAAATCAGTGCGCGATGGATTTTTTTAATTCCTTCGTTTTCTTTCCAGATGATTCTCTAAAGCCTACAGGGGCAGACGTTTTACACTAGAGAGGTTAGATATGGCCTTTATAAACCCCGCCGTAATTACAAGTCCTTCGTAAGATTAATAAATCCGTCCGATGGACAAAAAAATATATATAAATGATATCCTCGGCTTGAAGGGTTGCCTACTTCAGGTCGATGACGTCAATTTTAGTTTTTTATTCAGATTATATTATACTTTTCGACCTGGAGGGGTTGGATATATCAATGACTAACCTGCGGCTCTCCCAGGCTGAGCATAATCGTCTGGTGGCAGCAAGAATGAAATGTGTCATGGGACTGAAGGGGTTAATGCCGCCTTCATATACGTCCAGTGAGTGTTTACCCTTATCCTGTACAAACTAAACCCTTTTATCCGCCCTTTACCACTTCCTTCCTCTCCTTCTATGACATTCTTTCATCATCACCTCCTTCGTCATAATTTTCTAGATTGATTACGACTTTTACTGTGTGTGTGTGTGTGTGTGTGTGTGTGTGTGTGTGTGAGAGAGAGAGAGAGAGAGAGAGAGAGAGAGAGAGAAAGAGAGAGAGAGAAAGCAATGCCATTCTCAACCTGACAGATAAGCGACAACGCCATCTATCACACACGACTTGAGCAGCTCTAATCTCTCTCTCTCTCTCTCTCTCTCTCTCTCTCTGCAGCTGGGCCCTGTTATGACTGGCTCCTTTGTTTTCCTTTCCTCTCCTTTCCCCTCCCTAAAATACCGCCCCACTAAATCACACTCTTCTTTGTTTTCTCCTTCTCATCTCCTCCAGTCCCTGCTTATTCTTCCTCCTTACTTTCCTCATTATTCATATCTCTTTCTTCCCTCTCCTCTGTTTTTCTTTTCTCTATCTCATCCTTGAGTTTTTTCATCCTCTTTCTTTCTTTTCCTTCTTTTCGTATAATAACACCAAAGCCCCCTTCCCACATCTCTCTCCCTCTCTCTTCCTCCCTCCCCCCCTTCTCTATCTCTCTCTCTCTCTCTCTCTTTCTCTCTCTCTCATTAGTCAATACCTGAATGTGTCGTACGTGACCCAGCTCTGCTTTATCATCCTTATCGCTTCTACAGGGACATTTACAAGCTATTTATAGTTTCTTGCCATTGACCTAGTTTTTAAGGCCTTGGTTGCTAATTGCCTTCTTTGTCTTTTAACATGATTAACATCACACCGTTAACTTACGCTAATGAGAAACCTTGAGCAGCAGAAATGTTACAAACCACCATATTAACCTACTGACCGAGAATATTGAACTCTATTCAGACGATTGTATTCAGCACAGAGACTCACCGCATCCAGAGGGTTAACTCCTGATGGTGTTGAAGTTCAGATCCTTCTGCCCAAGGACGTCATTAACAGTATTAACTTCCTTATTCCAGTGACGTATTATATCTTATTCTTGTAAATATTCGAATGTTTGTGTTTTAAATAAGACAGCATTTTCGGACCAGTGGGGTTAGATATATCTCCTTCAGTACATGAGGCCATTCCAGATTTGAAATAAATTGTTTCGATGCTGTAAGAATAAACACAAAGACTCGTATTCTCATGGGTTAAGGAAACTCCCAAACACCTTTTCCAAAGCGATTTATTTTTCCTAATACACCTTATTGTCCTCTTTTGTGTTGCATAAATCCTTCCAATAGCATCATACTCTGCATAAATAAAGTACAAAAGTATATTGACCACCCATATCCAGAAATAAATAACTAAGGAAGAAGGGAGGGGAAGGGAGGGAGAAACCTGTACTGTACACAGGAAAAATCATCTGGTAAATTACCAATATGCTAGGAATCGAACCAGGGACTCTCATGTGAGAGCCAGGCAGCATACCACTACACCACGACCAGGTTAAAGTTAACTCACGTTGTCATAATCTTGTAACCAACGTCCCTCCGCCCCCACTGTGGGCATCAAGAGGATGAGTTAACCCTCTGGCACTCGGGCAAGTAGATGATTTTAATCTATCCCAAGCACTTACGGCAAGTCATAATGAAGTGGGGGCGGAGGGACGTTGGTTACAAGATTGTGACAACTTAAGTTTTTACCTGGTCGTGGTGTAGTGGTATGCTGCCTGGCTCTCACATGAGAGTCCCTGGTTCGATTCCCAGCATATTGGTAATTTACCAGATGATTTTTCCTGTGTACAGTACAGGTTTCTCCCTTCATTCTGACGCCGTAAGTGCTTGGGATAGATTAAAAGCACCTACTTGCCCGAGTGCCAGGGGGTTAACTCATCCTCTTGATGCCCACAGTGGGGGCGGAGGGACGTTGGTTACAAGATTGTGACAACGTAAGTTAACTTTTACCTGGTCGTGGTGTAGTGGTATGCTGCCTGGCTCTCACATGAGAGTCCCTGGTTCGATTCCTAGCATATTGGTAATTTACCAGATAACTAAGGAAGAGGTGTTAGGGAGCTTCCTTAATCAATAGGAATACGGCCCAGAGTCACAGGATGGAAGGGTTTAAATTTCTTTCAGACGATTTTCCGCAGCACAGAAGAGGTTGTTTGAACTGGACGGGTTAGATACAACCTCCATTAATCCCTTCACTGTGATGACGTAATTTATCTTTATCCTTGCTACCTCAGGACAGTTTACCTAGCTTGAGAGGCACCTGTCAACCTGGTGGGGTTAGTTGTGAGCATCATTTACCCTTTAACTGCAAGATGAATCAAATCGTCTGGAGCTGGCACAAATAATCACGTAAATAGCATCACCGCATTCACAGCATTAACCCATCCACCACAAGGCGTCTCCCACAAGTAGCATAAAAATCGTCTGACAGCACCAAGATTAAAATAAATGAAAATAATAAACAAAAATGTTCTCGAGCTAGAGCTGTGAGCTCGTTCAATACGATTATCTATTTTTTTTTTATTCTTGCTACTCCCATACGATTTTATTCATCTTAGGAAACACTTCTCGAGTTCAGAGGGATAATGATGGCTATTTTTAACCCCTTCAATATGAACACCTTTCCAACTCTGAGTAAGATCGTCTATAGGGAGAAAAATAATATACGTCACTTGACTGTCTGGGTTAAAGCAGAAGGGATGAACACTGTGAAGGAGAATATAAGTCGCCAGCCATTTGTATTTCCGTCACCAACACTGACCTGCCACCCGTCAACACCGCAGGAGGACGGAAATAGACAGGTGGACATGACCCTCCTGATAACTAACGCATACCAGAACACACAGGAAGGGACAGAAAGACAGATACCAATGGTTCTATTCTTATATCAACAGAAAGATCTATTGACAGAATGAGACAGAAACAGGGACAGACAAACCGATACAACTGGTCCTGTTCCTATACCAATGGATGGACGGATGGACAGAATGAGATAGGCAGAAGGAAGAAATGACATACACATATTTATAACAAGGAAGAGACGATGGACAAAATGGGAGATAGGAAACAGACACATGGGTTTCTATTCCAGTATCAAAAGACAAACGGATAGACAGAAAGAGACAAATAGACAGTAAGCCAAATACTCGTGCCATTGATTCTGTTCCTATATAAACTGACTGTTGAATAAAAGAAAAGACAAAGACAGATCCATTTGGTTGTGTTCTTATACCAACACAGAGATGGATAAAAAGAGGAGGATGAAGGGATGAATGGACAAAGTTCTTTTCCTTCAGTAGAGAATCGGAATGACAGCACGGAACAGACAAATGGGGAGAAAATACACTCGACAATTCGACAGACAGTGAGAGAGAAAGCTAAACACAAAGGTTCTATTCAAATTCCAGTGAAGAGACGGAAGAACAGAATTAGACGGAAAGAAATTGAAAGACATACCTGATGCATTTTCATTCCAGCAGAGAGAGATGGACAGACGGAAGGAAGCAGAGGAACACGATGACACACTGGGCTCTGTTCTTATACCACAGACAGAAGGAGATATAAAAAGACATAATGAGTGTTAGGAAAATAAAGACACACTGTAAGCCAGCAGACAGACCGATGGATAGAAAGACAGGGTCAGAGTGAGAGACGGACACACCAGATTTTATTCTTATTCCAGAAGATAGATGGGTGGAGAGAAAGGGACAGCGGCCAAAAAGACAGTCACTCGGCTGTCTGTTCCCATATCAAAAGAGATAGGATGATGGACAGAAAGGCAGACAAAGCTACATAATGCCAGGCAAACCAACACCTGTCCCTACACCAGGACGCTGACCTCGTTCTGTGTTCCATTTTTGCACTTTTTCTTAACCAGGAACGTCTAGGTTAGGGTAGGCTTTTCTCAGTATCATGTTAGGATATGTTTGTTTTCTTAGTATCAGGTTACGTTAGTTTGCTAGTTAATCAGGTTAATCTATTAGGTTTAGTCAGGCTAGGTTAGGTAAAAATAATAAAGAATGAAATGGAAAAATGATCATAGTGGAAAAATCAAACGTAGGGCTTAGTGTAAAAATGGTAAACAGGATAGAATTCTGTCTCCGGGACAGATGAAAATACGCAAACAGAAAAGCGTGCCAAACTGCCATTAACCCTTTCTGCCTGAAGACGTAACTCCATACTCTAGAAACCTCCACAGAATTTTATCCAACGTAGCAAAGGTTTATCATAGTAAATAGGTTAATGTAGATTATATGTAATTCCTCCAGATGCAAAAATCTCACCCTAAATAAAAACGTGTGACGGTAGTAAGAGCAAAATGGAATACACAAGCATCACACTGAAAGGGTAAATTGGCGTTACGGAAACACTGACAGGCTCACACACAATCCCACTTTTAATTTTTTTTATGAGTGGGATTCTCTCTCTCTCTCTCTCTCTCTCTCTCTCTCTCTCTCTCTAAGCTGGAAAAATCTGATTCCGTCAAACCAACGCCTTGTTTTTCACGTGTTTTTACCCCAAACAATTTTCTTTACTTTTTATGCTGGATGAATTTAATAAATATTGTTTCCAACCCCTTCACTGTAAATGGCTTCTCTGTGGTTAAATAATATCGTCTGAAGAAAATAAAAGAAAAGAAAAAACTGACTAAAAGAGGTAAAAATAAAGCAATAATAATGCGTCTAGTGAAGAGGTTAACTATTTCAAGCCGATGACGTCTTTATTATATTCTTGCTATATTCAGACGGTTTTATTCAGCTTAGGAGAGACTTTTATACCTGGAGGGGTTAGCTACAGCCGTCATTACCCTCGCATTTCTAGTGGCTTTGGGAACATCATAACACTTCTTTAGCGAAGTATGCTGTACATTACACCTTAGTATCCTGTTTTAAGCTTTTGGTAAACAGTAGTGTATGTCAGTACTGAAGTGCTAAAAACGGCATGCAAAAGAACGTTAAGATGCACTGTGCAAAATAAATCGCAAAGGAAGAGTCATTACGAGATATACGAAGCCACTTGTAATACGAGAAGTAAATCTCTTCCCTGCTACACATCCTCTCTAAGTTGGGTAAAATAGTGTGGATGGGGCAGTAATAAAATTGATCTCACGCCCTCGTAGTGAATGAGTTAACCCCTTCAGTGGGACCACGGTTTGTATTCAGGAGCCTCCAGACGAGTTTATTTAGCTGAAGGCAGGTCTGTTGCAGTGAAGGGGTTGACCAAGACTGTATCTAAACTACCCTGTTAGAAGTCTCTCCTAACCTGAACAAAATCGTCTGGGATAGTAAGAACAAAACGGAAAATACATCCTTGAGGTGATCAATAAACCTGACACCATCCCTTCCTCCCCCACCATCTTGCATATAGACACACAATATTATTTAGTAATACATTTTTCTTATCTTGTGGCAATTGTAATAAGATCTGAAATGACTTTTGCCATAAAGGGTCAGATAAGGTTTTCATTAACTACTTCACCACTCTGAATCCTTCCTAAAAGTAAATAACATCGACTGGTCGTATGAAGAAAAAGTGGGGGAGGGGCCTTCGTGCACAAGAGGTAAACCAATTCTTCTACAGGACCAATAATAAATAAAACATAAATAAATAAATGTCCTGTTCAAGGTTAAGTATAATACTTCCACAGGTCCTATAATAAATAGTTAAATAAATAAATATAATAGAATTATTAAAGATCATTTGATTATAGGGGTTAGCGTCAATATATCCACACGTCCAAAGAATAAATAAAGCAAATATAAAATTATAAATGTCCACTGACTCAAGGGGTTAACTCCAATACTTCCACCGGTCTTTTCCAAGCCCAGTAAAACTGCCAGTCAGCAGCAAAAATAAACCCCAAATTACGTCCATTTAGTGACGTAATAAACCTTCGTCCATAATCGTTCTCATCTTGTCTATAACTGATCCTGGAAGGTGGTGGTTATACATGCTTTAACCCTTTGCCTACCATGAAACTCTCTCTCTCTCTCTCCTATTTCACTTATGCGCACTGTTTCCTTCCATTCCGTTCTATTCAGTCTGTTATATTCAGGGTATACCCTCTCTTTAAATTTACCTTTCCTGAATCCCAACTCCTTTCACATTTCCCTTCTACTAGTACCTTCTTTACTTAGTTTCTCTCTCTCTCTCTCTCTCTCTCTCTCTCTCTCTCTCTCTCTCTCTTCTACTTACTTCCTCTTACACGTGTTACTTCTACTCATTTCCTCTTTTCTCATTCTCAGGCTCCTTCCTCCTCCCTTCCCTCCTCTCCACTGCTCTCTTACTTCCTTTGACTATTCTCTCTATCTTTCTCCACTCACTGTTTCTTCCAACTTTCTTTCCCGTCTTACTTTTCCCTTCCCTCTTTTCCAGTGATCCCCTTCTTCTCTTGATTTCTCCTTCAATTTTCTTCAACTCACCTTTTCCTCCATCTTTCCCTCCCTTATTCTATTTCTACTCCCTTTTCTCTTACCTTCTGTTCTGCTCTCTTCGTTTTCCCCTGCCCTCTCCACTCCTCTATTTTCCTCTCTTTGATCATCATTGCCCTATCTGAGTACTTGAGTTTTTCCATATCCATTTATCTTGGCTTTTTTCCCTTCCATTCTCCACCACCCACATTTCCCTCTTTTTGGTCTTTTCCTTTTCTCCCACCTATTATTCTCTCTCTTTCCTTGCCCTCTCCTCTTCTGTCCTTCTTCATTCCTTGCTCTTACTCTGTCTTTCCTGTCTTCCTGACCACTCACTTTCCTGTCCCTCTCACTCCTTCCTTTCCGTTACTTCCAATCTGCCATCCCTTCCACCCTCTTTCTCTACCCTACCACTCTTCCCACTTCCCCCTTCTCTTTCTTCCTACCTACAGTTAACATGTCCATGTTATCCTTTCCTTCCCTTTCTTCCTTCCTCACTCCTTGCTTTTCTCCATTCTGTCTTTCCCCCATCCTCTTTTTCCCTTCAAGACTCTCTTCCCTTTTCCCTCTTTCCAGCTTTCCTCCTCCTTGCCTTCTGTCCTCTCCTACGCTACTCCTTTCTCCCATGCCCATTCCCCCTCACCCTCCCCTAAGTATGTACATGTCAGACCCTTCCCCTGTTTTCAATATGGCTTGGGCAAATACAGACCGTGGGCTGATGTAAGGAAACTGATAAGTTTCGTGAAAGTCGTCCACTGAGCTTGATATGGACGGATGGATGAGAAGATGGGTAGGCAGGTGGCTATAAATGAGTTACTGGTGGATGAGAGTGGACAGACAATTGAACAGAAATGAATATAAGGATAAAAACTATGGGAATAAATCTCAGTTACAGAAAAAAAATTGGAGAAATAATAAGTTAGGTGCTTGTGCTAGTTAGAAAGATACTTCGTGACACCAGATAGTTAAATGAAACCCAGAATATTATCTGTTAATCACTCTACTCTTCCTAATGCAAGATGGAACAGGGGAACAATCACTGTATCAACAGGCTAAAGTTTCTGTCACTCTCTAGGTCCAAATTTTCCGTAGTAGGTTGACCACGGCTCTACAGTCTGGTTATGTTGTAGGAGGGATGTGATACTAAAAACAACAGGCAGACGGGAAGCTTGTGTTTATATATTATGGAATTTACCCATCAGAACATATATTAAGCGACTGGCTATAAAGCCATCATCCGTTTAATATCCCGCGTCATCATAACGTCTGCAAAACAGTCCTTAAGATGAATTCTGTATTTCAGTCAGTGTAAATCGTGTATCGAGCAGTGATTCTCCCCTTTCCCTCTTCCTTCCTGCCGCCCCCGGCAGTGGTTTCTCTCTCTCTCTCTCTCTCTCTCTCTCTCTCTCTCTCTCTCTCTCTCTCTCTCTCACCACGTCCGGGTGCCTGTACGTCAGCCTCAGGTCGCGTGAGTAAGTTATATCTGGAATCTGGATCAGGTCGAGGGTGAGGCACAGGAAGAAGGATGAAGGGAGAGAGACGGACAAACGATGACAGGCTTGAGTTACGTGACACAGGCAGTACACAACAAATGAAGGGAGGGGAAAGGGAAGAACTGACGACTTCAGACATGGAATAGGTGTAAAGGTTTTTGAATTACAGGAGAATCAGCCGGCAGAAGAGAAGAGAAGATGTGAAAGGAATAATGCGTACCCTGTCTCCAGCACTGTGTTAAAGGCGACCCTTGGAGTGGATGTTGTGATGTTCCTTTGCTGTGCTGTGTGTATACAAATGTGGTACTCAACGGGCAGGGGTGGAGCAGGTAGAACAGGCAGGGGTGAGGGGGTAAGGGCGGTACGGGAGGGAGGAGAGAGCCAGGAAGGGAGGAGAGAGTAAGGGAGAGGAGTGGTGAGTAAGGGAAAGGAGTGGAGAGTAGGGGAAGGGAGGGGAGAATAAGGGAAGGAAGGGAAGAAGCAAGGAGAGAGGGAAGAGTCAGGGAAGGGAGGAGAGAAGGTGAGAGGGAGGGGAACGTCTGGGAAGGGACAGGAGAGTCAGGGAAGGAAGGAAAGAGTCAAGGAGGGAGAGTCAAAGGTGGGGGGAGGAGAGTCATGGAAATTAAGGGAGAAGCAAGGAGGGAGGGGAGAGTCGGGGAAGGGAGGGGAGAGTCAGGAAAAGGAGGGGAGAGTCAAGGACCGGAGGGAACAGTCAGGGAAAGGGGGGGGGGCAGTCAGGGAAGGGAGGAAAGAGCCAGGGAGGTAGAGTCAGGGGAGAGAAGGGAGAGTAAGATGAAGAGGAACGAGATGAGGGTAGGTGGAGTGGGAATACTAGGGTGAGCGAAGGCAAGGGAGAGAGGGCAGTAGTGAGAGGGGGAAATGAGAAGAGAGTAGATGGAGTGGGGCTCTCGGAAGCTGGGAAGGACAGGAGATGAAATAAGAGGAGAGAACAGTGGAAGACAAGGCTCGGAGGTGTATAGAGGGTGTAGACTTGGGGAGGGAAGTGGAATGAGAAAGTGAGAAGGAAGGCCATAGGAAGGAAGAATATAAACATGAAGGAAACAGAAGAAAAGATACAGTATAGACAGAAGAGATCGAGGTGGAGGAAGAGAGGTGGTGGAGATAACCCAGCGGTGCAAGAAGAATGTGAAGACAAATAGAAAAAAGGTGACTAAGAGCAAACAGGGAGGCGAAAACAATCATTCCTTTCATCCTACCAAGGCTGTGGGTGAATTTGCATCTGATATATTACCAGAATTATTAACCACATGGCTGGAAATCAGGGGAGTAACAAGTCCTAGGCATAGCCATATAATAAACTGCCTCATAAAATAACGATGTCAGCTTAAGAGTTTGAATGACTAACAAATAATACATTTTCATTCAACTGTTTACGAATTTTCAAGTAATGCCACTAGCCTCTAGTCTGAAAAAAAAAAAAAAAAAAAGCAAAACAACCCAAAAAAGACGCAAAATTATGCAATGATTATTTCCTAACGAGAGACAATATTCAAGGTACAGTATTTACTACTAGGAAAACTAAACATCAACTAGCTGTGAATAGCTTAAGTATAACTGCAGGTGAAAAAATCATTTTGAAAATAAAGTTTAGCAGAAAACTTAAACAGAGGAGTTAAAAGGTATCTACTGAATTATGGTGTTAATTTCTAAACCCAATTAAAAACTTCAAGGGGTGTTGAAAAACGGTATATTTAGTTGTTTTCATTGCGAGCCTTGAGAATATTTCCAGAATTTTAGATTACGAAGTCATATGTAAGTGACTCACGGTGACTGACTCATTAGTGCTCTTACTTCAGAATCTGGTGGTGTGACAGGCAGATTTGATCAGCCATGTGAGAGATCCAAATATACTTTATTAATCAGTCACTGTGTTACACCTTTGTTTACCATCAGTACTGTGTTAAACCTTTGTTTACCAACAGTACTGCGTTACACCGTTGTTTACCCATCAGTACTGCGTTGCACCTTTGCTTACTAACAGTACTGCGTTACACCTTTGTTTTTTTATGTGAGAGGAAGAAGGAACCAAGGGCGCGAGCCCGCAATTATTGTTCCTTCCAAGAGAAAAACAAAATACAATAGAGACCCAAATTCAAGATCCGATCATTTCTAGATGCCTGGACACACTGCGTTTGAAAGACTGGAGATCATAGGAAGCTGGAAATACAGACACAGTGAGATAGTTCCAGAGTTGACCTGTTGCATAAATGAAGGACTGGGAGTAACGGTTAACTCTTGCATTAGAGTTGGACAGAAAAGGGATGAGAGTTTGCTGCTAGACGGGTGCTACGCGCCCGTCGTAGAGGTGGAGGAATGCATGCAGACAGTTCAGAGGAGCAGTGACCATTAAAGTCACGATAGAAAAGAGATAAAGATGCAACAGTGCGGCGAAGACACAGAGGTTGAAGGGAGTCAGTAAGAGGAGGAGAGTTAATGAAACGAAAAGCCAACATGACTGCGTTACGGCTTTGTTTACCCAACAGTACTGTGTTACAGCTTTGTTTACCAACAGTACTGTGTTACACCTTTGATTACCAGCATTACTGCTTTACACCTTTGTTTACCATCAGTACCGCGTTACACCTTTATTTACCATCAGTACTGCGTTACACCTTTGTTTACCCATCAGGAGTGCCAATGCCGGGGCTGGGCTACTCAATCCAGAACCAGTTGCAACCCCTGAGTGGCATTATGTGGGCCACTTGCCGACCCCTGAGTGACATTATGTGAGCCATTTGATAAAACCTGCCAACCCTTGGATATATACCCATTATGAACTACATCCGGGGGGAGTGCCTGTACCCACTACACCACCAGACATATTTACTGGTTACATGGTTACCACCCAGCATATGCTGGGTTACAGGAAACCATATGGCTTGTCAATCTGTGTAATCACCTAAATGGAGCAATTCATCCAGTGAATGGATGGTGGACGTCTCAATATATCTGCTGTATGTGTTCTGTGTTGTGTGGGTGTTGAGTAATTAAAATGATGACGGTTTTATTTCCATGACGATTTTTAAATATCTTCCTTGAATCCAATGATCTTTTATGTGCTAAGGGTATTTAAACACACACACACACACACACACACACACACACACACACACACACACACACACACACACACACACACACACACACACACACACACACACACACACACATACACACACACACAACCAATTTACGCTCTTCTATATTTATGTTCATTCCAGATTTCGTTAAGTGGTGTTAATTTGAGTTGGTATATGTCCGGGAAGATCAGAGGAAAAAAGTAATAATAACGAAACGTAAACTTTGCAACACTCATGGAGGAGGCGACAATCTATTATAATGATGATGATGATGATGATGATGATGATGATGATGGTGGTGGTGGTGATGGATAAAAGTGTACATACAGCCATGCAGGAAATGGAGGAGCTTCAAGATAATGAAATGGAAATTGGAAGGTAACTGATCGATGATAGAAAATGACAAGGTAATGGAGAGCAAAGGTTGGACGGTGATACAGAAAAGCATATTTATGGAGACAAGAAGAAAGAGTTATTAGAGAAAGTAAAAGTTCAGAGGCAATGACGAGCTGAAGATAAAATGAGTAATGATGAGATGGATAGAAAAGAAGACATAAAACAGTATATGATTAGGGAAAAGGGAGACAGTAAGGGTAGCAGACAGGATAGGAGAAAAAAAAAACGAAGAAAATTCTAAAGAAACGAGAGAGAGAGAGAGAGAGAGAGAGAGAGAGAGAGAGAGAGAGAGAGAGAGAGAGAGAGAATGGGAACGGGAGAAAGAGTAATGGCAATGTAAAGACTGGTTGGTAAAAGAATGGACTGCTGGGCATCGGAGGGGGGGGGGAAGTAAAGATGGGGGAGGGAGGGGGGGGTATGGATGGAGGAATGGAGAGGAGAGATAGAATGAAGAAGTACTGGAGAGAAGGAGCGAGGGAGAGAGTAAAGGGGGTAATACAAGATAGAGTAATGGACTAATGATGGATAAGAGTCAAGAGAAGAGAGAGAGTGAAGAAGGAATGGAGGAAGTGAAGCTGGTTGCACAGACACAAAAACAATTAGCTTAAATCAAAGACGAGAGAGGAAAACTACATGAAAGGACTAGTGAGACTTGCTTATCATTTGTATTATATGCCTGTGAGTCGGTCTGTATTTCACTTATTTATCTGTACTATCTATCAAAGTCTTATTTGCTGATTTCTGTTCCTCTCTCTCTCTCTCTCTCTCTCTCTCTCTCTCTCTCTCTCTCTGTATGTACCTGTCTATCAACCTTTCTGTTTACATATCTTTCTATTTGTCTTTTTGCCTATCCATCTGTCTATCTAAGTATCTGTCTGGCTACCTGTCAACCAATCTATCTATCTGTCTTCATTTTCATATTTTCCTTATCACTGAGCACTACGACAACAAGCAATCAAAGTTAAAGTAATACACAGCAAGATCAGCAGAGGTACAAAAAAAGATTCTGGGACAACAACATGTCAGCTTTTCTATGATTATGGAGATGACACAGGGCGTTAAAATCACGTCACTGTACAGTAGTGAGGTGTGTGTGTGTGTGTGTGTGTGTGTGTGTGTGTGTGTGTGTGTGTGTGTGTGTGTGTGTGTGTGTGTGTGTGTGTGTGTGTTGGACATGAGGCAGTGTGTGTGGAGTGGCATTGTAAATGTAGTCTAGTGTGGTGTGTGTGTGTGTGTGTGTGTGTGTGTGTGTGTGGTGTGTTTGACATAAGGCAGTGTGTGTGGAGTGGCAGTGTAAGTGTAGTCTAGCGTGGTGTGTGTGTGTGTGTGTGTGTGTGTGTGTGTGTGTGTGTGTGTGTGTGTGTGTGTGTGTGTGTGTGTGTGTGTGTGTGTGTGTGTGTGTGTGGTGTGTTTGACATGAGGCAGTGTGTGTGGAGTGGCAGTGTAAATGTAGTCTAGCGTGGTGTGTGTGTGTGTGTGTTTGACATAAGGCAGTGTGTGTGGAGTGGCAGTGTAAATGTAGTCTAGCGTGGTGTGTGTGTGTGGTGTGACATAAGGCAGTGTGTGTGGAGTGGCAGTGTAAATGTAGTCTAGCGTGGTGTGTGTGTGTGGTGTGTTTGACATGAGGCAGTGTGTGTGGAGTGGCAGTGTAAATGTAGTCTAGCGTGGTGTGTGTGTGTGGTGTGTTTGACATGAGGCAGTGTGTGTGGAGTGGCAGTGTAAATGTAGTCTAGCGTGGTGTGTGTGTGTGTGTGTTTGACATGAGGCAGTGTGTGTGGAGTGGCAGTGTAAATGTAGTCTAGCGTGGTGTGTGTGTGGTGTGTTTGACATGAGGCAGTGTGTGTGGAGTGGCAGTGTAAATGTAGTCTAGCCTGGTGTGTGTGTGTGGTGTGTTTGACATAAGGCAGTGTGTGTGGAGTGGCAGTGTAAGTGTAGTCTACTGTAGTGTGTGTGTGTGTGTGTGTGTGTGTGTGTGTGTGTGTGTGTGTGTGTGTGTGTGTGTGTGTGTGTGTGTGTGTGTGTGAGGTGTGTTTGACATAAGGCAGTGTGTGTGGAGTGGCAGTGTAGGTGTAGTCTAGTGTGCTGGACAAGAGGCAGTGTGTGGCGTGGCAGTGTAAGCGTAGTATATTGTGGTGTGTGTGTGTGTGTGTGTGTGTGTGTGTGTGTGTGTGTGTGTGTGTGTGTGTGTGTGTGTGTGAGGAATGTTTGACATGTGGCAGTGCGTGGCGTGGCAATGTAAGTGCAGTCTAGAATGGAGTGTGTGTGTGGTGTGTTTGATATAAGGCAGTGTGTGTGTGGTGTGGCAGTGTAAGTGTAGTCTAGTGTGGTGTGTGTGTGAGGTGTGTTTGACATGAGGCAGCGTGTGTGGCGTGGCAATGTAAGTGTAGCCTAGTGTGGTGTGGCTGACTGAGTTGTAGTAGTATAAAATGTAGCAGTGTGTGGTGTGATACTGTCTTCTGCTAAAGTGATGATTAAGAGCTTCAGGGAAGGTAATAAATTGAGAGATAAATAAAATGAAAAGCCAAATTTCCGGACAACAAGGAAACACTTTTGCTGATTTATTTTCAAGATCTCCTCCATAAATAACTGGAATGGCTTATATCTTTGCTTCTTTGTCTTCATTTAAGTATCTGCAGTTTGTTCTTATAATTTCTCTTTTTCCCCGTTACTTCCCAGTTATTTCAATTTTTCAGTCATGTCATTTCTTGGGGATGATCCTGGCTTTCATGATTACATTAACATTCTTCTCCTTCCTCTCTCTCTCTCTCTCTGTCTCTGTCTGTCTCTGTCTCTCTCTCTCTTTACGACTTGTACTGTTCTCTCTCTAGTTATATTGTAGGTTGACATTCCTTCTCAAATAATTAAAAAACTAATACTCGTATTTCATTTCTCCATCTTTTCCTCATCTACATTCTAAGCTTTTCCTTAGTCCGATGTCTTTTCCTTTCTCATACGTCTCCTCTCTTCTTTCTCTTCCCTTTTATTTTCTCTCATTTCAGATCTTTCCATTTCCCTCTAGGATGGGACGTGCTCTATATTACTTTCCTGCACTCTCTCTCTCTCTCTCTCTCTCTCTCTCTCTCTCTCTCTCTCTCTCTCTCTCTCTCTCTCTCTCTCTCACCTTCATTTCCTCGTGCCTCTCGGCTCCTCGTCTCAGTAATCTCGAAGGAAATTCACCTCCGTCTCGACCCCACCTTCGGCCCAAATGCTGTTCAACCTCGCCCGCGTTGTGCCTGAAATGTGCCTGATGATGTGACTGAAATGTGCCTAAATTATGCCTGATGATGTGCAATAAAATCTGTCTGGACACCTGCCTGAAACTGTTTGTAGATGTGTCTGGAATGTGGTGGATGATGTGCCTAAGATGCTTCTAATGTTGGGCCATAAATGGGACTGATGCGCCGGTAATGAGTCCGATTTTTTTTTGCCTCAGACATGCACGATGATTTTCCTGCAATGTGCCTGATTTTGTTCCTGAAACGTACCCGACTATGTGCCTGATATGTTCCTGATGTTGCGCCCCGAATATTCCTGATAGTTCTTCAATTATGTGTGACCTCCCTGAAATGTGCATAATAATGTGCTGCCTAATACCGTGTGTATGAAATTTACCTGACGTGCCTGATGTGCCTGAAACATGTCTGATGAGTGCCTGATGTTCCTGAAATGCGTTCTGATGACGTGCTTATGTTGTGTCTGATTTTGCTCTTGAAACATGCCTGGCGTTGGGTTCTAAATGTGACTGAAATCTGCCCACTGTTGTGCCTAAAATTCATCTAATATGTCTGACCTTGTGTCTAAAATATGTCGGGAATGTGCATAATGTGTCTGAAATGTGCACAACACTGTACCTGAAATGTGCCCAAAATGTGCACAGTACTGTCCAGAACATGAATTGTGCCCGGCGTGCCTCAGAGCTGCCTCCTGCTGTGCTTTCAGTGTGTCTAATGGCATCAGTGAAATCCGCCTAATGTTGTGCATGAAATGTGCCTCCTGTTGTGCCTGTTGATGTACATTGGATCTGTCCGTAATTCTTCCTGAAACCAATGATGTGCCTGATGTTGTGCATGAATCTGTACATGATGATGTACTTCAAATAAGCCTGATGTCGTACCTGAAACTGTATGATGGTGTGTCTGATGTGTCAGAGACTGTATAATATGTCTGTATGACGGTGTGTGTGTGTGTGTGTGTGTGTGTGTGTGTGTGTGTGTGTGTGTCAAAATTCAGGATTTTTGGCACAGCACTCTCTTTCCGCTAACCAGAAGCATCTGTCGTCAGCTGGAATAAATACTAAAGCTGATGCTAACACGAGAGGGTTAATGGTACGGCATCAATACTCTTAGGCTCCAGTGCTTACTCTCAGCTAAATAAAATCACCCGGAGTGTTACCTGGAATTAAATTCTTGAAACGGCACGAGTGTGAAAGGGTTAATTAGACATAAAAAAAAGAACTGAGGTATGCATCGATGCCTGAGAGAAGCAGTTCCATCACAGACACAGTACAACACCCACGGGGCTTCCGTCCATCCAACAGTAATCACGCTTGGGAAGATCAAAGCAGTACAATCACGGACAAATTTTCGCCTAATACTCAACTGTGTTTGCTTCATACTTAAGGCATCTTTGTCACTTTCCTCCCAGACGCATCATATCAATAAAAATCATGTATGGGCAGAGAATCATACCAAGCCTCAATAGGAAAGTGAGACGTAGACGCAGTAGAATAAGAGTATGAGGCAATCTTGTGTCCGTGAGTGTACCTCCTGAGGGCACGCCTGTCAGCAGCACCGAACCAAGATGATTGGCCAGGCGGCGGTGTGTTTGTGTCTGAGGCTGTGGTGATATCAAAGCACTTCTCTGTGTATCAGGGGACCTTCCTTTGCAGCATACATTCTCTAGTTTTCTTCAGCAAAATGTTAACTCGTCCAATATTTATAATTTCATTTAATTTTCTCTGCCTTATTCCAGATCTTTGTTTGTGTCGAAAATGACATAGCAATAAAAAAATAGATAAATATACACATAAATAAACAGAGGAATAAGTACAAAACCTAGTGTCGAATATTCTCTTTCAACGTGAGGGTGGTTGTGAGGCGTGATAACCTGCCTGACATACAACCACGCACCGGATTTGATGGTATTAGTGAACGTGACGGTGGTGCCCAAGTGTGACCCTCTACCCACGTCTCTTCATTATCATTCTATTCCAGCAGTTATTATTTTTTATCCTTATTAACAACCCTTCAGATCGTGTTCTAGGGGACGACTGAGACTTGGCAAAGATGACTGCTGACCTGATGAACCCTCGTGTAGATGACAGGTATAATTTTAAGCTACTTCTTCCTGTTACCAATTTAATATTCTACTTTCTCTTCAGAACCCTCTTTACCTGTTATTAGTCCTTTCAAATTACAGTTTCCAGTTGCTTTCTTTATTCTCACTCCTTCCTCTTCCCAGTCAACTTTCTGTCTCCTCTTCTGGCCTCGTTTCCAGTGTCTAATCTAACTTCTACGTGTTGCATAATATCCTATCTTCATCACCACTTCTACCCCATCAACTGTTTTTTGTTTTGCTATCCTTTATTTAAGTTTCCAGTTACTAGCAAATGCCCATTCTCTTTCCCATCTCACTTTCCTCCTGTTATTTCAACTTATCTCCCAGCTCACTCTTCCCACTTCAGTTCTCAAGCCTGCCATCTGCTCTTTGCCTCTCTGTCTGTCTGTCTGTCTCTCTCTCTCTCTCTCTCTCTCTCTCCATTCGACTTCCTTCTTCTTATCCTAGTGTCTAGTTTCCATCCACATTCCCTCGCTTCTCTATTCCCAGTTTTATTCCCCCCTTCTGCTTCTAAACTCATCTTACCATCCTTTGCCAACTCTCCATTAATCCTCCTTTCCTTACCCATCGTCCTTTCCTGACCCTTCTTCCCTTTCAAGTAGTTTTTACCTTTTCCCATTCCCCCTCCTCCTTTCCCCTTTCCCACTTTCTTTTTTCCCCTCCCGACCCAGTCTCTCTTCCCCTTCCATCACCCACTTTCCAGCAGCCTTCCATCTCTCATTTCCTTTACCCAGTCCTATCTTAGCTCCTTCAAGACGTCGTCATGTATGGTAAGGACTGGTATAGGAATGTGGAAATCAGAGTATATCCACAATGTTAAATTATGAAACAACTTGCAACACTTCTCGAAAACTTAAGGAACGTGAGTGTAGTAAATATGAGTTACAAGGAAAACAGAGAAAAAGATACAGCCGAATAAGAACATTTGAATGAGAACGAGACATAATGACTGAGAGGAGTAGAAAACATATTTCCGCTTGTCTGACATGGGTAAAGAAGAGTACTAGTAATATTACTAAAGTGTATAGATATTTCGCAATGAAAATACCGAACAAGAAGTACTGTGAAGTTTGTACGCGCTGTAACCCCTCTTCCATGTATTCATAAAGCAATCTGACAAACGCCCATGAAAGGAAATGAATGGAGCTTATATTAAAATGTTTAATTCAGTGTTCCAAAAGGAAAGAAATGGAAGAGTAATGATGATATGGGCGAATACGTTCCGGGCAATAATATCGATTCCCTCTGTACTAGAACAGTTGTGAAACTCTTAGTAAGAATATTTAAATGTTTGTATAGTTCCAAAAGGCCACATCACTGGGTTATAAAAGTATTTCCTTGCTGCCTCATTATGTCCGGTAACCAACTGGATGGATAATAATGTCACCGACTGTACAGGGAAAGTTATATAACAGACACTTACCTACAGTGTGGTTCAGCAGTGCGGTGACTGGATGGACGGTGGGTTCTAGGGTGTCTGAAACGATAAAAGAGTTCTTAGAAAGTTACACACACACACACACACACACACACACACACACACACACACACACACACACACACAGGCGCTTTGCATTCCTAATTACAGCTTTACAATCTTATCATCTATTTCTTTTCCTTCATTTCATACGCGTTGCATTAATCTTTGTTTTTTTTTTTTACAATTCTTGATTTTTGCTTCTTTGTATTTGTTCACTTCTTCTCCACCTGGCCATTTATTCCAGTGTTCCAATATCGGTTTTACAATCAAGTTCTTACCAGAGAGAGAGAGAGAGAGAGAGAGAGAGAGAGAGCTAACCTCTCCTAATATTGCTTGAACAGTTAACGGGAACGCATAATAAACATGAAGGAAATTTGGCAGATGGGCGTTAAAGAATCACATAATTCATCCTCAGCACGAGACTGTATCAATGTCATGTAGAAGGAGACTAATAATTTTGGGAGCAGTGAAGCGAAAGAGGCTGTGTGTGTGTGTGTGTGTGTGTGTGTGTGTGTGTGTGTGTGTGTGTGTGTGTGTGTGTGTGTGTGTGTGTGTACTGCCAACCCTTAACAAAATTAATCCTGCCTAGTGCTGGTAAATATTTTCATCGGCTAGTCTTCATCGCAGCTCGTGGAGGCTGACCCACAACTTCACTAATTAACCTTTATTTTTTTTTCCTACCACTGTATCGCTATTTTATTAATTTTTTTACATCCCTTCACTACAATGACTTCCTGGTTGATTCTCTTCTGGCTATCTCCAGACGATTTCATTCAGCAAGAGAACTTTGAAAACTGGAGGAGGAGGAGGGGAGGGGAGGCAGTCATGCATAGCTTTCATTTATACCTTCACTACCATGACGTAGTTGTTTATAGAAGGCCGTATCTAACCTCTCTAATTCCAAGTCTCCCTAGCAAAGTTAAGTTGCCTGGGAGTACCAAGAAATATTATTATACGGATCTACATCATTGTCATAGCACTTCTTTGTGACTAGCACTATATTCAATTGTTACTCTTTTGCCACAACTCAAGATGAAAAGATGTACTTTTACGCCTCGTTAAAGTGAACAGAATACAGAAATATAAGCCCGTCTCCGGCTATACCCATTTAGCGTCATATTATCATCCGCTTATTTTACCCCCCTGGACCTGTTCCTACACTGACCCATTTTCCCCATGGACCTATTTACCCCATGGACGTATTCCCTCCATGGACTTGTCCCCACAGACCTACAGAGATACCAGCGTAAAATACAAAAACATCATGAAGGTGAACACGTTAAATTAGACAGCGTGCGATGAAAGGATTACACTCCCGTTAAATGTCTTGAAGTACAATATTTCATTCTTGCTTCTTTCAGATGGTTTAACTGAGATTAAGAGAAGCCCTTCATGCTGGTGAGGATAACCCTTTCGCAAAGGTGACGTAATCTTTGGTTTACTCTTGTTATCTCCACAAGATCTGTATCAGGTTATGAGAGTTTTCTTTATTAGATATAACCTTTAATAATTTCTGTGACACAAGAGGCCTTAAATATTAATAATATCGTTTGGAAATAGCAAAATGAGTATAAACCTCGTGGTGTGCTATCACAGCGAAGGGGATAAGCCAGCAACATGAAGGCCTAATACAAATTCCAGAAGTGATACGTACTCGATTATAAGTTTTTCTCACTGGGGGTGGAAGTGGAAGACAGGGGAAGTTGGAAGATGGGTGGGGAGGTGTGGGAGAGCGGAGAAAGAGATGGTCGGAGCTGGAGGAGATGTGGGAGGAGGTGGGGGGGGGAGTGGAAGGTGGAGGGAGCTTAAGAAGTGGTGTGGGAAGTGAAGGGAACTGGAGAAGCGGTGTGAGCGGTGGAGGGAGCTGGAGAAAAGGAGTGGGAGATGAAGACGGAGAAAAGATGTGGGAGGTGGAGGGAGCTGAAGAGGAGTTGGCGGGGTGGGAGAGGAGAGAGGAGAGAGGTTGGACGAGAGATAAGGAAGGGAGGTGGAGATTAAGAGAAATAGTTGAGGGAGATAGGGTGGGGGAGGGGTTGGGGGGATGGAGCATTGATGGATTGTTGAGAGAGGGCTGGAGTTATCTGGTGGCACACACGGTCACCTCCTTTACTCTTCACAACTCCATGGTCCTCCAACCATATGCACTGTGGCATAAGCACTGCCCTATGAATTTATTTTAGCTGCATAAATACGGAAACTCAATGCTCTCTTTTCTGTTCCACGAAGATTTTGCTTTCATTCAATATTTTCCATTGTGAGTACAGTTCGTTCCCTGAGGCCTAACAGTCCTCCTACGTACCACACACCTTCACATGTTCCCATTCTGGCATTAACAGTCACACGCTATATTGAAAACATGCTTAGGGCAGTCTTATTAAAGACTGCAAGCTTGGCATTAACGGGAGTGTTTTTTAAGAAATGCCTTTTTCATGTACGGTACGAGTTGAGTCTTTTATAAAATCTTCAAATCTTCAGACTGTTTGGGCTCCAACTCGTCTTTTAGACAGCAGTCAAATATGGCAAGATCATGAAGATTCTCTTACAATACAGTCAAATAAAGAGTTATTGCAAACTAGCAAACCCACTATCATAATGTGGTACGTAATGAATGGATGTATACAAAATATACTGGCCACTGGAGACAGCACACAAAAACGATCAACCTCATGACGTCACATGTGGCCACTTTGCTGGGCCAGGACCACAATGGCCAACCACTGAAAAGGATTTGATATTCCGATGTAGGTTCCGGCCGCCCCCACCTCAAAGTGAATATGCTCACGGCGAGATATACTACTGTGGTTATCACCAACGATATTTTAGGATATATATCAGACTCGGGACAATATCATCAGGCGAAAATAAATAAATGACCAAATATACTGTAAATCTCACAAAACAAATTAATTTTAAGTGTGTGTGGGTGATGGAGGGAGGGAAGAGGGGAAGATGGAAGTCCTTGATCTTCATACCTTTTTCAGGGATGGGAAGTTTCAAGAACTGCGTGGGAGTTAAAGTTTTTAAGGTTTACGCTGGATCTTATGTGTTATGGTTCGGTATTAGATATTTATCTCTGATTATTCCTAACAAATTATTATAAATTAATAAGTATATTGTTATGTGTGTAAGAATTTATTTTTTCTGTATATTATGTATAGTGTGTGTGTGTGTGTGTGTGTGTGTGTGTGTGTGTGTGTGTGTGTGTGTGTGTGTGTGTGTTTGGGTGTGTGTGCGTCGATGCCGCGTAAGCCAGCATCCACGCACATGCGCTCGCTCACGTTCTTGCCTGTTTAGTCTGTACACATTCATAAAGACTTAGTTGATTCTGTTTGCTCTCTCGACGCAGGTGTGAATAAAACTGTTTTTAATATCAGTGACTGGTGGAGCTTGGACTGGCGTGACATAAAGAGTTGTATTCAGTGATATTTATAATGATCACAGTGCAAGAGAGAAACTAAATTGCTTAATGCTTTTGTGCATGTTTCTCCTCTGGTCCCAACTGCGTGTTGTTGCGTGCATGCGACCGGAGCGTATAATTTATCAGGCCGAAAATTTTGTATGGAGACAGTTTTTGTGGGTTAGCGTCGGGAGAGGGTGTGTTTGACTGGAGAAGAGAGGGAGAAGAAGCAGTGTTTTGTTATTGTATATTATTCTGAACATCTTTTTTTTCACTTTGTATCAGCATCCTATTGCAAGCATTACTGTATTATTATTATTATTATTATTATTATTATTATTATTATTATTTGTGGCATTTCAGTGCGATTTAGTTATCTTTTTATATGATTTCATTCATTTGGCAAGTTTGTTGTTAGACTTTAGTGTAGTTATTTGGGGTATTATCAGGTTACTTTTGTCCTCATTCTTTTGTGTTTTCATTATCTCATTGTAAATATTGTAAATAATATTAGCTTGTATTATTTTAGGTATATTATTTATTGTGTTTACTTTGTCCTTGCTAATGTCAGCTAATTTAATTTACTTTCGGACCTTTGTTACGAGCTTGGAGTTAGTTTTTTTTTGTTTTTCATCACTTGTCCATTTGTTCAGTTCCCTTTTCACTTTGTTTTTTTCTCAGCTTTTTTATGCAGTCAGATTGTTATCTTGAGTTTCGTACTCCCATCTCGAAATATATAATTTGGCTTTACCTCGCCAGGATACTACCATGATATTTTGATTATTAATGTGTCATTATGGAGGTTAGAACTAGTGATGTTACTGTGCAGAGAGAATATGTTGATGCAGAGCAGGCTAAGTGTGATCATGAGTATAGGATGTTGCACCTTAAACTACAGAAGGAGAATAGGACGTAACAGCTTCAACTACAGCTTCAGAGGGAGAAAAACGAGGAGAATAATAGACTGCAGGAGGAGAAGATAAAACTGGAACAGATGAAGCTTGACTATGAAATGTGTATGAATTGCCCAAGTGCCCCAACTAATTTTCCCCATTCTTTTTCAGAATTTAGAGCAGTTGAACCCATTAAATTAGTTCCCCTATATGATGAGTGCTTAGTTCTGGAGTTCATTGACCGATTTGAGAAGATTGCTACAAGTAACACGTGGCCCAAAGACGGCTGGTCGTCTCTAGTTCAGACAGTAATCAAAGGTAAAGAGTTGAAGGCCTATAACAGTCTTAGCCACCAAGAATCACAGGATTATGAGGTACTGGAGAAAGCCATACTGTGTGCATACGAAATGAAACCTGAAGCTTACAGGCAGAAATTTAGGAATTGCAGGAAGTGCCCTCATGACACTTTTGTAGATTTCAGTAGGCAGGTAGCTGATGCATTTAATCAATGGATGCGAAATGAGGATGTCTCAGAATCTTATGTTAAGCTTAAAGAACTTCTTATCCTTGAGAACTTCCTTGCTAAGATTGATACAGATTTAAGAACTTACCACACTGATAAGAAAGTTAAGAATGTTGCTGATGCTGCAGTTTATGTAGATGATTATTTATTGATCAAGAATCTGAATAATGGTAAAGAAGTTCCTAGGAGTGTTTCTCAAAAGTGTTACCCCTCTCAGCTCCCCAGACAACCATCTCAGAAGTCTAGCTCCACGAATTACTCCACACCCAAACCTGATACACCTCACATTTCCCCCAAAACCTACACGCCGCCCATTTACTTGTTCATAATGCAAGAAGCCAGGTCACACTGTAGATAGATGTTGGCAAAAGTCAGGTGTTTGTGAAGCCAGTAAGGTTTGTTTCTCGTGGAGCTCCCGTGGTTACCCCTTCAGTTGATCCCATGTTGTTAGTCAGGGAAAGTCTGATGTTTTACACCTTTCTAGGGTTGATGTTGTTCTGGAAGGTGGGAAGAAGGAGGCCACAGTTGTGTTGAAGCCCACTGTTTCAGGAGGTGTGGTACAGGCGGTGACAAGCAGTGTTGCTCCTGCTTCCTCATATGCCTGCTACTGTATTCTAGTTCAGTGAAGGTGAATGAAGTGCAGCATCCGGTACGCATTCTTCGTGACTGGTTCTTTAATTTCTTTGTGGGTAGGGCCAAATAATGAAGTTTTTGATGTTGCAGGAGGAGAGTTTGTTCTGATTAGGGGTATAACAGGTGCAAAGACTGTGCTGCAAGTTTCTTGTGAGGTTAAATGTCAGTTGGGGCTGGCACGATTGGGTGTTGTAGATTTTTTACCTGAGAGTGATGTTGACTTAATATTTGGCAATGACCTAGTGAGAGGTGAGGCGATCACCACTCCAGTTTTGTCAGAGGTGCCAGTATCTGAAATGCCCTCGCAGGTTGAGCCCAGTGATGCGGAGGTATTCCCAGTTTGTGCAGTGACTAGGTCCATGTCATGTGCAGAGAGCAGTCGACAGGAGAAGGTAGCTTGTAGTGTGCCCAGCGTCACTGTACCAGAGGCAACAGTTAGTCCTAATTCTGAGGACACGAAACAATCAGACGATGAGATATCTTTGCCAGATACGTTTATGGGTTCTTTAGAAGATATTTCACCTGTTCCATTGGAGGAGGTGAACACTGAGAAGTTAAAGTTGTAGTCTGGAGACAAGGAGATTCAAAGAAGTGGATGATTTTGAGGAGGAGAAGGGAGGATGTTTTTATGTGAAAGATGAGATTTTGTGAAGACGTTGGAGACTTCCACATGTGAATGTATATGATGGGATGTGGGACTACCATCAGATCATAGTATAGTACCTAATATGTGCAGGCAGGAGTTAATTCAACTGGCCCATTCTACTCCATTTGCAGGTCGCATGGGTGTAGGGAAAACCAGGGAGAGGCTGCATGCTGAATTCTACTGCCCCGGCATGGCAGCAGATGTGGCTAAGTTCATCAAACATTGTCATATCTGTCAATTAATTGGTAGGCCAAATCAGTCTGTCCCTGAGGCCCCTCTTGTCCCCATTCCTGCCATTGATCCCCCTTTTTCCAGGTTAATTATTGATGAGGTGGGACCCTTGCTCCCAGCTTCTAGTGGTAACTCATATTTGCTCACTATCATTGACCCCTTGACGAGGTACCCTGGGGCAATACCTTTACTTTCAGTGAAGGCTACGGCAGTGGTTAGAGTTTTGCTAGATTTCTTTACAAAGCTTGGTTTGCCCCATGAGTTTCAGTAAGATAGAGGGTCTAATTTACTTTCCAACATCTTCCAGCAGTCATTAGCTCAATCTGGAATCACACACATCAAGAGCAGTGCCTACCATCCAGAGACGCAAGGTGCCTTGGAGCGTTACCACCAGACTCTCAAGAATATGCTGCGCAAGTACTGTCTGGAGCACTCTATGGACTTGGACCGTGGTGTGCTGTTCCTCCTGTTCGCTACGAGGGAAGTTCCCCAGGAGAGTTTGAGTTTCTATCCTAACAAGCTCTTGTTTGCCCATCGAGTTCAGGGTCCCCTGAACTTGGTTAAAGAAACTTGGAGCAGTAACCTCGCTGAGAGCAAGAGCTTACTCCGTTATGTGCAGGACTTCAAGAGTCGTAAGAATGAGACTCTGGAGCTGGCCAGGGAAAATCTCAAGCAGGCATAAGAAAACATGAAGGTGTGGTACGTTTGAAAGGCCAAGCTGAGGGAGTTTAAGGTCGGCAACGAGGTTTTGGTGTTGCTGCCACTGCAAGGTCAGCTGCTGGCCACTGAGTTTAGTGGTCCTTACCCTGTACTGCAGCATATTAGAGACATTGACTACCTGGTGGAGACCCCTGACAGAAGGAAGAAGCACCAATTGTGCCATGTGAACATGCTGAAGCTGTACCATCAATCACCAGATTCTCCAGCTCCCGTACACGTTGTCTCCGCCACTGCTGCTGCTGCTAAGGAGGGTGTTGATAGCAGCTTGTTTGAGGTGGACTGCAACTTTCCAGATTGTGGCTCGGTGAAGAATGATGAGGCGGAGTCGACTCTCAGCTCCAAGTTAGCACATCTAACTCGGGACCAAGCATTTCAGTTGGTTACCCTCTTGCCAACTTACAAGGAATTATTCAGCAGTACCCCTGGGAAGAACGATTGGATTCAGCATGACATGGATGTGGGTGATGCTGTTCCTGTGAAGTTGCCCCCTTATCGAGTCAGTCCTCAGCGTGTTGGCGTGCTGCGTTAGAGTTTAATATTATTATATGTTGGACCATGGGCTTATATTATCTCCCTGTGTTAGTCCCTGGAGTTCTCCCGTGACTTTGCAACCTAAACCAGATGACACCACAAGACTTTCTGTAGACTAAAGACGGGTGAACGAGCTAATCAAGACTGATACATACCCATTGCCCCGGCTTGAGGACTGCATTGATCGCATCAGTTCATCTAGTTATATCATCAAGTTAGATCTCCAGAAAGGCTTCTAGCAAGTACCTTTAACCAAACGGGCTAAAGAAGTCCTGTGTTGTGTGGCAGACAGACAAACATATCAGTGTAATGTGATGCCATGCAGTATGAAAAACGCCCAGCAATTAATGAACATGGTTGTCAGTGGTATGAAGCATTGTGTGGTATACTTGGATGATGTCGTAGTCTATACCAATGATTGGGAAAGCCACTTAAGAGAACTAGGTGTTTTGCTGTCCAGGCTTTCTGAGGCTTGCCTTGTCCTGAATTTAAAGAAGTGTGAGTCTGTTTGTGCACAAGTTCAATACTTTGGTTATGTGGTTGGTTATGTTTGTGTACACCCCCCTGATTCTAAGGTGGAGGCAATAAAGAATTTTCAGGCACCACAAAACAGGTGCGAGCTTCGGAGATTCCTCGGCAGTATTGGTTACTACCGTCGTTTTTTGAAGAACTTTGCAACAATGGTGGTCCCTGTCACTGAATTGTTTAAGAAAGATAGAAAATACGTCTGGACTGATGTGTGTCAGAAGAGTTTAGATGCAGCCAAGGAGGTCTTATGTAATTATCCAGTTATGGCAGCACCAAACTTTGATAAGACTTTTAAACTTGCTGTAGATGCTAGTAATGTGGGTGCAGGAGCTGTGTTAATGCAGGACGATGATCATGGCATAGAGCATCCTGTTTGTTAATTCTGTAAGAAAGTTTCTGCTTCTCAGTGTAACTATTCTGTTATCAAAAAGGAAGTATTAGCCCTGATCCTCACCCTGCAGCACTTTTCTGGGTATATCCCAGCATTTGGACCTACTGTCATTGTATAAACTGATCGTCACCCATTCAAATTTCTGAATAATTTGAAGATGAAGAATCAGTGATTGATGCATTGGAGTTGGTTCCTTCAGCAGTTTCATTTGGATGTTAGGCATATTAAGGGTGCTGACAATGTCACTGCTGATTGTCACGTTCTTAAGAACGAATTTTCCTAAGGGAAAATTCTTTCTTAGGTGTGGGCATGTTACATGTGTAAGAATATATATATTTTTTCTGCATATTATGTAGTGTGTGTGTGTGTGTTTGTGTGTGTGTGTGTGTGTGGGTGAGTGGGTGGGTGCGTGTGTGTGCATCAGTGCTGTGTATGCCAGCATCCATGCACATGTGCTCGCTCACGTTCTTGCCTGTTTAGCGTGTACACATTCATAAAGACTTAGTTGATTCTGTGTGCTCTCTTGATGCAGTTGAGACTAAAATTGTTTTTAATATCGGTGACTTTGGTGGAGCTTGGACTGGCACAACATAAAGAGTTGTATTCACCAGTGATATTTATAATGATCACAGTGCAGGGGAGAAGCTAAATTGCTTAATGCTTTTGTGTATGTTTCTCCTCTGGCCCCAACTGCATGTTGTTACGTGCATGCGACCGGAGCGTAAATAAGGCCGAAGATTTGTATGGAGAGTGTTGTTGTGGGTTGGCATAGGAAGAGGGTGTGTTTGACTGGAGAAGAGAGGGAGGAGAAGCAGTGTTTTGTGTATTTTATATTATTCTGCACATCTTTTTTTCACTTCGTATCAGTATCCTATCACAAGCATTGCTGTGTTATTATTATTATTATTATTATTATTATTATTCTTTTTTGTGGCAATTGGGTGCAGCTTAGTAACCTTTTCATATGATTTCATTTATTTGACAACTTTGTTCCTAGACTTTAGTGTGATTATTCAGGGTATTATCAGGTTACTTTTCTCCTCATTCTTTTGTGTTTTCATTATTTCATTGTAAATACTGTAAATATTATTAGCTGTAGCACGGGCCGAACAGGGTAGCACTCCCGAGGGGAATGGGAATACTGGTGATAGGGAGAGCTGGAGCTCCTGTTTCACTAGCTATCTAACCATCCCCCTTTGCTGACCTTTTCAATGTGACAGTAACATGGAGAGTAGACCAGAATACTCTCCCAAACATTTCCTCTAACTATCTATGCACTACACCACATGCACTTTACATTTCACACAACGTATCCCATGATGTTACAGGGGTTGGCCTCAGCAAGGGCATGCGGCCAGAAAACTTTGCCCCCGCTACCTAGTGGCGTACCTGTGGGGGGAGGCGTGGCGGGGGTTCCGCCGGCATAGATCGTGGGTCCAGGGCGAGATGGGGCTCGGGCCTGTGCTAGAGGGTACAGGACATTGTGGTTCCCAGGCTGCCGGTTCCGCCCAATAGAGAGGGGCCCGAACTTGGGAGTAGTGCCCCAGGAGGCTACCCTATCAGTGGGTGTATAATGGAGGGGTTAGCTGCAGTGCCAAGGCGCGCTTGGAGGTGTCCCTGCAGCTGTCCTGGCAGGGTGCCCCGAGGCCACTACCACAGCCATTGGTAAGCTGGTGGGTTAGGGTTCCCAGATCCATTGCCTGGACCTGGGACTGTGCAGTGAGTGGGACCTGTGCTATGTCTGTCCCCCTTTATTAATACTGAAGATGACAAAACAAAAGTTTCAAAGCAAGCCTGAGGACAGTAAATCACCCATGGGGATGAGGGTGGGTTCATGGAATGTGGGAAGTTTGAGGGGAAGAGCGGGGAAAGTCGTTGAGGCATTCAGTAGGAGGTGGGTGGATGTGGCGTGTTTGCAGGAAGTCCGGTACAGGGGTGGATCAGCCAGAAAGATTATTGGGAAGGACTGTTGCTATAAGTTGTTTTGGCAGGGGGGAACAGACAGATATGGAGGTGTTGGTGTGATGGTTGCAGAGAAATGGGTGGAATATGTTATGAATGTTTTGAGAGTAAGTGATAGGATATTGGTAGTGAAAATTCTGTTGGGTAGAAAGATAGCTGTGATTATATTGGCATATGCTCCACAGGCAGGATTGGATGAAGCAGAGAAAGATTTTGGGATGATTTAATACGGGTAGTGGGTGGTATGCGGGATGATGAGATAGTGATTTTCGAAGGGGACTTAAATGGTAATGTAGGTGAAGCAGCACGAGGTTATGAAGGAGTGCATGGGGGATGTGCGTATGGTATAAGGAATGCAGAAGGGGAAAGGATACTCGAGTTTGGGGAGGCAACGGACATGATTGTGTGCAACACATATTTTAGGAAAAGAGACAGTAGGTTAATTACGTATGAGTCTGGGGGAAATAGCAGTCAGATAGATTATTTTCTGGTTAGGAGGGCCGATAGGAGGTTAGTGAGGGATGTTAAAGTTATAGGAAGTGAGGAGTGTGTGCAGCAGCACAAATTATTGATTTGTGATATGGTGCTTCAAGAACAAGTGATGAAAAAGAGGACTTATGTATCTAGGAGGAAAATATGGAAGCTGAAAAACCAAGTAGTAAGGGATGCCTTCTATAGCGAGTTGAGGAGAGTGGTGGCTGAACAGGGAGCTGTAGACAGAGGCGTTAATGAACAGTACAGAGACCTCAAGAACAATTTCTTGAGAGTTACTGATGTAACATGCGGTTGGACAAGAGCACCACCAAGACAAAGTAACTTGGTGGTGGGATGAGGGTGTAGAAGCTGCAGTTAAGGAGAAAAGAAGGCTTTTCCGGGAATGGAAGAAGGGTGGTAGCAAAGAGGAATATTTGGCTGCCAAGCGTAGGGCTAGAAGAGAGGTATACAGGGCAAAGTCTGAGTCACAGAGACTATTACTTGATAACCTAAATCATGGGGAAAGGAAAAATATATTTAGGGTGGCAGGTCAAGTGAAGAGGGATAATCGGAATATTATAGGTGAGCAGTGTGTGAAGAATGATGAAGGAAGGGTAGTGGTGAACAGTGAGGATATTAAAGATGCATGGAGAGAGCATTATAACCGGTTGTTGAATGAGGAGTCTGACTGGGACAGGGAAGGTTTGGAGCCAGCAGATCCAGAATCTGGCCCTTGGCCTTTGATTGATACTGCTACTGTGAGTGAAGCAATATGCAGGATGAAGGTGGGGAAGATAGCAGGTGTGTCTGGGTTGACTGCCGAAATGTTGAAGGCCTCAGGCGATATAGGGGTGAGTTTAGTCACTGACCTGATTAATAGGATTATTTATGAGTGTGTTGTCCCAGATGATTGGCTGAAGAGTGTAATTGTAAATGTGTATAAAGGGAAGGGTGATGCCCTGGAAAGAGGAAATTATAGAGGTATAAAGCTTTTAGATCAGATAATGAAGGTAATGGAGAGAGTTTTAGAAGGTATGATTAGAGAAAGAGTGAATATTGATGAGATGCAGTTTGGGTTTATGCCAGGTAGGGGGACCACTGATGCTATGTTCGACAGCTTCAGGAAAAATATATTGGTAGGAGAAGGGATCTTTATTTTGTTTTTGTTGATTTGGAAAAGGTCTTTGACAGAGTCCCTAGAGAGGTGGTGAAGTGGGCAATGAGAAAGCTTGGCTTGGAGGAGTGGCTGGTTAGGGTGGTTATGGCTATGTATGTTGGTGCTCACACCCAGGTAAAAGTGAATGGAGATTTGAGTAATGAGTTTTCCATGAATGTTGGTGTGCATCAGGGGTCAGTCTTGAGTCCCATGTTGTTTATCATGGTACTTGAAGCCCTTTCACGTGACTTTAGAAACGGACTCCTGTGGGAGTTCTTGTATGCTGATGATTTGGTGTTGATTGCAAAGAATGAAAGGGAGGCGGAGGAAAGGTTTAGGAAGTGAAGAGATGGTATGGGGCACAAGGGTTTAAGGGTAAATGCAGATAAAACAAAAGTGATGATATCTAGGGTTGGTGGCGGTACTGTCAAAGACAAGGGAGAGTGGCCATGTGCAGTTTGCCACAAGGGCGTAGGAAGTAATTCCATCTTGTGCGGTGTGTGTGATAAATGGGTGCATAAGAGATGTAGTGGTATCAGAGGTAGACTGCGAGATAATGCTGATTTTATGTGTATGGTGTGTCGGGGTGAGCAGGTGGAGATTGTCAGCCGTGAAAGGATTGAACTTGCTGGTGAATCTCTTGTGTGTGTGGAAGAGTTTTGTTATTTGGGAGACATGTTGTGTGCTGGAGGTGGGGCTAGAGCTAGCTCTGTGGCTAGGGTGAGAAGTGGTTGGAAGAAGTTCAGGGAGCTCTTGCCTCTCCTGACATTGAGAGGACTCTCCCTACGTGCTAAGGGGTCTTTGTATGCAGCATGTGTTAGGAGTGTAATGCTGTATGGTAGTGAGACCTGGGCAGTGAAGGAGGAAGATATTCGCCGGCTCAGACGTACAGAAATGACAATGATTAGGTGGATGTGCGGTGCGTCCCTGCGTCCAAGGCCTGGAGGGGCTGGGTTTACGATGGAAGAGTTGAGAGGTAGGATGGGACTGGAGTGTATTGGTGTTGTGATGAGGAGAGGTAGATTGAGATGGTTTGGACATGTGGAGAGGATGGGGGATGATAAATGGGTGAGGAAGGTGAGAAGTGTTAATACGGGGGGTGGGGTTATGAGGGGTAGACCGAGATAGACATGGGACGAGGTCATTAAGTGTGACCTCAGGGTTAAGGGACTGAACAGGGAGGCTGCAATGGATCGTGCAGAGTGGAGAGCCGCCATTAGGTGACCAAGGCTGACACATGCAAGCATGTTGGAGCCTTTAAAAACGAAACGATTTTTCATTGTGTTTACTTGCCCTTGCTAACGTCAGCTAATTTTATTTACTTTCGGACCTTTGTTGCGAGATTGGAGTTAGTTTTTTTTAATTGTTTTTCATCATTTAACTATTTGTTCAGTTCCCTTATCACTTTGTTTTTTTCTCAGTTTTCTTAAGCAGTCACATTGCTATCTTGTGTTGCATACTCCCATCTCGTAACAATATACATACATTTACTGTACATTTATCTATCTATCTATCTATCTATCTATCTATATATATATATATATATATATATATATATATATATATATATATATATATATATATATATATATATATATATATTCAGCAGCAGCAGCCATTGCAAGTCCACTGCTGAACACTGGCCTCCTCCAACCTTTCCCCCGAATTCCTGGACTGAGCCCATCTTTGTCACGTTTTACCTGCAAACTTCCTTATCTCATCTCCCCATCTCCTGTCTGGAGTTTTTCTGCTACTCTTACCGTCTCTTGAAGTTCAGCCAGTCTGCCTCTTGCTCTAATAGTTATCCCTTTCTCTTGCTACATTGCCTGCCCACCTCCATTTCTGCTCATTTATGACTTCTGTACTGTCTGACTTAAGTCTGCTCTCTCACCCAAGTTGATCTTTCCCTGTCTCTTTAAGTTATTCTCAACACTGACCTTTCCATTGCCCTTTGAGAAAGGAGTACAGTACTTTATATTCCCTCGGTTCTGTCAGTTTCTAGGTCTCACAACCGTACGTCATAGCTGGGATTATACATTCATTTTATACTCTTCGTTTCATACCTAATGGCAAGCTACTTTTCATGATGCCTCTACGTTTACCGAAACTTCTCCATCCAACTGTAATGCGTCTTTTTATTCTGCTATCATGGCCTTTCATTAGTTTTAGTATTTACCCCAAGTAATTGTAATCCTAGACTTCTTGAAAAATTTCTTCACTTATTCTGACGGCGCTCTATGGTGTATTTTGATTCCCTACTTTGAGATTTGCTCTATTAAGGTCATTTAACATGTATAACATGATGAGGTGAAAGAGAGAGAGATTGTCCAGGTCCTTGAGGGTGCGAAAGTTGATGTATGCGGAATAACTGAAACGAAATGGAGAGGTGAGAGTGTGAGAGAATGGGAGTATGGATGGGATATATGTGCAGGAGTAGGTGAGAATGGCAGGGCAAAAGAGGGAGTATGTATAGTTGTGTGTAAAAGATGGAAGAAGAGCATAAGAGAGTATAAATCAGTTGGGTCAAGGATTGTGTGGGTAAGATTGAAAGTTGGAATACAAATGTGGGCGATTGTGTGTGTGTATGCGCCAATGCAAGATAGTGCAAGCAGAGTGAGAGAAGAGTTCTGGACAAATGTGGAAGTGTGCATGGAAAAGTTTGGAAGGAATGATAGAGTGTTTTTGATCGGTGATATGAATGGTAAAGTAGAGAATATGAAGGTGGATGGAATAGTTGGTGAGTGGGGTGTGCCTGCTGAGATAGATGAGAATGGGAGTGCGTTAGTGGACATTTGTGCTGGGAGGGGGTTGGTGATATCCAATATCCAATACCCTCCTCAGGCACAAGATGATCCACAGGTATACATGGCGAGTGATGAGAAGGGTGGGTGGTGAACTGAATGAAAGAAAGGCAATGATTGATTATGTGTGTGTGGATGAAAGGATGCGAAAATGTGTAATGGATGCAAGAGCTTATAGAGGTTGGGGGAGTGGACTTTCTGACCACTATTGGTGGTGGCCAGAATCAAGGTCCAATTAGGATGGAGGAATAGAAGAAGGGAGGGACGGGAAGATGGAATATGTGCAAGGAGAGTGGAAAGGTTACAAGATGATGAGAAAAAGGCAGAGTATAAGAGAGAAATGAAAGAACTATTGGGCAAATATGAATTGGAGCAGATGGGGGACGTGAAAGGTGTGTGCAGGATATTATGGAAGAAATACGTGCATCATGTGATGTGGTGTGTGGGATGAAGAGGAGACGGAGGGGTGTGCAAGGAACCGCGTGGTGGAATGAAGAGATGAGGCAGGCTGTGGCACAAAAGAAGAAAGCATACAATGAATGGATGAGAAATAGGGGCGTGGAAGAAGTTGAGAGGCGGAAGAGAGAGTTATATGTAGAAAGAAAGAGAGAGGTGAAAATATTAGTAAGAGAGAGTAAGAAGAGAGCAGATGAGGAATTTGGAAGGAACTTGAGTGTAAAAGGGAGGGACTGTAAGAAAATGTTCTGGAAAGAGGTGAAAAGAGTAAGACAGGGTGGAAGTGAAGTTAGCAGGGAAGGGAAAGATAAAAATATTAGATTACTAGTGGAGATGGGAGAAAAGGTGAGCAGATGGAGAGAACACTTTAAGGAATTGTCGAACATAGAGGATGGAAGTAATGCGAGTATAAGTGGCTGGGGAATGGCTAGGAGGAGGAGGGAGGTGAGAAGACAGGAAGATATAAGTAGGATAGAAATTGTGGAAGCAATGAAGAAAGTTAAATTGGGGAAAGCCCCAGGAATTGATGGAGTGTGTGGTGAAATGCTGAAGTATGGGGGAGAGATAATAGTAGAATGGATGTGGAAAATGTGTAGATTGGCCTGGGAGGAAGGTAGAGTCCCGGAGGATTGGAAGTCAGGTATAATTATTCCCTTGTACAAAGGAAAACGGGAAAAAGAAGTGTGTGGTAATCATAGGCACATCTGTCTTCTGAGTATAATAGGAAAAGTGTATGGTAGGATACTTATTGACAGAGTTAGAGAAAGAACAGAGGAATTAGTTGGAGAAGAACAGGGAGGCTTTAGGAAGGGAAAAGGTTGTGTAGATCAGATATTCATTCCTAGATCTTTAGTGGAAAAGTTTCTAGAGAAGGGAAAGAAGTTGTATGCGGCTTTCATGGATTTGGAGAAAGCATATGACAGGGTGGATAGACAAGGATTGTGGAAAGTATTAAGAATATATGGAGTAGATGGGAAGTTGCTGAATGCTGTGAAGAGTATGTATGATGGTGCTAAGGCTGCAGTGCGTGTGGATGGTGACCTGAGTGAATTTTTCTCTCTGAAGGTTGGGTTGAAACAGAGATGTTTCATGTCTCCATGGTTGTTCAATCTGTACATGGATGGGGTAATAAAAGAGGTACAAGGTAGGGTAGTGGATGTTGGAGTGGCCCTGGTGAGAGAGGATAGTGTTTGGAAACTCCCTGTACTGTTGTTTGCAGATGATACTGTGTTGTTGAGTGAAGACGAAGGAGAGCTGCAAGGCTTAGTGGATGAGTTTGGGAGAGTGTGTAAGAAACGGAATCTAAAGGTGAATGTAGGGAAGAGTAAAGTGATGGTCTTTGAGAGAGGTGAAGTCCGTGAATGTACAGCGAGGTTGGATGGTGAGGAATTGGAAAATGTGAGTACGTTTAAGTACTTGGGTAGTGTGATGAGTAAGGATGGAGATTTGGAGGGTGAAGTGCTTGAAAAGGTACAACAGGGAAGAAAGATTACTGGTTCCTTGAAAGCAGTGATAAGAACCAGGGAAGTGAGCATGGAAGTGAAAAAGTTACTACATGACAGTATTGTGATACCAACTCTAACGTATGGAAGTGAAGCTTGGACGTTGCTGGAAGAACACAAGTCAAGAGTGAGAGCAGTGGAAATGAGTTAATTAAGAGGAGCCTGTGGAGTCACATGGAGAGAGAGGCTGACAAATGAGAATATAAAGGAGTGTTGTGGTGTGGATGTGGATGTGATAGGAAGCGTTAGGAGGAATACACTGAGGTAGTTTGGCCATGTGGAGAGGATGGAGGGTGAAAGACTGACGAAGAGAGTGTATGTGAGTGAGATGGAGGGGGGAAGAGGGAGGGGGAGGCCGAGGATGAGATGGAGGGATGGGGTGGAGAGGCATATGAGAGAGGGGGGGGGTGAATTGAGAGCGGAGCAGTGAAATGGCGGGGGACAGGGCGACATGGAGGCGAATTGTTTGTGGCCACCCCGAACGGGATTGAGGCGTCTGGCAAAATATATATATATATATATATAAGGTACTGCAGAATATATTATCATCCACATTCTCCTCTTCAAGACATACATGATATTTATTGTATTCTGTATGGTGGTCCTCGCTCTCCCCACAGGTTTGTACTGGAGGGAGTAGTGAGGCCGGAATCGTCATCTTCAAATTCAAACTGGATACTAAAATTTCAGCCTTTCCTGCAACAACCCGCTCTGAAACGACCAATAAATCAGCTTGTGCCCCCCCCCCCTCTCTGTCTGTCTGTCTGTCTGTCTGTCTCTCTCTCTCTCTCTCTCTCTCTCTCTCTCTCTCTCTCTCTCTCTCTCTCAGTCACAAACAGTCCGTCCTCTCCAAACTTTGCCCATGGTAAATATTGACCCTCACCCTCACGTCCCATCTCTCTTTACTAAGCAAGTAAAAATACAGAAGAAATATAGAAAGACACAATAATCGGCAGACAGACAGACAGACAGACATGTAGACTGATAGATCTATCGATCATCGATCAACAGACAGATAGATGAGCAATCAGACAGATATGCGGACAAATAAAGAGGCAGGTAAGTCGGTTACACAAGTCTGTTACGCAAACCAAACAGATCAATCAATCCTTTCCGTGTGATCCGCTTTAATACTCGTATTGCCTGAATTACTTGTTCGCTAAATATTCAAGTTTCCCATATTACGGCTCAGCAGAAGGTCCTTTGCCTGAACCCCACCACCCTCTGGCTATGACACGTAAAACAAAACTGGAGAAGCAACATATTCTGAAACTGACATGTCTGAAGGAATTAAAGAAAAAATACTGTATGTAAAAAACTGGAGCTACATAGTTAATAAAAATAATGCCAGTAATCAAGGACTGCTTTAAATATTTACTCACCTGTTTATTGCACACGCACTCGCGAAGTGATAACGAGGTCTATATTGTACTTGACGTGTGTGTGTGTGTGTGTGTGTGTGTGTGTGTGTGTGTGTGTGTGTGTGTGTGTGTGTGTGTAAATGTTATGTATACAAACAAACATATACAGAAACTGACGATCCCAACAACTATGCTTTCTGCGTCGCTGATTAGTAAGAATTAGGTTTTAGGGGAGTCCCCGAGCTAAGAGTCAATGTGTGTTAAGTTTACCCATTTCCTGAACGCCAATACTTAATATAAGTATTAGTATAAATGAAATAAGTAAAATATAAATAATAAAAAAAATAGATTGCTCAATGATTTTCAGTAGTTATTTTAGTGTGGACGGATACACACGCCTGTCGGTCCGCTAGTCAAG
>NC_137016.1:9975772-10183272 GCF_032717465.1 Coenobita brevimanus
GAGGGAGATAAGGAGGAGAGGAGGAGGAAGGAGCAAGTGACAGGGTATCAGATTAAGGAGAGGAGAGAGGACGGGGTGGTGGTGGTGAGAGATAATGGGCAGAGACTGAGGAAAAGTGCTAGAGAGAGAGAGAGAGAGAGAGAGAGAGAGAGAGAGAGGAAACATGAGTACAAAGTAAGTACAGAAGGAAAACAAATATCAACAGACCTAATGGTTCTATCGAGGCTGTTTGTTACAATGAAGACAGTGACCATAATATCTACGTTAATGCCATGAGCTGTAGATAAGGGGCAGGGGACGGCTGGATAAGTGAAAGGATGGGGGGACAAGGAAAACGTGAGGGAGCAGAAAAGAAGAGATGGGGTGACGGAGAGGGAGGGAACTTGAGATAAGGAAAGAGGAAGAGGATGAAATGAGGGGAAGGAGAGTGGAGAGTGAAAGGGATGGAAGGAGGTATGAAGAAGGTGAGGAGGAAGCAGGGGAGAAGGAGGGGAGACGGGATAAGAGGAGGGATGGAAATGTTACGTGACGGAGATGGAGGAGGACAGAGTTAACGGTAGAAGGGTAGCGAACTGTAAGAGGGAGGAGAGAGAGATAAGAAGGGGAGAGGGGAAAAGAGAGAAAGAAAGGGGAAGAAGTTTGAAGAGATCTAGGAGGTGGAAGAAGAAGAGAGAAGGTGAGTGAGGTGAGGGGAAGGGACAGAGTGGGGTGAGGGTGAGTGAGGTGAGGGAAAGGGAGAGGGTGGGATGGAGGTGGGAGAGAGGGTGAGGGTAATGGGGGTGATGGGGTACAGGATTATAACCATCGTGACAGCCATCCATGACACTATCAACAGCAATCTATATAATTACAAAAATATCTCTAAACTGACAGTACCATTAAGAGCAACGCAAAATATAGCAAAAGCATGTTATAAATGCGTATGAACAACAGCATTAACGACGATAGCAACAAAAATTGGTTTATTAAAGCAGGCAGGGACAGGGGGGGAGAGAGGGGGAGAAAGGTTAGGGTTGAGGAGGTGGAGGAGGAGAAGGGAGCAGGAGAGGAGTAGCGATGGTGCAGAGGGGAGCGGGAGAATGAGGGCGGTGCAGCAGCGAGGAGGGAGGATAAGGGAGGTATTGATGGAGGAAGGGGGATGGTAGGGGAGTGGTGGAAATGGGATGATGAAGAAAGGTGACGGAGAGGCAATGGAAGGGGAGGGCAATGGAACGGATGACATGAGAGGGAAGAAGATGAAGGAGGGATGCGTAGGAAAGGAAGGTTAAGGAGAAGAGTGGGAGAGGAGGGGGGGGGAGATGCTGGAGAAAAGGTGGGCGAGGAAGCATGTGGTATGATGGAAGGGAAGGGCAGATGATGACAGGGTGGTAGTGTAAGGGGACGGCAGGGAAAGGAGGGGAAAGGAGAGGGATGGCAGCGGAAGGGGTTGTTGTGGAGGACAGGAGGGCAGAGGAAGTGGTGGTGGAGTGGGGGTCAAGGAGAGGGTGGAGGAAGAGGGGGAGTGGAGTTTGTGGAAGAGGCAGAGTGGAAAGATACATTTCCTCAGTATTTACCAACGCTGATAGTATACTCCTCCGCAATTTTATGAGAAGGATCTGCATCTCTCTCTCTCTCTCTCTCTCTCTCTCTCCCCGAACGGCACCCTGAGATAACTACATAAAACCAATCAAAACAGCTCACCATTTTTAAGCCCCTTATCCCATTTAATCTATAAAATCATTTGGATTACAATCAGACCACCGATAAGCGATTTTGCACAGTTTACAGGAGGATCTCTTGTAGCGAAGGAAATAATGAAGGCCACATCTAACCCTTGAGGCAGATCTGTGTATTCATGAGTGGTCAAGGGGATGTAAGTTTGACCCCTGGCTGAAGCTATGCAAGGCTAAGGTAGGGGTGAAGTAAATCTGAGCAGGGTTGATCCATGTTTGGTACAGGGCTGATGCAAGTATGGAAGAAAGTCTGAGATACGGATAAAGAATGAGTTAGGCAGGGTACGGAAGCAAGTCTGTACCCCCTCCACAATATGTCTACCCCCGATGTATATATGTCCTTGCTCGCAGTCGGTAAAGGAATGATCTCTGTATTCTCAGATGATGATAGTGGTGGTTTGGGCTGGGCTGGACTTTTTGGTAGTGATAGGGACAGAGGTAATTGAAGGACTGATTTGATCGTAAGAACAGGACGGGGTCATTCCATACTGTAAACTGGGAATCCAGAAATATTATACTACCACAGGCAGGTAATAATGCAATGGAGTGTTGTGCCATGGTGGAGAAACCAATAAGGGCATCTGCGGGATACTGCAAGTCATTAGTGACATGAAATTCAATTGGGATAGGGGGCAAATCTCTGTGTAGTTTGACTTCAAGGGTGACGCTTCCCTTAACCTTAAACTCTGAACCTTCGACACCACATAGGCGAATGTCTGGTGGTTATAGGAAACTGACGTGGTTGTTATGTCGATGAATAAGATGTAAGGAATTGTCGGAGATCAGATTTACTATAGATCCTGTGTCCAAGAAGAATGATGTTGGTATTCATGACTGCATCCGAGAATGACTAAACCCGAGGATGTTATGGGACCTACATGGCGGATGGGGAGTTGGGTTTTTGGTTCTATGTGATACTGGGCCGATACGGGCGCGGCGCTTCCCCCGACTGGTGGCGGTTAAGGTAACGACATTCCTCAGTGGTGTGAGTCATGCTGGATTTGTGGTATTTGCATTGGGGACGACGTGAGCGGGAAGGCGTACGCTGTCTGGTTTGCGAGTGAGGACGTCTGTATGTACGGTCGCAACTGGATGCTCGATGTCCAGGATGACCACAGTGCCAGCAAAGAATCGAAGATTGTCTGTTCCGTCGGGCGCTAGATTGATCACGACCTGCGGTAGGAGAGCGATGCGTGGGAGGTCTGCCGTGTGTGGTGGGACGGGAGCGAGATTGGTCTGGGGTAGTGGAGGTGTGACAGACTGAGGAGGCCAAGGGTTGGGTGGTGCTCCGACGCGTGTAGTTCGAACCTGTTCTTTCATGAATGGCTTTAGTGACCTGAATAATTTTATCTCCTGGATTGAAACCGATTTCCAAGGCTAGCTCTCGCTGTTTAGGAGTAAGCCAGTGAAGGAATCTGAGGTAACCAATTAAGTCAGCAAAGTTGGTGAGTGAAAGCATTGGAACGCCATTCTTGTCTTCTAACCATTTCGTGCCTACCAGTAATTGGAGCATCTCGCTACTAGTTGCTTTCATGGCGGCGGCAGCTCCGCGTGTACCCCCTCCACAATATGTCTACCCCCGATGTATATATGTCCCCCCCCAATGCATACATGCCCCCACTAAACTTGCTGAACTAACACAGTGGCGCCGTGTTCCCAGGCGTGGGGCCCTGGGAAAGCGTGCTAGGTCAGCAAGTTTAGTGGGGGCATGTATGCATTAGGGGGGGACATATATACATCGGGGGTAGACATATTGTGGAGGGGGTACAAGTCTGAGGCACGGATGAAACCAGGTGAAGCAAGCCTATGGCAGACTAACAATGAGGCAAGGATGAGGCAAGGTACACAAGCATGTATGGAACATGGATGATGCAAAGGGTGAGGCAAACTTGGATGAGATGGAAACAAGTTTGAGACAGGGTTGAAGCAAAATAGAATTGACGACCCTTTTACATTTTCTAGAAGTTCGTCGAGTGAAGTGCGGTACAAAGGAAGAGGAAGAAACGAATGGAAAAAGGACGTGGCAATGAATATGTGAATAAAGATGGAAGAGAATGAGAAAATACCAATAGAAGTAAAAGGTGGAAAGGAGTCACGGAGAATACACACACACACACACACACACACACACACACACACACACACACACACACACACAAAAGGTTAGGGAAATACGAGAAAAGCAAGACAAGACCTCTAAAGGTGACTTTCCAGAGTGTAAACACTGTGGAAGAGATACTAAAAAATGCAAAGAATCTTATGGAAAAAGGGGAGTTCAAAAATGTATGGATAAAAAGATGTCTAACACAAGAGGAACTGGAATTTCTGAAAGAGAAAAGGGAGGAAGCAAAAACAAAAAATGAGGGAAGATCAGAAGAGGACAAGAAGAATTTTTTTTTACAAAGTAATAGGATTGCAGGTACGAAAGTGGTACACAAACAGGATGGAAGAAAAAGGAGGAAGTTAGTAGAACCATGTCATGACAAGTATATAAACAAGATGATAAAGTTGATGTACTTAAATGTGGATGGAATGGTATCTAAATTACTAGAGATGAATGATTATGTCAGAGAAAATGAACCACAAATAATATGCCTAACTGAGACAAAATTAACACCAAGGATATCCAATGACATACTAAACTTAGAGGAATACAATATATGGAGAAGAGACAGAAATTTAAAAAAAGGAGGAGGAATTATTATAATATTAACTAAGAAAAATCTAAAAGTCAAGGAAATAAACCTAGATATACCATCACAAGTAGAACTGATTGCAGTAGAGATCGACACATCTGAAGGTAAAGTAATTGTAGCCAATTTGTATATGCCACCCAGATCAAACACATGGGAAAGAGACGAATATGAGGACCTGGCAGAGAGTACAATTCAGAGTATAAGATCCTTGCTACATAAAATGGAAGAGAAATCGAAAAGAATTATACTAACTGGGGATTTCAATACAAATATAAATTGGAATACTCTAGATATAAATAGCCAAGAAAGCTGTTGGGACCAAAAGCTCCTGGATCTCGTACAAGAGTTTTTCTTAACGCAACATGAGAGGGAAACCACTAGAAAAAGAGGACTTGACGTACCTTCAGTGCTAGATCTAATATTTACTAGGCAAGAAAATGACATTGACAGTTTAATATATCACCCTCCACTCGGCAAAAGCGATCACACAGTACTAAATTATAACTTCAGGATGGCATATGACATAGTAAACAGCAATGACAGTTACAAAAAGAGACTAAACTATAAAAAGGGAAATTATCAAGACCTAAAGAAGTATTTCTTAGAAGTTGATTGGGAAAATGAGCTTAGAGGACAAGATTTAAATGCTGTATATAAAAAATTTTGTGAATTTTATGAAATAGGAGTCCAGAAGTACATCCCACAGCACAAAGAAGCAGATAAGAAAATACAGAAATGGTTCAATACAGAATGTAAAAAATCAAAAGAAAGAAGAGATTTGTTGTGGAATAGATACAGAAGACACAATAGTGAAAGGGCGTATAATAATTACAAACTGGCAAGAAACGACTATACAAGAATAAGGAGGGAAGCCCAAAAACAGTTTGAGGAGGATATAATAAATAAAAGTAGTGATCAACCAAAGCTGTTTTACAGCTATATCAGAAGCAAAACCAAAGTAAAAGATATAATACAATCCATCACGGACGAGGGAATCACTTATACACAAGAGAAAGATATTTGTGAAGCACTAAATAAGAATTTCCAATTAGTTTTTACAGAAGAAAAAAATTTTGAGAGGGAATATGTGGAACACGCATGTCCACACATACTACCAGATATACAAATATCAGAAAAAGTAATACAAGAGGAGTTAAGTAGATTAGACAGAGGAAAAGCAAGTGGTCCTGATGAAATTTCATGTTGGGTGTTACGAGAATGTGCAAAGGAGTTAAGTAAAGCATTATTTTTAATTTTCAAGAAATCCTTGAGTCAAGGGAAGCTACCTGATATTTGGAAAAAAGCAAATATAGTCCCCTTATTCAAGAAAGGAAATAGACAAAATCCTCTCAACTACCGACCAGTATCACTGACCAGTGTTGTAAGCAAGGTATTAGAAAAACTTATAAGAAAAGCTTGGGTAAATCATCTAGAAGAACACAGTATGATAACAGAAAGACAGTTTGGTTTCAGAAAAGGAAAATCATGTGTTACTAATCTGTTGAGCTACTATGACAGAGTAACAAACACAATACAGGAAAGGGAAGGATGAGTGGACAGTATCTATTTAGATTTCAAGAAAGCTTTTGACACAGTACCACACCAAAGACTTTTATGGAAGCTGTACCATCAAGGAGGAATTCGAGGCAAACTGTTTTGTTGGATGCAAGACTTTCTCATAAAAAGAGAAATGAGGACAGTACTAAGAGGAAACTACTCATCATGGAAAGAAGTGACAAGTGGAGTACCACATGGTTCGGTGCTGGCACCAATCATGTTTCTAGTGTACATAAATGATATAAACAGTAACACTGGAAATGAGAGCTATCTGAATATGTTTGCAGATGATGCAAAAATACAAAGGAGAATTACTAGCACAGACTCTTGTAGGGAGCTACAAGAAGAATTAAATAAACTTCATGAATGGAGTAGTACATGGCAAATGGAATTCAATGTGGACAAGTGTCATGTAATCAAGTTTGGTAAAAGTGGAAAAAGACCTGATTGGGATTATAAGTTAGGAAATAAAACCCTATACACATCAGAAAGAGAGAAAGACCTAGGTGTGATTATCAATAACAGACTATCTCCGGCTGACCACATCAGCGAGAAGGTACGGAACATGTATACACTGCTTGCAAATATGAGAATAGCATTCACATACATAAATGAAGACATGCTAAGAAGGATAATAACATCATTCATTAGACCAACCCTGGAATATGCATCAGTAGTCTGGAGTCCTCATCTCAAAAAGCATATAGACAAGATTGAAAAAGTTCAAAGGGCCGCTACAAGATGGATACCAAGCTTAAGGGACCTAAGCTACGAAGAAAGACTAAATAAACTGAATCTACCAACACTACAGGAGAGAAGGAAAAGAGGTGACATGATAATGCTATATAAGTGCATATCAGGAAAGGAGGAAATAGACATAAATGATTACTTAACATATGGAGAAGCATCAGCAAGAGGACACTGCAAAAAACTGCATAAGAAGAGAGGTGATAAAGACGTAAGGAAATTCAGTTTCCCAAACAGAGCAATTGATCAATGGAATGCACTACCGAATGAAATAGTGTGTGCCAAAACAATTCACAAATTTAAGGATATGTACGATAAATATGGTCTAAGACACGGGACAATACGAGCTTGACTCATTCCTGTAAAGATACAATTAGGTAAGAACAATTAGGTAAGAACACACACACACACACACACACACACACACACACACACACACACACACACACACACACACACACACACACACACACACACAAACTGAAACCACAGCCAATCTAAAGGGTTAGTGATAAGAGTTTGTAACACTGGAACTACCAAACCTCATCCCCATGGTACATCAAATCGCCTAACGGTAGGATGTGAAATATAAGGGAAACAAGTTTTTTAATCCTTATATGTAACTCAAGACGTATTTTAAGACGAATATCGTAGGTAATGAAGAAGTCTGAAGACACTGAAGGTGCGCTGGTCGTCTGGTGGTGGAGGAATGAATTGTATATCCCGAAGTTGTGAGACAAATCCCGATTGGAAAGTGAATATTTGCATGATTTAAATTTCACTAGGAAAGGCTAAACTGATCTTCCACAATGGCCTACAACCATTTCATAAAAACATCCCTGCTAATACTGACACAAGTATTCTGTATGGAACAGCCCCAGCATGTATTACTTATAAAACAGCACATAATTAGCGCATAATAGATGGTATGTGAAGCTACAGCATGTGGCACCATCTGTTGCTCGTAGGAAGACTGCTGTGTCTCTGGGAATTGACTTTTTAATTAATGCCCACTTTCAGCCACAAAAGAACTAGAACAGCTTACCTCAGAGACGGGGACTAATTGCGACCTTACTCATGACCATCATTTAATATGATAATGGTAAGTACTGCACCTTCAATCCTTCAGAAAATGAAGTTAGATCCGAAAGAACTAAAAGACAGATACACAGACCGACTGACAGACAGTCAGACAAACGCGACCAGAAACATCACCTACCTGATTTCCGTGGGTATGAAGGCTGCACTTCCCTCTGGATCCGCCACCTCCTCATTCACAGCTGTGGACGAATTTATAACGATATTAACCAATTTATAAGATAAGCAAGTATCTCCAGAAGGCAAATATTATCAGTAGTCATGTTCTTTGTTGTATCTGTCACATTATCATTCATTCTAGTTTGGCTAAGATGTATTCATTATGTGTGTGAGTAAGATCGAAGTAGAGCCATACACTTTCACATACATGGGGGAATTTTACCAACACACGGATTTATGTGGGCATCATGCTTCCATACAAACAATACATGACATGTGTGACACCAAGACACCATCATATATACACAACTTAAGCTCAAGAGTGTTCATGAATACGACCCTGGTACTATGGAGAGAGAAGGGAATGTTAGTTACTGTGGCTGGACATTGATTTATGACAAATATGCCATGCACTTCGTCTCGTAACTTTTTTGTTTTTTAATGAAGTATAAGGAAATGAGAGAACTGAATCTTCACACATTTTCTGTTCTCCCTGCAAATGAAAATCTTAATTAAGTAAAGTGTACGATGACGAGTTATTTCGTGAATTACAGCCCTGCAACTCTAAGTTTGGGAGTGTATCTCTAAAGCTGAATACAGGCCTCCTATGGTATCAGGAATAAGAAAGACAGAAACATGGTCAATTGAGTGAAAGTGTGTGTCTGCATTTAGAGTAATATTGCCACTGACATAATTATCTGCATAATGAGTAGTAATATTTCGTTGTATTGAGGTGCTGCTAAGACGACTTTTAACTGTCTTTTTTAGAAAGATTTGTTTTTTCTATTTCCGCCTTCATTAGTATTCAGATTAAAAAACAATTTTCGGTGATGGAGTTACAACCGATCTCCAATGTACTGTTTCACACCATGACGCTTTTTAAATGTCATTCTAGCAACAACCACGCCTTTCATTCGGCACAGGAAAAGTCATTGTGAAAGGGGCAAAGGATACAGGCAAAATACAAGAGAACAGTTACGTGTATTGCGGTAACTTACTAGGTAAACCAGAGTAGTGAAGTATGAAGGCTGGTGCAATGGCCATCAACGTTGTCTTCACTGCCTTGACGCCTTATGGATCAAGTCTTGTCTCTCTTTTTATACCATCAAAACTCCTCCCCCTCCCCCCACCTGGCTTCTTTATCCTTAACTAGTTCACTTTTTCTTGCTGCTGCCTGACCATCTTATTCAGCACAGGAAAGCCCCTGATAATGAAGGGGTTAGTGATGGCTGCATTGAACCCACAGCCCCCAAAGTCGGCCATATTGAATTGTGTGGTCTGGTGGTGGCAGCAATTAAATATATTGCATGTCATCGTGATGAAGGCATTGACCAGCACTTTACCAACGTAAGGGTGAGGCAGGTTACCAACGTGAGGATGAGGCAGGTTATGTTTCTTTATTAAAAATGGCCTCTAACTCCACACACACACACACACACACACACACACACACACACACACACACACACACACACACACACACACACACACACAAACCAGTGTTATATAAAATTTTTCAAAACATAAATATCGCACATCTAACATAATAAATGAATGGATTTTTTCAAAGCAGCATAAAAGGTTGTGTGGAGGTGGCCAGGGCAAGTACAATACGAATCCTGGTTTTATGTTCAGATTACACGTGAACAAAAGCAGACAGCAGCCACCACCCACACACTCTCTGTCTAGGTACGTCATTACTGCCCAGGGGACGGTAGATTATACATAACAGGTCATATCTCTCATTCTCTCCTTCTAAGTCTCTATCTATTTGCCTGTCTGTCTGTTTGCCTGAATGCTTGTTCATGTCTGTCTGTGCTTCTGTCTGTCTGTCTGCCTGATTGCTCTTCCCTCACACACACACACACACACACACACACACACACACACAGTCAGGAAGGCAGGCAAGTAGGATGAAATTAAAGGCAGCAAGCGGGCGTAAACCCTACAACAATTTGCTATTGCCTTCAGATCTTTTAATAATATTCCGTTCTGCTGTTGTGTGCCCGCTCCACTGGTCATGTCCCGGCAACGTCAGTTCACCTAAGCCATTTATGTCCGCGCCATTACTCTCATCTGCTCAACAGATTACCTCCAGAGAAGGTAGGGAAAAGTCCCTAGGAAAAAATATGTGTTGTGGAAGACTAAGAGAGAGAGGAAAAGTACTTAAAGGTGAGATTCATATTGATTGTGTAGACTTTATTGCAATTATTTTCCAGCCTGATTGTCTTGAAGTGTGTGCATAATGGCATAGTGGTGCTGAATGGCTTGTGTGGATTTGAGGTATGGGGAGAGAAAAGGATGAAGTTGTTGGGAATGAAAATGTTACGTCAATATGTGGAGTGAGATGACAGAAATGTTGGGAATGAAGTTGTTAAAGTCAACATGTGGACTGAAATGATTTAACAGAATAAGAAATGACACGGTCTGAGAGATAATATGGAAGTCGTTGTAGTATAACGGAAAGAGTGTATTAAAAGAGAAATGCCCATTTGGAGTGAATAGATATTGACAGAATAAAAAAAATGATGAACGGATTACAAGTAAATTATTGTGGAAGAAAAAGGAGAATCAGGATGAGGTGGAAGAATGATGTGAAAAGAATTTCTAATAAGTGAAGACTGAACATCCAGGAAGGTGAGAGGCGATGACAGAACAGAGCAGATTAGAACGTTGTGCTTCAGGAGGAGACGGCACGCTGTCAGTGAATTAAAACAGGAAAGAACAAGCAAAGCGATCTGTAGGAGTAATTTGTGGACTAATGAGCGGGGCTTGGATGTGCACGTTTCAAATTTGCTTAACTGTAGGTCATTACTTAAGTGGGATACTGAATGTATGTGAGTGAGGATGCTTTCTCCTACATTTGAAGCCAACCAGCTAGAGTGAATAGCTGAGGGAGCATTTTTATCAATTCATCTTTAGCATAAATATTTCTACCGGTAATTAAATTTAGAAACTTTTCGAAAATATTTTTGTGAAAGATATAAAGGGGGATGGTCAAGATTAGTAGTTCACATTAGCGTCCTTACTCCCATTTACCTGCAATTACCTCAATAATCAGGGGGATACTTTAAGTGGGAAGGACGTGAAGGAGTACAGGAGGGAGGGTGGCACGGTTTTCATCTGTCATTCTGAATCTGACAGCCGTGCCCCAACAGATCAACGATATCATCATCATCATCATTATCATCATCATCATCCTTATTCTAACATCAGTTCCGCTAAAAAATGGGTAGGGTATGATTCAGGAAAAGGAGAGAGAAAAAAGGCACGGAACAAATAACAGCGTGACAGCATGAAACACCTGGGACTGATGAAGACTGAAAGGTTACAAAGGAGAACCAAGACACACACAACAACCGGTTCATTTTTTATCCTTAAGGGAATATTTGTTGCGGGGGCAGGACATAACTACGATATCTATATTATGAGAATTTAAATAATAGAGTCTGTCGTGTATTAACCATCGTTAGCTCCAGCTTACAGTAATCCAGAATATTTAAGTGCAGGTAACTAACCCATGCCCCGGTGACAACACATGATCGATAGCTCTGTTACCGCCTCTTAGGTAGTCATGTCCATGAACACAGCACATAACCATCAGTGTGGCTGAATAACTGTAATGTTTGTTGCAATCCTACACACACACACACACACACACACACACACACACACACCTCAAATAGTAAGGCAAAATAAGAGTGCTAAACACCTTCACTACGAGGCTGTGTCCTCCAATATTAAAGCTGAGAATAATCTTTTGACGTTAGCCAATACAAAATACGGAAATGGTCTTCGTACTTAAGGAGAGAGAGAGAGAGAGAGAGAGAGAGAGAGAGAGAGAGAGAGAGAGAGAGAGAATGTAAGAAGACAGATATGTTGGCGTGAGATGGAGAGGCAAGTCAGAGGAGTGAAATGCGAGACAGCAAAGGTTATGCAGAGAAGAGATATAAGGCAGCGGTGAGGCAGGAGTGAGACAGGAGTGACGCAGGGAGGAAATATGAGTCACGGAAGAGGGGTGAGGTCAAGAAGAGGTAAACGGGCGAGACAGAGACGAGGACGAGGGGTGAAACAGGGAAGGAAAGAAGTAGAACAGGGAAAAGATTGAGGGATGAGGCAGGGAAGAGGAAGAGAGAGGGGAGTGAGCCAGTGAAGAGGAAGAGAAAGAGGAGTGAGCAGTGAAAAGGGAGAGGGGTGAAACAGGAAAGAGGGGTGAGGCAGAGATGAAGCAGGGACGAGAGGTGAGGCAGAGGTGATAGTTGAGGCTTAGATGAGAGGCGAGACAGGGTTGAGATGTGAGGTAGGGATGAGGCAGGGATGTACTGTATATGGTGCTCTGCGTCATACCTTGTACTGTAAACAGCATCAGTGAAAACAAAGAAGAAGTACATGGGGCTGTGAAAATTTAAGTCTCATAAAATGGAAAATTTCTGAGAAAGGAGAAATGTCAAGACTGTGTTCCACTCCTAAACTGAGGCAGTTAAAGACTTTTGGATAGTGAAAGGAGTTAAGAGACAAACAGCATACTGCATATGTAAACATTCAAAGACTGGCAAGATAGCCGCAGACAGAGCGAAAAAGATACATAAGATTTTAGTATGAGAACAGGAAAAGTTAAACTGTGGCACATTTGCATGCATCTGGCACCTTTAACTCTGAGGCAAGTGTACAGAAAGCAGTGGGTATTAAAATTATGGCTGAAGACAGTGTACCTCAGTCCTCATATTTCGGTCAGGAACAGAAGGTGAGAGATAATATTCAACTGAGAAGTTGGAGCAACGATCTGGAATGTTGCAGAAACTGATGGAAAGTTAGTGAAACAGTGATTTTTCAAGACATCTGGAGTGGTCGTAGCCCTAACATGGGTCAATGGTGGCACATTTCTGGTTCCCTCTGCAAGGCTGGGGTTTGGGTCATATATCTATCTATCTATCTATCTATATACATATATGTATGTATGTATGTATGTATGTATGTATGTATCTATCTATCTATCTATCTATATATATATGTATGTATCTATCTATCTACTGTATTTATCTATCTATCTATTCATCTATCTATCTATCTATTTATCTATCTATATCTATCTGTCCATCAATCTATCTATCTATCTATCTATCTATCTATATATATATATATATATATATATATATATATATATATATATATATATATATATATATATATATATATATATATATATATATATTGTTACATAGCCTATGATTTCATCATCCTTTGTATAATTCTAACGTACAGTATGCTGCATGTTTGATAACGATTCGCCTCGTGGCTTCCATAGTGACCAAGCTTCTGTGTTCTACCTCACTCCCCCCTTCTCCTCCCTTATAGTAGAGTAAGTCGTTCTTTCTGTTGTTCAGAGCAGGAGTGTCAACTCTTTGTCCCCTATGGCTCTGCCGGCCCCTATATAATGAGCTCAGTCTCTGCATTAATTGCCACTTAGATCTACTCCTCATTTTGTTCACATCTCTGTCCTCCCCTGTACAGTTGTTATTATTTTTGTGAGTGCTCAGGAAGTCTCCAACCATCTAGCTGCTGTGTAATTTGAGTATAAGTGTTGTTGCATTTTTTCTTGTGCTGTATGGCATAAGGTGTTAGTTCGTGGGCCTGATGAGGTTTTTGTGGTTCATGTGGAGTTTTTGATGTCAGCCATTATTGATAATATTATGTATCTGTAATAATATATCTTGCATTAACTGAGCATTATCCGGTTTTCTCATTTTATCAGGGCTGACTTAGATAAATTTACTCTTGCTAATTTCGTGTTAATAGAGGCTATTGCAGTTAACCATATATTTAACCTGTTTTTTGCCATTACATTATCCTTATGAGTCCTGAATGTTTAGTTGTTAGTTTGAGCATTAAACTTTAACTTGTAATTTTACCTAACTCTTTTGTTTTGAACCTGGAACTTTGCGGGACAGTAGTGATTTTAGTATTCTGACTTGAAGTGTTCATTATCTCTCTCTGTTCTGTAACATAAACTTGGCGACCTCATATCAGGATATTCAGGATATTATCATAAGGATATTGCTTGATATTTTGTGACTGTGATTTATTCATGATGTCTACTATTACTACTCTTGATGAAGCCAAAGATTTTTTGTCAAATGTGCAAACAGTGTGTGATGTAGAAAACAGAACAAAGAATGAACTTAAGCTTGTTGCTCAACAATTGGGAATTGCTGTTCGCTCTCATCAGTCTAAAGATCAAATTGTTGAAATGATTAATAAAAGCTTGTTTAATGTAACTCCTCCAGATGAGCAAACGCAGATTAAAATAGCTAAGTTACAGCTAGCCCTGCAGGAGGCTCGTGCTAAGGAGGCTGAGTTTCAGGCTCGTGCTAAGGAGGCTGAGTCTCAGGCTCGTATTCAGGAGGCACAGGCACAGGCTCAGGCACAAACTGAACTTGCTAGGATTCAGGCAGACCATGAGTATCGCATGAAACAAGGTGGAACTGGATCATCTAGCTCTGGTGATTTTGATGTGGCTAAAAATGTTAAACTTGTCCCTCCTTTTAATGAATCTGATTTAACAAAGTATTTTCAGTTGTTTGAGAGGGTAGCTACAGGTTTTAATTGGCCCAAAAAGTATTGGCCAGTACTCCTTCCAACTGTTCTCACCGGTAAAGCTCAAGTAACTAATGCATCTTTGCCTCTGGATCAATTTGATAATTATGATGTAGTTAAGAGCTTGATTCTTAAGGCCTATGAGCTTGTTCCTGAAGCCTATAGAGTAAAATTTAGGACAACTTATAAGCAAGATAAGCAATCCCATGTTGAGTATGCAAAAATCAAAGAAGATCTGTTAGAGCAGTGGTTAAATTCTAGGAATGGAAATTCTGATTTTGATAAATTTAAGCAGATGATTTTGCTGGAGGACTTCAAAAGGTGTATAAATAAAGATGTAAGCCTATATCTTGATGAGAGAAGAATAGATAATTTGTCTGATGCTGCAGTTTTAGCTGATGAATATGTTCTCACTCACAAGAGATATTCTAAAGAAGAAAAGGAAAGCTGAGAGTAAGTACGTTGCCTCTACTCAGAGTACAGGTAACAGGAAAGAGAATAAAGATGATGTTCCTCAGGAAGTAAATACCAGCTCCACCTCTAGATTTCAGAAAAGTTAATGTACTTATTGTAGTAAGCTTGGTCATACTATGGAGAAATGTTTTAGGAGACAGCGTGATGTGAACAAAAAGGAATCTTTAAATATTCAGTCAATTGGTCTAGTGTCCACCCTTGAGAGTTCCCAGAATTCTTTAATCGAGTTAACTGAACCTGCTTTGAGGGGTAAATTAAATTCTCATGATGAAGCTCCTCTTTTGAGCAGTAACGTGGGTGACACTCTCAAGAGTTCATGTGCTAATTTCCTGTCTGATGGTTTTGTCAGTCCTCTGGACAGTAATAACAGGAAATCAGTTAAAATATATCGTGATATAGGTGCTTGCCAATCCCTTCTGCTGACCAGTGTTCTAGGCTCTAATGTTAATTCCTCTGATGAAACTGTAATCTTACAAGGTGTAGGGAATAATTACTTCTCTGTCCCTCTGTGCAGAGTGAATTTAGAGTCTGGTTTTGTTAATGGTTCCGTTATGGTTGGGTTGGTTGAGACACTCCCAATGTCAGGTGTAACTTTCTTACTTGGAAATGATATTGGTGGAAGTAAAGTGTGTCCATCTCCTCAGTTTTCTAGTGAACCAGTGACTGCGACCCAGGATTGTGATATCCCTGACGTGTTCTCTGCATGTGCTGTCACTAGGGCTAAGTCTAAAGTTACTGGTGACTTAGAGGATAATGATGATGATGATGTTATCCTTGCTGACACTTTTCTTGTTAATTTGGACCACTCACCAGATGAGGCAGTACCCTGTAGTGTTGATAATTTGTCTCGTCAAGAGTTGGTTGAGTTGCAGGTTGCTGACCCTGAGTTGAAAGGTCTAGCTAACTCTGCTTGCAGTGAGGAAGAGTCAGCTGGTGCTTCTACTAGTTATTATATAAAGTCAGGAGTACTTATGTACTTATGAGGAAGTGGAGACCCCCAACAGCATCAGCCGAATGTTAATGGGAGGTTATACATCAAGTTGTCATCCCTCGTGTTTGTAGGCAGGATATCATTAGGGTGGCTCATGATTCCAGTTTGGCAGGACACCTTGGAGTGAGGAAGACTGTGGCATACATTTTGAAACACTTCTACTGGCCAGGTATCTTCAGGGATGTTTCCTGGTATTGTAAGTCTTGTCACACCTGTCAAGTTGTGGGGAAGTGTAATCAGACCGAAAAGGTTGCACCTCTAGTTCCCATTCCTCCTTTTGAGGCGCCATTCACCCGTGTTTTGGTGGATATTGTGGGCCCTCTTCCTAAGACTTCTTCAGGATTTTCTTATGTGTTGACCCTGATTGATATGGCTACTCGATATCCTGAAGCCATTCCACTTAGAAATATCTCAGCAAAGAACGTGGTTAAGGAAATGCTAGGGTTCTTCACCAAGTTTGGTCTGCCCAAGGAGGTACAGTCAGACCGGGGAAGTAATTTCATGTCAAATGTTTTCAAGCAGTCTCTGAAAGAGTTGGGCATCACCCAGATCACGTCTTCAGCTTACCATCCCCTGACCCAAGGAGCGTTGGAGAGATATCATCAAACACTCAAATCGATGCTCAGGAAATACTGTTTGGAACATCAGAAAGACTGGGATAAAGGTCTTCCATTCGTTGTATTTGCCGCAAGAGACTCTCCAAATGAATCACTGGGCTTCTCACCCTTTGAACTACTGTTTGGCCATGAAGTAAGAGGATCCCTTAAGCTACTCAAGGAATGCTGGCTGTCGGAGGAAGATGACGTCAACCTGCTGGAGTATGTGATGAAGTTCAAAGAATGGCTGTCCACTGCTTTACAGCTGGCGAGAGAGAATTTAGGAGCTGCTCAGGAGAAGATGAAGACTTGGTATGATAAGAAGTCCAGGTTACGCCACTTTGAGCCAGGAGATCAGGTTTTGATTCTGCTACCAGTGCATGGGCAACCTCTTCAAGCCAAGTTTAGTGGTCCTTATTTCGTGGAGAAGAAACTCAGTGATGTCAACTATGTCATCGCCACACCAGATCGTAGAAAGAACAAGCAACTTTGTCACATCAACATGCTAAAGTTATATCACAGGCGGGACGAAAATAACCCAGTCTGCACTGTAGCTGTTCCACCCGAGTCTGCAAGTGAAGTTCTCCCATGCAGCAGGAGCCTGAGTGATAGTTTGGGGAAGAATCCTGATATCATGAATGATCTCCAGACTAAGCTTTCTCATCTAGCTCCCGAGGAAAGGCAGGAGTTTTCGGCATTACTGCAGGAGTACCCGCAAGTATTCCGTGAAACTCCAGGAGGAACCACTGTGTTGATGCATGATGTCAATGTTGGAGACGCAAAGTCAATTATACTGCCTCCTTACGGTGTGAACCCAGTGAATTTTCCTCTCATCCAGAAGGAGCTTGGCTACCTGTTGGACCACAAGATGATTGAGCCCTGTCAGAGCGAGTGGAGTTCTCCTGTCACTCTAGTCCCTAAGCCAGGTGGATCATAGCGGATTTGCATCGACTACAGACGTGTAAATCAGATAACCAAAACAGACACTTACCTTCTCCCTCGCGTGGAAGATTGCATAGACAAGATCGGAAAGGCTAGGCACAAAAGTAAGTTTGATTTGTTAAAGGGATACTGGCAAGTACCTATGACTGAACGTGCTAGGGAGATCTCATGTTTTGTAACACTAGAAAAGACTTTTTCATGTTCTGTAATGCCATATGGTATGAAGAATGCACCAGCCACTTTTCAGAAGCTCATGAATGTTGTAACAGAGGGTTTGGCAGGGTGTGTTGTTTATATTGATGATGTATTAATCTTCAGTGACAACTGGAAAGATCACCTATGCCATGTCAGTAAATTTCTTGAGCGTTTGGTTTAGGCTAATCTTGTAGCTAATTTATCAAAGTGTGAGTTTGGTCAAGCTAAAGTTCAATACCTTTGGTATGTAATTGGTGATGGACACGTTGCACCACCAGCAGCTAAGGTTCAGGTTATAAGTGATCTTCTCAGATCTAAAAGTAGGAAAGAGCTACAAAGATTTTTGGGAATGGTAGGTTATTACAGGAGATTTGTTCTTAACTTTTTAATTCTTGTATCACCACTTACAGACCTACTGATAAAGGGTGTTAAATTTGTCTGGACTGATAACTGTGAATCCTCTTTCAGGAAACTTAAGGTATCCTATTAAGTCAGCCAGTGCTCGCTACTCCAAATTTTGCTAAGCCTTTTAAGATGGCTGTTGACGCAAGTGATACAGGAGCTGTGGCTGTTTTGCTGCAAGAGGATGATCAGGGTATTGAACACCCTGTATCTTATTATAGTAAGAAGTTCACTCCATCTCAAAAGAACTACTCGACTATTGAGAAAGAGCTTTTGGCCTTGATTTTGGGTTTACAGCATTTTTCATTTTATTTGTGTTCTGGTTTTGACCCCATAGTCATTTATAGAGATCATAACCCACTGAAATTCTTTAGTAAGTTTAAAGATAAAAATCAGAGATTGACAAGATGGAGTCTACTTCTTCAGGAGTATTCATTAGACATACATGTCAAGGGGAAAGAAAATGTTATTGCAGATTGCTTCTCTAGACTTTAGACAGATTATTTTAGAGTAATAAGAAATTTCCTTTGTAAATTTCTTTTTTTTTTTGTGGGGAGGTGTTACATAGCCTATGATTTCATCATCCTTTGTGTAATTCTAACGTACAGTATGCTGCATGTTTGATCACGATTCGCCTTGTGGCTTCCATACTGACCAAGCTTCCGTGTTCTGCCTCAGTCCCCCCTTCTCCTCCCTTACAGTAGAGTAAGTCGTTCTTTCTGTTGTTCAGAGCAGGAGTGTCAACTCTTTGTCCTCTATAGCTTCATTTGCGCGTCCTTCTTACAAGTTGTATCAAGCTCTGCTGGCCCCTATATAATAAGCTCAGTCTCTGCATTAATTGCCACTTAGATCTACTCCTGATTTTGTTCACATCTCTGTCCTCCCCTGTATAGTTGTTATTATTTTTGTGAGTGCTCAGGAAGTCTCCAACCATCTGGCTGCTGTGTAATTTGAGTATAAGTGTTGTTGCATTTTTTCTTGTGCTGTATGGCATAAGGTGTTAGTTCGTGGGCCTGGTGAGGTTTTTGTGGTTCATGTGGAGTTTTTGATGTCAGCCATTATTGATAATATTTTGTATCTGTAATAATATATCTTGCATTAACTGAGCATTATCCGGTTTTCTCATTTGATCAGGGCTGACTTAGATAAATTTACTCTTGCTAATTTCGTGTTAATAGAGGCTATTGCAGTTAACCATATATTTAACCTGTTTTTTGCCATTACATTATCCTTATGAGTCCTGAATGTTTAGTTGTTAGTTTGAGCATTAAACTTTAACTTGTAGTTTTACCTAACTCTTTTGTTTTGAACCTGGAACTTTGTGGGACAGTAGTGATTTTAGTATTCTCACTTGAAGTGTGCATTATCCCTCTCTGTTCCGTAACAATATATATATATATATATATATATATATATATATATATATATATATATATATATATATATATATATATATATATATATATATATCCCATTGGATCCCGTGGGTGCTGGGCGAGGCATGCTACTGGGAGGGTACTAAGCGTACCTCCCTCCGCCTATCGGCTCATAGTCGCGAAGCTCATAGGTCCCTACCCGAGGGTTCCCTACTTAATAAAGACCTGAAAAATCCCAGTTCTGTCCAATACTCGGGATACTGGGCTCCAATGGGATATCTATCAATCTATCTATCTATCTATCTATCTATATATATATATATATATATATATATATATATATATATATATATATATATATATATATATATATATATATATATATGTGTGTGTGTGTGTGTGTGTGTAACCCAAATAATTACCTTCCCCGGAACAACACGGATGGGGTGTGAATCAAAACTCTTAATAAAGTCGAAAGATTATGTTCTTTATATTATTCAAGGTTTTTTGTGCTGACAGAGAAGTGTGTACAGGAGTGTGCTGGACCGCTCTTCCTACTGCAGAAACACTGGATAATATCAACAAAGGGAGATGGCCGGAAACAAGGTCTTCAGTGAGATAGCGGAAACGGAGTCCCTGCTTTCCTCATCACAAGTTTTTCATTTGCTATAAAAGTACTACCCTGTTCGACTGGTGATACCGCCTCCTTCCTTTGAGGCAGGGGATAAGCATGATGAGGCAGGAGTGAAGAATGGTGAGGCAGGGGTGAAGCAGGGTTGATGAATGAAGCAAGTGAAGTATGGTGAGAAGTTGAAGAGTGAGAGAGAATTGAGGCATGGGTGAGGTAGGGTTTGGGCAGGGGTGAGGCAGGGGTAGGGAAGGTGTGGGACAGTGGGCATACACACTAGCGAGGATGGAAAAGCTATGTCACACTCCAGGCCACCTCTGCCTCTCACTTCACCATCTTAGCTGTGACAAAAGGAATGGAAGGAGGAAGGGGGAGGGAAGGAGAGGTGGAGGAGTACGACCAGAGAAAGGTAGGCGTTGGGGAAGCAAGAGGAGAGATAGAAAAAAGGACGAATGGAGGAATGAGGAGAGAAGGAAGGACGAAGGAGTAATGCTAGAAAGAGGGATGAATGAAGGAAAGAGATGGGAAGAAAATTTGAGGGATGAAAAGCTGGAAGACAGATGAAAAATGAAAATAGAAAAAAAGAAGGTTAAGAGTAGATAGCGGAATGAGCAGGTTATGGTAACAAAAGAGAAAAAGAAGAATGCAGAATATAAGATAGAGGAAAGACGATTCAGTAATTACAAGGAAGAAGGAATGAGAATGGAATGGAAAGAGAGAAAGAGAGAGAGAAAGAGAGAGAGAGAGAGAGAGAGAGAGAGAGAGAGAGACAGACAGACAGACAGACAGTCAGAGAGACAGAGAGACAGACAGACAGAGAGACAGACAGACAGACAGACAGACTAACAGACAGACAGACAGACAGACTAACAGACAGACAGAGACAGAGACAGACAGACAGAAAGGAAAGGGAGAAAAGGATAAGAAAGAAAACAAGGGAGAGAGAAACGAAAAGCAAAGGACAGTTGGACTGACGAGAAGAAAAAACGTCAGGAGAAATGATCAGAAGGATGGCAGACAGCACGGAGGAATAAAATGGGAGAGACAGGAATAACAGGACAATAAAGGTAAAAATATGAGACAGCAAAGTGCGACGGTATGAGGGGAAGACACAAGAAAAATAAAATCTGGAAATGAACTGAAGACTACTACAGGAGAAAGAGATGATGGGAAGAGGCAACTGGTAAAAATAACAGAAAAACATTGAAGAAAGAACAGTAGGAAACAAAGGAAATATCAGATGACGGGCGGAGGAGAAAGGGAGGGAATGGCAACAGCAGAATAATAATGAAGCATCAAGCAAGGACAGAATGAAGGGAACTGGGAAATGACAGATGGAAAGACGAAATAAAGTTCGATGAGATTAGGAAAGAATAATGAGGAGGGAAAAATAAATTGATGAAAGAGGAAGAAAAGGGGAAAACAGAAAAGGGAGGGACTGAAAGAAAGACGGGAATAGGATAGGAAAGAATGGCAGAAAAATAATGGGACGAAAGTGAAAACTCGGAAGAGAGAAGATATGGAGTTGACAGGGGAAAAATTACTGTAAGTGTGGAGGGATGAGGGAAAAAATGAAGCTGAGAGGGGAAGAGAGGGAGGTAGGTGAGGAATACAAGAGGCGAAAGGCAGCAGTAAGTAAATGCGAAAATGAAAGAATATACAAAAGAAATTGATGGCCTTCGTATTACCGAAATTTCACACTCGGTCAGCCAGTCAGCCACACCAACACATTTCAGGGCTCTCTACTTCACGGGTACACTTACACTGTGTAGCTGTGAGTTTCCAGTCCAATACACAAATGCTTACACCCATACATATACTGCTCTGACAACCCAGTACCAATGCTGTATTAACACCATCTCTCTCTCTCTCTCTCTCTCTCTCTCTCTCTCTCTCTCTCTCTCTCTCTCTCTCTCTCCCAGCTGAATATGCAGATAATCTAATTTAGTCAGAAATTGTAGGACATTGTGGACTCGGGTCTTATATAACTTAAATTTCCATTTTGTCCCATTCCTCTGCTCACCCCCCCTGCCTCACCCCTACCCACCCCCGCACCACCACCCACACCGCACCCTCACCCCACTGGTCCCTCCCTTCACATTTAAGATGTGATCTATGATATCTGTGGATAGTATTTTACCCATTACCAACAATGATGATGATGGTGAAGATGATGAAGAGGGGGAGCAGAATATTACTACCGTACTACTACTATTTGCTAATAATAAAATTTTGTGGTAAGTGGAGGCGCATACCATCCACTCACTTGATGGAGCGCTGCCTTCAGGTGACTCTAACTGACAAGTCCAGTGGTTTCCTGTACCCTAGGAAACATTAACAAGGCTGTGAGGGGGGGGGGCTACCCATCTAGCCACATGATACCTGGTGGGTTGGTGGGTTAAGGCCCTCCAACAAGACAGAGCCTGTAAGAGTCTACATCTAAGCGAGGGAAGGGGTTTACTGCTCACATAATGCCACTTACTGGCCAGTGAGGCTGGTCATTCTTGTCTTAATATCGGGACTGAACAGCCTAGCCTCAGGCCCCTACGTTCCTGATGGGACATGAAGGACAGGGATGATCAATGAATGAATGAATAATAATAATAATAATAACTTGCGGTGGAAGTTCCGGCCGTTTGGATGGTAGAGCTTGAGCCTACTGAATTTTGTTCAGTGCCACCTGGGAGCGGACGTTTAAGAGGATGGAGTTTGTGTGTATTTTCATGTGTTGTCACGTGTTCACACCCATCACAGCTTCCCTCTCTTATGATATTATATTCTGAGTCCGTCACTCATAAACACAGCCACAACACACCTGCCACCAGCACCTGTCACCTTACCTTCAAAAGCCATCCACACCTGTACACAGGCGTGAAGCACAGAATACTGGCGGTGGTGATGGCAGGTGGTGTGGTGAGCCTCTGCCCTACGGACCACTTGCCCTTCACCATGGCAGGTGGTGTAGTGAGCCTCTACCCTACGGGCCACTTGCCCTTCACCACCCGTAAAACACTTTATCCCGTATAGTACAGCTCATCGACAACATCACGGGTGTTCAGCCCCACCCTCACCATGCATACAGCTACGCATATAAGTAAATACCAGTGGAATGACAGAAGTCACTTTCATCCTCGGTTTCTCATCATTAGTCCTTAACAAAAGGTAGAATTTTTTTTTTTTTTTTTTCAGCCAGCTCGTAGTAAAGTTCCCACCTATTACGTACTTTTGTGTCCAGGCGCCGTATCTATCAAGGATCCTAATTAAGTTTAGTGATAAGCAACTCTCTTTACTAATTAATTTTCATCTGGAGTCATTATGCTTTGTCGTATTCCTCCGTAAAAAATTATATATATATATATATATATATATATATATATATATATATATATATATATATATATATATATATATATATATATATGTCACTCGTCTCCTTGAGAAAGACTTGATATTTATATTTGTGAAGACGGAAATGTGAACAGTCTTATTTATGGCTTGGCTCTAAGAAAGTTAATAATTACGACATCAGGAGTACTGCCAGAAAATGTCTTTGATTCCTTAACTATAGGGCACTACTTATTTGTGTATCCTCCCCTACACCTGCATAGTGGCCTTTGACACACACACACACACACACACACACACACACACACACACACACACACACACACAGTGCCGAGGTCAGAACCATTTCCCCAAACGCTGTAATAACACCTGTGGCGTATATTGTAATAACACCTGTGGCGTATATTGTAATAATACCTGTGGCGTATATTGTAATAACACCTGTGGCGTATATTGCACATTGCTGACTTACACAACAAGGCCAGCGGTGTGGTGGGCTTAGGCGGCTCTCCAGCATCTCTTCCTTACCACCTGCACGGTAGTAGTCTCTCCTGTGACACTATGGCAATCTGTGTTGACATTAAGATTTATTTTTATACATGATCGCCTTTACCCACGCCAAAGGGTAAATACGCAAGATAATGGCTAAGCAAGAGGTACGCGACCTCCCTAGCCAAGAATAATATGGTAAAATACAATAAACAGGAACAACTAACGCTGATTTGTAGTGATAAGAGGGTAAATGGGTCGAAGGGAAACTGGAAAGATTATTTTTTACGTATAATGTTTCAGACGACAACGATTCCAACTTCAACGAGAATGTCCGGTAGCCCACCAAAGCAAATAATGTTAACATCTAATTTTTCGGTTGAACACTTATGAAACTGAAATAATGAAAAGACATTTAGTCTTCGGGGACTTCTTTTGGAAAATAATTTTTCAGTGTCTTCTCATTAATCGAAATGAAATGAGAATGTGTTTATGTCTGCATCTGTACTATTAAGGCCTCTGTGTACCTAAAAAAAACATTGCAAACACCAGTAATTTAACATTATTCATAATGTTCCCACCTCAACCATTTAAACACTTATTAACACTGCCAAATCCCAGCCAAAATAAGACCAAGCTCTCGCAGCCATCCTTGCTGTTTTTTATTCCATTTAATATTCTTCTCAGATACGGAGAAACCATAGCTCTGAATGTCAAAAAATTTTACACGTCCATAAAAGTAACAGTGCTAAAATATATTTTCAATTGATTTTCTGCACTCCCATTAGCATACTGTACGGTACACAACTATGCTTTTGAAAAATGTTACACAGTTTTCTTTTCTCTGGCATTCAATTGAGAGTTTGGCGTTAATTTTAACTTTGCGCTCTAGTTCTTAAAAGTTAGTGCTGACTTTATATCTCGTTCTTCTTAACTTTCGTTGCGAAATTTGACCATTTGTGTTGTTCTATCCCTCACTGATTTCACTTAGTTCAGGAAATCCCGCAATAATAAGAAAACTAAAACAAACAATAAGCTTAACTATGATCCTGCTAATTATAAACCTTGCACTTCATTTTAGAAGACTGCAGATGATTTTATTTAACAAAAACTCGTGGAACCAAAAGGGTAGGGTCATGGTGTGTTGCGTAACGTTTAGAGTCTCTGGCTTTGTCTTGGAATGTCAGTCCCTCCTATGTTTCCATCTTCCTCAGTCCTATCCCTTCACCCATCCATTTCCCTCTCCCTTTTTTCCTTATTGACTTTTCCTCTCTCCCATTTTCCTTGTCCCTCCCATCTCCCTCTCCGCCTCCTCTCCATACTTCTTCCACTCATAATTCCATCTCTCTCTCTCTCTCTCTCTCTCTCTCTCTCTCTCTCTCTCTCTCTCTCTCTCTCTCCTTCCTACGCTATCTTACCCACTCTTTCTTCTATCCTGTCGTTCTACTAATTTCCTCTCCTTGCTACAAATATATACATCTCTTCTTCCTTCTTTTCTCCTTCGTCTTTCATCCCTCATTCTTTTTTCTTTTCATGTACCTCTTTCCTGAAAATGTGTTCCCATTATTCACATCGCTTTATATACTTCCAGATATATTTAAACATATTTATCTCTCAAATTTATTTAGATTTTCCCTTAATTCCCCCGAATTATCGTCATCTTTCCAACTAAAGCATTTCCCATTTTTCTCTCGTATTATCATTTCTTCCAGTTACTTTCGTATTATCTGCATATTAACATATTTCAATACATCACTGGGTGGGTTAATTCCAGTGGTACTGAATATTGCACTTTCTCATTGTGCATATAATTTTCCATCACTGTGGCCGCGTTACCTTACGCCCACTGCAATAGACTGGAATGAGAGAATCCGACAGAAAACATAACATTTGGTGGTGTCACATCCTACACCTGCTCAAGGCCTACACAATTACACGGGTTTAACTAATACATTGGTTTACTGCAGTTTTAATTTATAATTAGTACTCTTTCTCATCCCTCTCTTCCATACCCTGCACACCATCTTTATCCCCCTTCTCTTCTCCCCTCCCAGTTTCCTTCTCCATCCCTTCCCTCCTGGCTTTTACCCTTCCCTTCTCGGGTTGCGAGGGGAGAGTACCATAGCTGCTGGCACATAAGAGAGAGAGAGAGAGAGAGAGAGAGAGAGAGAGAGAGAGAGAGAGAGAGAGAGATTGTGTGTGTGTGTGTGTGTGTGTGTGTGTGTGTGTGTGTGTGTGTGTGTGTGTGTTTGTGTGTGTGTGTGTGTGTGAGCAGTGGGGAGTATGAATAAACAAGGAAGAGGAAGACGTGAAGAAGAGGAATGGCGTAAAAAGGATGGAAATGAGAAAACAATTATTGTTATTCCGTGTGTGTGTGTGTGTGTGTGTGTGTGTGTGTGTGTGTGTGTGTGTGTGTGTGTGTGTGCGCGTGTGTGTGTGTGTGTGTGTGTGTGTGTGTGTGTGTGTGTGTGTGTGTGTGTGTGTGTGTGTGTGTGTGTGTGTGTATTTCATCGTTCTACAGCATTTGGCGTGACAAGCAGTACAGACAATGCATTAAATGGAAATCTAATTTGTTTTGCTAAAGGCAGCATCCAGTTTGGTAAAATTAATATACTTTTAATCAAGGTAATGAAACTCAACCTTTTTATATATATATATTGATAAACATTTTTAGTCTTTTCTTTTCAGTTCACTAATTACACTTTATTAACCAGGCGAGGCGTAAATTAAAGCAGTTAATGCTCTGTGATTTTGTCATGTCATGAAATGATACATACTCATAGGCATTAATAATTTACAAGATACCTGGTGTAATAGTATTAGAGATATTAGTAATTACCTGACGTAAAAATAGCCTGCTGTGTGTTACTTAGAGAACATACCACTACGCTCACGGCTGTAAAGAGTGGTTAAACACACACACACACACACACACACACACACACACACACACACACACACACACACACACACACACACACACACACACACACACACTGGCCACTCCCAACATGGGCAATAAACAGCTTTGATCAAAACAAATGGCCATCTTTACTCTCCTCGCTGCAAAGTGTCGCAGGAGGGGACAAGCCTGGTGTGTGTGTGTGTGTGTGTGTGTGTGTGTGTGTGTGTGTGTGTGTGTGTGTGTGTGTGTAGGGGGGGGCGAGAGTAAGAGGAATTTCGGATGAAGGATGAGGTGGAGGAGTGGATGATGGCGTGGACTGATGAATAAGTGGATGAGCAAGGCTAGTGGCAGTGGGCAGATAAAGGAATAGGGGTTGACTGGATGGGCAAGATGGGGACAGAGTTACGTGGATTAATGCCAATGGGTAGCACAGAGAAGACTGAGGCTTTAGATATTGTTGTTGGGGGATGAGGAAGGCATGAAGCTTGGATAAAAAGGGACGATTTAGCCAAGCAAATGTGGAGGGGAGGTGTAGACATCAGGATGGTGGAGGGATAGTTTGGTTAGTGAATGGGGGAGAGAGAGATAGTGGAGGAGGACATGTATTGGAAGGTAGATGAACTGGGGAGAGGAGAGGTAGAGATCTTGAAGAAGAGGGGAGGGATAATTTGGTGGATAACGAAGGGGGACACGTATGTGAATGAAGATAGAGGGGAAAGATAGATGAAAGAGGGGGGAGGCGATAGTTTGGTGAATGAAAAAGGGAGAATATGTAAGTAAATGAAGACGGGTGGGATATATAAGTGCACAAGGAGGGGTGGGGAGGGTAGATACAGATGACAGGACATAAAAAATGAGCAGATGAAGAAGGTAGGAATAGATATGCAGATGAAGAGAAGTGAGAAGAAAGGTGGATGAAGATCGGAGGTACAGACAGGTGGATGAAGAGGAAAGACACAGGTATTTGGATGAAAAGGACAGATAGATGGATGAGGAGGGGAGGGACAGGTACGTGGATGAAGAGGAAAAAGAAGACAGGTGGATAAAGAGGTGATGTACAGATACGTGAGGGTGGACGAGTAGGGGAGGGACAAGTACCTGGATGAAATGGTGTAGGACACAGAGGTGATTGGATAGATTAGTAAATACAGTAGATTAGTGGATAACAGAGGGAATGAGAGGTACCAGGGTGCGGGGGAAGGAGTATATTTGTAGATGAGGTGAGGAAGCAGGTAGATGGAAGAAGAAAATGAATAGGTAGGTGAATACAAAGGGAAAGGATGGATAGATGGCTGGAACGATATACAGATACACAGTCAAATGAATGAAGAGAGAAGGGGTAGCTAGGTGGGTGGAGAGGGGAAAGAACTCAGGTGAGATAATGAAGGTGGTGGTGCGTGAATGAGTTGGTGGATGGGTGGGAGGGTAATGATGGAAAATTGTTGAGTGCAGGAAGCAAAGTGGCTGTTAGGTGGGTGAAACGATGGCTAGGGGAAAGAGAAATAGATGCACAGCAATATTAAAGGGTTTGTGGAAAAATACATAAGTGGAGGGAGGTGACAAAATTGGAAGGGGAGGTGTGAGGGAGAGGCAGAGGTGAAATTGAAGATAACAAATTAAAAAAGGGAGGAAGAAAAGAATACTGAGGAAAGAAATATAGTATGCAAAGAAATGAAAATGAAGTGGATAAGACGTGAAAATAAAAAGTGTGAATGAAAAACGAAGGTGAAATGTGAGATGATAAAAAATAATGGAGAGACAGAATGTGTTGGCGGTTGTAGGAGGATGAGGTATGTGATGAAAGGAAAATGTCGAGAATATGCAAAACTAAGAAAAGGAAGTGTGAACTAATACACACACACACACACACACACACACACATTTATATATCGTGTCACTAACCATCACACTCCCCCACGTGGCATAAAGTATAAACCCTGTGCTTCTCAGCGGTAACCATGACCTCCAACACAGACAATGCATACTGTACATTCATACATACTCGTACAGCGGTACAATATTACCTCTATCATATTCAAGGCGACATGGGGAATATTTTTATTTGTGGCCACCCCTTTCAGGATTAAGGCGTCTTGATAAATATATCTTTACCTGTAGCTATATCTATCAATCTATCTATCTTTATATAAATATATAGATTGATAGACAGAGAGAGATAGACGGATCTCTCTCTCTCTCTCTCTCTCTCTCTCTCTCTCTCTCTCTCTCTCTCTCTCTCTCTCTCTCTCTATATCTATCTATATATATATATATATATATATATATATATATAAATATATATATATGTATATATGAATAATAGTACAATATTACCTTCAGTGTATACGTTGACATACATATAAGTTAAATATTACGTCCAATACCTACACTTACTAACAGTTGTAAAATATCTCCAAAATTCACAAGATTTACAATATACACCACCAAGCAGCCACCATGACACCTGAAGCAGCATAAAGTGTAAACCTTGCACCTGTTGGCGGTAAAATATTATATTGGAACGCTTGGCATTTCGGGAGAGGGTGTATCAGAGTCTGGTGGACAAATTTGCATGCACTTAAATGTTATCCTTGCCCTGAGGCGGGGGTGTGGAGGGGGAGAGGGAGGGGGAGGGAGAGAGGAGGGGGCGAGGACCGTTTGGGGGGGAAGGTGTGTGAGCTGGGAGAGGAGCTGGGTTTGGGAGCAGGGGTGGGGAGGTGGGATTAAGGAAAGGAAGAGGAGGAGAGAGATTTTACCTGACATTCAGAAAAAAAACTAAAGCATGACGGACTAGCAAATAAGAAAATTGAAGAAGAAGGAGAAGAAGAAGATGAAGAAGAAGATGATGATGATGATGATGAAGAAGAAGAAGAAGAAGTAGAAAAAGAAGAAGACGAAGAAGAAGAAGAAGAACAACAACAACAACAACAACCATATACATAAGTCAAATGTTTTTTCGGTCAACACAAAATCAATACAACACTGAACATCAAGGTAATCAGGCTCCGTTAATCTAATTCTAATTTATTTTTTTAAATGTAAGCTCAATTAACCTGTGCTTCAGAAGTGCTATTTCTGCGCTTCTTTAAAACTAGAAAAGCAGTGTGTGAAAGGTCAAGCAAAAGAGCTGCCTTGATGCTAAGAACAGTTTGATCAGCATTACTGGTGTTTTGGAGAATGTGTGAGTCACGAAGAGCGTAAAAATGAGGCTGTGTCCTTGGCCCTGTGTGCTGCATACTGACGGAGGTTAATGTCAATGACGGTATGTACTGACGTGTTGGTTTTACTCTACACACACAAGTACACACGAACACATATACGCACCTAAAGTTTTTGTGCATAACTGTAAGAGTCGTACTTTATCCAATCTGCGAGACTCCCTACCACTTTCACGCTACAAGTTTAGACGTATGCATGTATGCCAATATTATCTTGTAGGTTATTTATGCAGCTTATAGCAATATCTGCAACTGTAAGTTTTAACTGTAAGAGTCCCGTGTGTGTGTGTGTGTGTGTGTGTGTGTGTGTGTGTGTGTGTGTGTGTGTGTGTGTGTGTGTGTGTGTGACTATATACCCGCGTGTCACGCAATACTTTTCAATAATGCAATAAATTCCTGGGTATGACATTATGACCCCTTGACAGTTTAATTAACTACAACTGACGGGGCCAGTGTGTGTGACGGCTCTACAGTTACCCCTAACATGACAGCCACCTAAAAGTCCTGCCAATAAATGCACCAGTGATGAGGTGTGTTGCACTGCTGGTGGCCTGGCAGGGTAGGTGGGTGGCAGGATGGATGGGTGCTTGGGTGAGTGGGTGAGACGATGTGTGGGTGGCGGGGTGGGTGGGTGACACGGTGTGTGGGTGGCGGGGTGGGTGGGTGAGACGGTGTGTAGGTGGCTGGGTGAGTGGAGAACGGGTGGATGGGGGAACAGATGGGTGAGTGAGTGGGAGGGCACGTGGGTGAAGGGTGCCTGGGTAGTTGCGTGGGTTGGCAGACTGATGAACAACTAACTGGGCGAGTGGGAGGGCACGTGGGTGGCGGGTGCCTGGGTAGTTGCGTGGGTTGGCAGACTGATGAACAATTAACTGTGCGTGGGGTTGTGTGTGGGTGGGTCGATGGGTGAGTTGAAGATACAGTGCGATGTGAATGAGTAACGCGTGGGGAGAAAGGAAATTTGGTTGATGGATAAGTAGGTACACAGGCTGGTGCGATGGTAGACAGGTAGGTAGGCAGGAAGGTAGGTAAACAAATATGTAAATAGGAGGGCAGATGCAGTAGGTGGTGTGATGGTTTGGATGAGTGGATGAAAGGGGAAAAGTATGGCTCTCACCCCGTTTTCATAAGTTATCACAGTTGCCAGCATCACCATCATATCTATCATCATCAATCATCAGCACCATCATCATTGTTAATTAAGGCAATTGTCATCTTATTCATCTACAACTGCTCCCCCTCACCCTCACACTACGCTAGCACTGCACCTTACTGCAAAACTTCTTCATCTCTCTTCAACCATTCAGAATGCGATATCATTTGAATCTAGTCCCTCCGATGCCCCCACATTTTTCCCCATTTTCCTTCCTCTGTATCTCCATCATTCTCCATGCCCTGCCGTATTTCCCTGCCCTCTTCCACTTAGATCAGATTTTCTTCGGCTTCTCTACAGGCAGAGTCAGGCTAGGGCTGGGACTGGATTTAGAAATAAGCATTACAGTATTGGGTGATGGGAGAGAAGCGAAAGACGGAGAGAGAAGAATGTATGAAATGGGAAAGCAAAGAGAGAGAGAGAGAGAGAGAAACAATGACATTGTCATTCCTCGTGGTAAAATAAAGAGTGACAGGCTGAAAAACCCACAAATGTGTTTTTAATAACAGCGCGACACAACGGCCAGAGGGAGAAATCTGATGGGCAACCAGGATGTGAAAAGTGTTGTAAATACTTATATGGAGATGAAGGAATGTGTCAGGGTGTGGATGAGGGGGAGGGAGAGGGAGTTGTGGGTATAGGAGGGAAGAAGAGGAGAGAATTTTGTGAGAAATGAAGGAAAGAATCAAGGAAAGAGAGACAGAAGAGGGAATTATGGAAGAATCTGAGGGGGAAGCAGGAAATGGAATTTGCTGGGTAAATATATGTGGGTGTGTGAGAATATTTAATACTGGTGTGGACATGGGAGCCAGAACAGGAAATTGCGGGAAAAGAAAGAATAGGGGAAAGAGAAGAGGAATTTGTTGGAAGGGGAAATACAGGGAGAAATGAGACGGTACAGTGGGAAAGTTTGAGAATGTGTTAGAAAATATAATATGCTGTGATAATACATGTGAAGGTGTTGTGTTTGGGTGTGAATGAGGATTATGGTTACAAAAGCGATGCAGCGGTGTGACAGGTGTTTCGTAATTTATAACCGCTTATGAACTTGTAGTAAGCAAGGAGAATCGTGCTATCCAAGGCTGATGGAAAGCGCCGTGAGGAATGTGACTCTTGAGTGTGGCACAGTTTTGCTATTTGGGTGATATGATTAGTGAGGCATGTGGACCAAAGGCTTACTTATTGCGACAGTTAAAACTGACTGTAAGTGGTTTTGGATATTGCTTCTACTAACATCAAAAGCGCTTTCCTTCTATTATAGAGGCAAACGATATCCTTCATGTGTGAGAAATGTGGCAGTGAATAGCGAGCATTTGTGGATGATGAAGATAATCGCCTTCTTAAGAGTACTAATTTATGAATGATGAGATGGACGTGTGACATCACAGTGAGGAATACAACATGGTGTGTAAAATTAAGCGGACCATTAAGTGTTAGTGAGGTGAGGCAAACGAGCAGGCTGCTGTGGTATGGATATGTGCCGAGAAATGTGTAAGAGTACCTGACTGAAGTGATACACAAACATGAACGTGGGGCTGAGAAAACCTATGCAAACAGAACAAAGAGAATGTGGGATTAAACGAGGTATAAACTAGATCGTCCAATCCCAGAGGTCCAGCAGACCTTCAGCGCGTCACTGACAAACTGCATCACACACCCTTACATGTCACCGCTTGGAGGCTAAAACCGAACCATCAATGCTATGGATTTCTAATTCAACGCTAAAATGATGGTATTAGAGGGGAAATGATTTCAAGAAATTACAGTCCTTAAACTACTGTTTGTTCCATCGGGTATAAAAATCAGAAACAAGAGAATACTCACCAGTACAAATACCTCCACATAAGCTGCCTGTGAGACCAAGGAAATATTGGCCTGAATGTGACAAGTGGTTGACTAGTAGTGTAATTAGTTGGTGGGGCGGCTTTATTGCAGATCAGGTCATGCATTTATAAACACGCTGAGAGAGAGAGAGAGAGAGAGAGAGAGAGAGAGAGAGAGAGAGAGAGAGAGAGAGAGAGAGAGAGAGAGAGAGAGAGTGTGCTTAACTACTGAGCAGGATGCAAAATCTTGAACTACTATTACCATATTAAAAGTAAATCATTGAATATTCCCCATTACGTAAATAATGGCGTTCGATTTATTTATACAGTACTTTATATAGCTGACATCAGTAATTTATTGCTGCATAAGGTTTTCATTCGTTTTCATATTTCAAATTACGTACCGGTACTACGTTACAGAAAACATTTCAACGGAGCTGCAGTATATCCACATAGTTTCCTTGCTTCCTTCACGTTTATAACATTATTAGTTATGATAAAAGTAAGACCAAAGTTTTCGTACATATTCTCTTGCTTTGTTGATAATTTGCGCTATATCAGTCTTAAAATATTACTAAAGGCCACACGAAGCTACATGTTTGCGTTAAAAAATAATTATACTTTCCTTAATTTACGTTCTATGTTTTAATTAATAAACTGTATAAGGTTTTGTGATAAATCCTTAATTTATTCGTTGAGATTCTCCAACTGTTTAAAAATTCTACATGGCCTGGTTTAAATATCTCATGGCTGTTAATACCGGCCCCTTATTTCAATATCCCTAATAATTCTGTTCAAATATTCTTCACGTTCTTGCAATAAATTCCTCAAGACGTTATAATAAATCCTTTATGGTTTCGCAATAAATCTCGTATTTCCCCCGAAAGTTCGCTAGTAAATTCTCCCATATATCTTTACTTCATCCACTGATTCATAGTATGTCCTACTTTATTGTGTTGATAAATTCCTGTCATTTTCGTGGCTGGGGGGCAATACAGTTACCTGGAGGCGATATGCTGACGTGAGGCACAGAAAATGTGGAGGTGTTTTGTTGGCCTGGCAGTTCCGGCGCTCACGGCAAAAACACGGCCCCTCATTTTCTGGGATATTTTAAAATTGCAGGATGTACCGCGCCAATGTACGCCTTGTGCTGAATAGGTAACGGAGGGGGGGGGGGAGTGGTGTGAAGGTGGAGGTTAAATTGGAGGTGGTGGCGGTAGTGAAGGTGAGCGGTGGTGTGATGGTTGGTGTGATCGTGGAGTTGGTATGATGGGTGCTGTGATGGTTAATACTGTGGCAGTGTTGTGATAGTAGGGTACTATCGGAAGTGGTGTGATGCTTTGTTATATGGTGGTGGTGGTAGCGGTGTGGTGGTACTGTGAAGGTGGTGGCTCCACATAATTAGGACAGGTGGAAAGGATGGAGAATGACAATTGGGTAAGGAAAATGTGAAGGTCGGGGGCAGGGTTGCGAGAGGCAGACCGAAAAAGACCTGGAACGAAGCCATATGTGACCTCAGGGATAAGGGAATGAAGAGTGAGGCTGCCAGAGATCGAGTAGCGTGGAAAGCAGCCATTAGGTGACCAAGGCCGATGCATGCAAGCATGTTGATGCCTTTACAAACGATACTATACGAAACGATACGAGGCAAAATGTATGGAGAAGAAGGTGCGTTGGTTGGCGATGTGGCGGGGTGGGGTGGTGGTGAAGCGAAATTGATAAAATTGGTTGTGGTGGTGGAAAGAGAAGTGGTGATTTGGGGTTGGGTTGATGATTGAATTCGCTGTGGTGGAATTGGTACGGGTGGTAGGAAAGCTGGTGTGGTGTAGTGTGGTGTGGTGTGGTGAGTTGGTTGATGTTACAATGCTGTTATTATGAAAGTGTTAAATTAATGGGGTGGGTCGCCTGGTACGTGTGTAATGGTGATCTGTGGCAAGGAAAAGGGTGTAATGGTTTTGTGAAAGTAGTGGCATGATTGGTGTGGTGGTGTGTGGATGGTGTCAGTGTGATGGGGTGGTGGTAGTAGTGTGGGGGTGATGGATAATTAAATGGGAGTATTGGTGTGCAAATGATAGTGTGATGATGCCACCGGGGGTGATAATTAAACCTGTGGGATAATTGGTGGGATGGTGCTTGAGTTGGGCGTTGCTGGCTACTGGTGAGAGAGGTGGTATGGTGATTTGTTTGGTTATGTTGTTTGGTGATGAAGGAAAATTGACGATGGAATAATATGGTGGATGAGGTAGTTGTCGTGGTGGTGGTGGTTATAGATTATGTAGTGGTGGAATTACTTGTGGCGCTGCTGGTAGTCATGGTAGTGGTGAAGGTGGCTGTGAAACGGTGATAGCTGTCGTAGTGATGTTAGTAATGATGATGCTGGTAGTTGTTGCAGTGGTTGTAGTTATAGTGGTGGCATACTAGATGGTGATGGTAGCTGAGGTGGTGGTATTAGCTGTAGCTGTGGTATTAGGGATAGCTGTGGTGGTGATGGTGATGGTGGCAGACGAATGGCATTAGAAGGAGTGGTGACAACAGATTTAGTCGCGGTGTGGTACTTGCGATGCCGGTAGCTGAGGCTGTTGCAGTAGTTGTTGTTGTGGTGGTGGCGGTGGTGGCAGCTGTGGTGGATGGTGATGGAAACAAGGGTAAAGGCTGTGAGGCGGGTGGACAAAATGGTGTTAAAACTACCAGTGGCAACACACTTAATAGGGTTATATTTCTTGTCAGTAGCCACAGCACTTGAGGTAGTAGGCATCGGGAGGGTAGAGAATAATGGTGACGGTAGATAATGGTAGTAGCAATGTTGGTGGCTGTGGTAGTGGTGGTACTTGTGGTTGTGGTGGTGCCGTAACAATGGTGATAGCGATGATATTACAACTTTGATATTGGTAGCTGGGATTGTAAGGATGGTGGTGATATTATGTGTCCCACTCTAGACATAGACTTAACATCTCGTTCCCTTATGCCTAGTAGTCCTCCTACGTACCACACAGCTGCACACATCACCACCTCGGCACTGATACCCACCGTCCATACCGAACAGATGCTTGGGCTGTCTCATTCAGGACTGGTGCACTGGTATTACCGGGGGTGTTGTTATGACACGTCGGTTGGTCTTGTAGTTGATCAGTAAAGTTTGTTTCAGCCATATTCATTTCACCAAACTGTTTCCTGTCCCAGCGTGGGATCGAAGATGCGTTATTTCACACAACAGACGACCTAGAGTCTCTGTTCCCCCGGTGATGGTGATGGTAGTGAGTGTTGTACTGATGATGGTAGTGATGGTGATGGTGGCACGTGTGTACTGGTGATGGTAGTGGTGGTGATAGTAGCGAGTGTGATATTGGTGATGGTAGTGATGGTGATGATACTGAGTGTGGTACTGGCGATGGTATTGATGGTGATGGTAGTGATGGTGATGATGATGGTAATGATGGTGATGGTAGCAAGCGTGGTCCTGGTGATGGTGGTGATGATGATGGTAGTGAGTGTGGTGCTGATAGTAGTAGTGATGGTGATGGTAGCGACTGTGATATTGATGATGGTGGTGACGGTAATGATGGTGAGTGTGGTACTGATGATGAGAGTGAGGGTAGTGACTGTGGTACTGGTGATGATAGTGATGGTGGAGACAGTGTGACAGGTGGTAATGAGAGTGACAGTGACAAAGTGACAGGTGATGAAGACAGCAGTTATTGCACACACGTGTATTGGTGGCAGGACTGGAGAGTGAAAGTGACGAAAGGGTTTTGTTATTGGTTGTGATGAAGTATACGGTACATGAGGACACCCAATGAACGGGTTGTTGTTGCAGTGACAGTACAGTGCACACACACACACCCACACACACCCACACACACACACACACACACACACACACACACACACACACACACACACACACAGATGGAAGAGTGAATGGTAGAAGTCTGAAAATAGGCGGCGACAGAGAAATAATTTGCATTTAACTACTGTAAGACATTAAGAATTCATTGTATCTGGAGAAGGAGGAGCGAAGAGTCAATGCTGTGGAGAACAAGAGACTGTGAAAGAAAAAAGTAGAGAGAGATGAATAAAAAAAAAAAGGAAAGGGGAGATTAAGAAGAGGATATCTGGGAGAAAACGGACAGGCTGCAGAACTGAATGAGGTTGTCTGTAAGTGTGACAGTAGAAGCGAGAGTTATGTCATCAGTATCAATGTAGAAGAAAGGACAACAAAATATTTAATATAAAGTATGCACAAAGACGGTGCAGAGATACAATATTACTTCTCAACGTAAGAGAGAAAGAGAAAAAAGAGAAAATGTAGTGCAAGTGGGAAACACGAAGGATGATGATGTGAAGATGGGTTCCAAGAAAGCGATGAATGCAGAGATGATAGAAGTGAAGGCAAGAGAGAAGTGAGTTTGGGTGGAGGGAGGGGTGGTGGAAGTGATGGAGAGGTGTGGAGGTGTTATAATAAAGACAGGATGGAGGTGAGAACAGAAAGAAGGGTGGTGGAGGTGATAATAAGGTACGGGATGGAGGAGGGGTGGTGGAGGGAGATAGGGGGATGGGGTAGATGAGGGGGGGATGAAGGTAAGGGGAAGAGAGGTGTGGTGCCGGAGATGTGGGGCAAGTGAGAGGGAAATAGGGTGGTAGAGGAGAGGTGGAGGGTGAGTGGAGTAACTAAAGTTAGAGTTGTGTGAAAGAGGGTGGTGTGGGGTGGAGGGGAGAACTGAATGGAAGACTATTACTTGTAATTTTGCCAAAGTAAGGCTCCATCACTCTCCACCACCTCGCCCTGATAGCACTCCTTGTCTTATTCTTGCCTCACTATATTCACTCCTCTTTTTCTCCTCTGATATTTCCCTCCACACTTTACTGTTTCCTTACTGAACTTCACACCTCTGTGTCTCGTCTCTTACCCCCGTTATTTCTCCCTACTTCTACACATTCTCTTTCATGTTTACAATGGTTCGCAGTGCTTCCAATTTCTCATTCGTATTTCCTTTACATTTTCCTCTGAAAACACTTTTCTCTCCACTCTTTATGTTCCTCGTGTCCATTCCCTCTCCTTTATTTTCACAAATTTTTCCAAGTCGTCTGCTGTTATCCTAAATAACATTCCAACCGCCATGAAGAGAAGAGAAAAGGTTACGGTACTCGAGTCAGCAAGTGCAGCCTTGGACGGCCAGGATTAATCTCAATATAATCTTCCAGTGTTAGTCTACATAAATTAATCAAATATACCACTACTGTGACTCACTCTTACTTGAACAGTAACGTATGTGGTTGCCTGAAATACAGTACTAGCGTTGTCCCAGCCATGAGGGTTGACAATTACACTCAGACTTCTGCTATTCAGTCTCAGCTTAACAGTTGTCTGATTTTATATACCTGGAATAAAACACTGGAGTTATCACCACCATGACAGAGTTAATATGCTTTTCTCTCTCCTGCTCCTTTTTTCCGCCGTTCCTCAAGATCATAACAACGATCCCTCTCCCCCCCCTCTCTCTCTCCTCCACATAACTCCACCCCTTTCATCATCCCACTCTCTCTCAACACCTCCCAACACACACCTTATTATTTATGCACAAAGACTCGAGAGCAACGCGTCAAAATCTGCTTTACAATCACGGCCCATCTTCCACCACAACCACCCCAGCATTACCACCATTGCTACCTAGTGTAACCACCACCACTACCATCACTGACACTACCAGTTCCACTACCAACAAACTGAACCCCACCCCCTCCACCACGACTACCACCACCACTACAACCACCACCACTACAACCACTAGCACCAAACTGAATCCCCACGACTATCATCACCGTTACTAACAGCTACCTCCCTACCATCGCTACCTTAACTACGTCCATATAAGTTACCACCACCACTACCACCATCACCACCATCATCAGTATTACCACCGACGTCACCACCACTACTAATACCCAAATTACCACCACCAACATTACCTACCATCACCACCAAAATCACCACCACGAAACTCTTCAGCTTTGTTTAATTTACACTTTCCGAAAACGCACTGGGCAGGAGTGGAGGTGGTGGTGGTGGTGGTTATGGACCAAATAGCATCAAACAGCAAGAAGGATTTTAGCTCCACCAGTCATTCTTTCATCCATCCATCGGCCGAAGAGAAGGATGATGGAGCGCAATTTCACAAGAAAAAGGGGGTGAGGGAGTAAAATGAGCAAAATATATAACAATGTCAGTAAGTTCACTGACCTTGGTAGGATTTTGATCTTGAACCTCTACCATGTTACACTCTTTTGGAATTATAATCAAGGCTATGTGACAAATCCATTAACGCCATGTTTAAAATACGTTAATATGGAAAATAAATAAGATACCATGTGCAGTCAGTAACTAAAAATAATCTATCTATCTCTCTATCTATTGCCAGAAGCCCTAATCCCGCACGGGGTGGCAACAGACAAATCGCCTCCACGTCGCCCTGCCCCCGCCATTTCACTGCCCTGCTCCCAACTCACACACCCCTCTCTCATAATTATACCTCTCCACTTCATCCCTCCATCTCATCCTCGGCCTCCCCCTTCCTCTCCCCCCCTCCACCTCACTCACATACACTCTCCTCGTCAGTCTCTCACCCTCCATCTTCTCCACATGGCCAAACCACCTCAGTGTGTTCCTCCTAACGCTTCCTATCACATCCACATCCACACCACAACACTCCTTTATATCCTCATTTGTCAGCCTGTCTCTCCATTTGACTCCACATGCACCTCTTAAATATGTCATTTCCACTGCTCTCACTCTTAACTTGTGTCCTTCCAACAACGTCCAAGCTTCACTTCCACTCGTTAGAGTTGGTATCACAATACTGTCATGTAGTAACTTTTTCACTTCCATGCTCACTTCCCTGTTTCTTATCACTGCTTTCAAGGAACCAGCAACCTTTCTTCCTTGTTGTACCCTTTCAAGCGCTTCACCCGCCAAACTTCCATCCTTACTCATCACAGTACCCAAGTACTTAAACGTACTCACATTTTCCATTTCCTCAACATCCAACCTCACTGTACATTCACTGACTTCATCTCTCTCAAAGACCATGACTTAACTCTTCCCTAGATTCACCTTTAGATTCCGATTCTTACACACTCTCCCAAACTCATCCACTAAGCCTTGCAGCTCCCATTCGTCTTCACTTAACAAAAGAGTATCATCTGCAAACAACAGTACAGGGAGTTTCCAAAAACTGCCTTCTCTCACTAGGGGCACTACAAATCCACTAGCCTACCTTGTACCTCCTTTATTACCCCATCCATGTACAGACTGAACAACCATGGAGACATAACACATCCCTGTTTCAACCCAACCTTCAAAGAGAAAAATTCACTTAGTTCAGCATCCACACACATTGCAGCCTTTGCACAATCATACATACTCTTCACAGCATTCAACAACTTTCCATCTACTCCATATATTCTTCATACTTTTCACAATCCTTGTCTATCCACCCTGTAATAAGCCTTCTCCAAATCCATGAAGGCCGCATACAACTTCTTTCCCTTCTCTAGAAACTTTTCCACTAAAGATGTAAGAATGAATATCTGATCTACACAACCTCTTCCCTTCCTAAAGCCTCCCTGTTCTTCTCCAACTAATTTCTCTGTTCTTTCTCTAACTCTGTCAATAAGTATCCTACCATACACATTTCCTACATCACTAAGAAGACAAATGCCCCTATGATTACCACACACTTCTTTTTCCCCTTGTCCTTTGTACATGAGATTAATTGTACCTGACTTCCTATCCTGCGGGACTCTACCTTCCTCCCAGGCCAATCTGCACATCTTCCACATCCATTCTACTTCTATCTCTCCTCCATGCTTCAGCATTTCACCACACATTTCATCAATTCCTGGGGCTTTCCCCAGTTTGACTTTCTTCATTGCTTCCACAATTTCTGTCCTACTGATTTCTTCCTGTCATCTCACCTCCCTCCTTCTCCCCGCCATTCCCCAGGCACCACGGAAAGCACATAATTTACTGCACGAAGAAATTAAGTCATAAAACAGACAACTCACAAAGCAAAAGAAGTAACCAGGAAAAAGTCACCATGAATAGTATGTAAATGACCATGCAAAAAAAAAAAAAAAAAAAAAAAGTCACCAGGCCAAATAAACAAGTCAGCGTGTAACAGAGTAAGTCGTCATGCCAGGGAAGTGAGGCGGCACATTCAGCACTGACCCCCTCGCCTCCCCTGTCTGTCTGCCTTGGTGCTGCATTATGAGCCGCACGCCCGACTGGCACACGTGAAAATGTGTCTGGGTTTGTAAGGTGACTGAGAGGCTGAGGTGGGGCAGGGAGTGTCCTTTGTCTGAGCTCAAGGCAGATCAGATTCAAGGTAACACGGTGGTAAAGTCAGCAGGTGTCCTTTTCTTTTCTTTTTTTTTCTGTTGTCATTCTTTTTTTCTTTGGGATGTCTTTTGTACTTAAGCGATCAGAAATGATATTCACTTTCATGCTGGAGATATAACTAACACATTCTCTTACTTATACCTCCATATTTTTTTCTCAACATTTACCTAATTATCTAAAGTTTCCTTGACAAGTTTAGGTTCCTAAATTGACTCAGCAAAATAACATCACATATCATTAACTGAAATAAAATAATTCAGAAAGTCGTTTACATCCCAGATGTGGAGTATGTCTGAGAGAGTAAGGTTGCATTATCGGCCTTTTCCTGCTGCATCTGGCTCTTCTTTTGGAAAGTGGCTGCTACAACCGGAAGGCAATTTTCATGACAATATCAGAATGGTATGATATGCCACGACTGGTTCAACAGCTGAGGGAAAACCAGGTTCTAAAGACTTTTCGAACCGGGTGGATTAGATGTACCTTCAATAATTCCTTCAGTACCAGATGTCTTTCCCAAGGTGAATAACATCATCTGGCGGGAAGAAGAATAAATACATAAATGGACCATGTCTGCCAGACGGGGTTTATGGTGAAACTAATACTGTACACTCTCACCAAACTGGCTCTTTTTATTTACTCTTACATTCCTGTTTCTTGTTACTACTCTAAAGTCCTCTGCCACATTCCTGTATTGTTGCACTCTTTCCTCTGGTTCATGCCCTATACTACCGTCTTCGTTCACTGCGTTGCCTGAATACTGTCACTGGCGTAGTTACCCCAGTAGCGAATGGGTGAAATAGAAGATAAGATGATAATGAAAGGAGAGAGAAGCGAGCCGCCAAGATCAATAAATCTTTTCTCTTATCAGTTTTGCTGCCTGTAAAGGGTAACCCTAGACCTCAGCTCTGTTACCTTAGCGGTCAACTTTGCCTTCTGGACTGATAACACACTAGTTGTTTTTCCATAAATTACGCAAAATCCTTATGTCCTTGAACATAGTGGATGTAACTTATAGTGTGGGAGGAGCAAAATGAGGGTATTTGCCAATAGCAGCCTAAATAACGCTTTGTTTGCTTCCTTGACGGCACGCCATTGGTTTTGTGTAATACTGTATGTTTAAGGCTTCCACTGGTAGCAGGTGCCTCTATTGTTTATAATTGGTTATAGATTACTTTTAAGACAGCCTAATGGTTAGTTAGCCGAGAAAGGCGAAGTAAGTCTGCTTTATAAGCTTGAGGACAATATTATTGTCACATTTCCATATTTACTGTCATGTTACACTCTTGTCACATTGTGTTGCACTTTTCCCCTTATGTTCTCACATCACTCAATACGTGATTTTGATTACAAAACACATTGTGCACCATTTCCCATTTTGGGGTTCACTTCTCCATTTACACTAGTTGTGATTTATATCTGGAGTACATCATCAATTAATTCTCCAAATTTCCTCGAGCTTTGTGAGTACTTAGCCTCCACTGTTTTTATTCTGGTTAGGTAAGAAATAACTTTTTTTTATATTTGTATTCTGAGGCCTGAATGAATCCCTCCTTTGCAAAAGGAATCTTTATTTCTTCTTTGGTGTGTGTATATATTATATAGTGTACAGTAAAGTTAAGTTAGTTTTCTTGTAAGCTTTACCTTATCCCTTTTGGTGATAAATTAAGGGCTAAGAGTGCACCGTAATATACACCCCCATAACAATTTGGCGACATCCTGGCAGGATAGCTCTGTGACATAATATTGGCAACCTTGGCCACATACACAGTGCTTACTCTTACCTACGTAACTATAATCGGTAATCATGCCCTTAATGAATGAGGGTGATGTGAAAGCATTTTTTGGAGTCTAAGCCTTCCCCACCCAGAGTGAAAGCACTCACAAAACACGAGCTCATATTGCTTGCCCAGGCCTTACGGTTGAGATTTCCTGCCTGAATCACTAATACTAAGTTACTTGATTTAATACTGGACATCATTTTGAGCAAAGTGAGTCCTCCATAGATAGTTCTAAGCCATCTTATACTGCACAAGGTGTTGACTCTAAGCCTTTGGCGTCGGAGATACCTGGCCCTAGTGATTTTTCTGCTCATGATACTGGTGACAAAGTGCAACTTGAGTTAGCCAGAATTAAGCTGAGGGAACTAGAAGTGCAAGCAAAAATGAGAGAACAAGAATGGAATGTTAAAATGAGAGAAATAGAATCGAATGCTAAAATGAAAGAATTAGAATTACAGGCTCAAATGAGACAAAAAGAAATGGATTATGAAATCAGACTGAAGCATTCTGACAGTTCACCTCTAGCTAGTAGTAGTTCATCTGCCAGGGAATATTTGATGTTGCTAGGAACATTAATCTAGTACCTCCCTTTCATGAGCAAGACGTCCCTATTACTTCCATATGTTTGAAAAGGTGGCAGGTCGTCTCTTGTGGCCAAAAGACTCTTGGACAGTACTGCTGCAGAGTGTGTTGAAAGGAGAGACTCAAGAGGCTTATATTTCTTTATCTGTTGATCAAAATGCTAACTATGATTATTTAAAAGAGGCCATTCTCAATGCATATGAACTCGTGCCAGAGGCATATAGGCTTAAATTTAGATCTACCTTTAAACATAATGATCAGACTCATGTGGAATATGCTAGAGTGCTCACAGACTTATTTGATTAATGGTTGCATTCTAAGAAAGTTGACGATTTCTGTAAACTGAGAGATTTAATGATCTTGGAGAACTTCACTGGTAACATAGATAGGGATGTGACTACATTCCTAGTGGAGAGAGATTTAGATACCCCAGCTGAGGCTGCTGCTGTAGCAGATAGTTATAGTATAATTCATAAGCACGAACGTAAGCCTCAGTCATTTGTTAAGGGTAGGAGAGTGAACCAACCAGGTTTTGTGAACCCTTCTTCTTGTAAAGGCAAGTTAATGTCAAGTGACACTAGTGGGAACACTGCAACCACAGAGCATGTTAGTTCCACGAAAGTAGGTGAGGACAGTGTTGCCAGAGGGTCAAGAAAAAGTGTCAGATTTTGCCATTATTGCCAGAAAACGGGGCACTTGGAGGATTGGTGCTGGAAAAAACGAGGGAAAAGTTCCAATGTGAAACATACGAAGTATTACTTTGGTAAACTCTCGGGGATCTTTTGACACCAACAGAGAGCAGCCACCCACAGATGTTGTTAGTGGTAGTCAGACACAAACCTAGCAGGTGCATATTGTTGATAAGACCAGAGTGGAGCTGTCAGTGGTTGATAGACAGACTCCTGTAGAGCCATTGTTAGACACTAGTAAGACTGGAGCAGTGCAGTCATCAGGATCAAGTGAGAATGGTAATAAGACTCCATCGGAGTGTCCTTCCCCAAGCAGTACACAAAGTGACTACTTCCCAGATCATTTATTTGCTAACTTTATATCTAAGGGATTAGTTTCACTTGATGGAAAAGGTGGCAAGGAAGTCACTATACTTAGAGACACAGGAGCTTCACAGTCACTAATGTTGAAGGGGAATGTTGATGTAGCTGACCCTAATGAATGTGTCTTGCTGCAGGGTATAGCTGAGTTTGTATCTGTTCCCCTAGTTGAGGTGAAGCTCCAGTCAGAGTTAGTTACTGGTTCAGTGCGTGCGGGTGTCGTTGACCAGCGTCCTGTACAAGGGATCACTTTCCTTTTGAGTAATGACTTGGCAAGAGGACAGGTGAATGTTGTTCCCTGCATGTCAATAACTCCCCTGAGTGAGGATTGGACTAAAAAGTTGGATCCTAAATTGTTTCCTGCATGTGCTGTAACTAGAGCTATGACGGCGAAAGCCAGCCATGATAATGTTGACAGTAATGGCACTGGCAATGCCGATGATGATATTGGGCTTGGTGATACCTTTTTCGCCCAGTTAAATGACTCAGAGAATGATGATTCTCCCCAGACTGATGCCAGTGCAAAGTTAGCTGTTATGCAATGATCTGATCCAGAGATTGCCACTTTAATTGACTCAGCAGTTAGGGAAGATGAATGTGAGTCTGAAATGACAGTGTTATTACTTAAGGCCAAACATCGTGTTAAATCGAAGATGGAAACCTCCTAGTATTGCTCATGATAACAAGTGGGAGACTGTACATCAGGTGGTGGTTCCAAGACCCTATAGGCAAAAAATTATGTCCATTGCTCATTACTCTTCTTTATCAGGTCACTTAGGGATGAGGAAGACTCTCTCCTGCATCTGGCAACATTTTTACTGGCCTGGAATCCATCGAGATGACTCCCGGTTCTGTAGGTCATGTCACACCTGTCAGCTAGTCGTTAAGAGCAATAAGCCCATCCCTGCAGCTCCTTTGATTCCTCTACCTGCGTTTGAGGCCCCATTCACTAGAGTCCTTGTGGACATTGTTGGTCCTTTGCCTAAAACCTCCTCAGGCCACCAGGACATCCTCACAATGTTAGACATGGCCACTAGATATCCCGAAGCGATTCCCTTGAGAAATATTTCAGCTAAATTGGTTGTAAAAGAGAGGCTGATCTTGTTTACCCGTTTTGGTCTCCCTAAGGAAGTTCAGTCAGATCAAGGCAGTACTTTAAATTTCAGACTGTTCAGACAAACCCTTAAGGAGTTAGGAAATTCCCAGATCACATCCTCAGCATATCATCCCCAGAGTCAGGGTGCATTAGAGAGGTATTACCAAACTCTGAAGAGTATGCTTAAAAGGATGAGTCTGGATGAAAATGAATGGGACAACTGTTTGCCTTTCCTATTTTTTTTCAACCTGAAAGACACCGAGTGAGTCCTTGGGCTACTCCCCATTTCAGTTCATCTTTGGCCATGAAGTAAGAGGTCCTTTTAAACTCCTCCAAGAACAATAGGTCAAGGTTGATGACCAAATTAACTTGTTAGACTATGTGTCAAACTATAAAGAAAGACTGGCCTATAGTATGGAAGTAGCCAGGGCACACTTGGAGTCATCTCAGGAGAAGATGAAGAGGTGATATGACCACTCTAAGAAAGTTAGGAACAGAGTGTTTTACCCAGGCGATCAAGTTCTTGTCTTGCTTCCCATTCATGGTCAGCATGGTCAGCCTCTGCAGCCAAGTTTTGCGGGCCCTTATATAGTAGAAAAGAGGGTAGATGAAGTAAATTATGTCATTTTAACCCCAGACCGGAGGAAGGAACGAAGATTATGCCATGTAACTATGTTGAAGGAGTACCATAGGTGAGACGTGGACCCCCCTAGTGCTGCATGCGTGGTCTTGGCTGTCAAGGTGGTGGAGGACGAGGGCTGCCCTTTGACTTTGGACCAGACAACCAGTTGGAGAGAAAACCAGGAAGCGTGGAGTACACTGACTGATAAACTCTCCCATCTGACTGCAGAGCGGTGTGCAGAGCTTGTCCTTTTCAGGAAGTTCCCTGATGTCTTCCAGGACACCCCAGGATGGACGTAAATGGCACAGCATAATGTGGACATTGGAGATGCCAGCCCTGTAAAGCAGTCCCCCTACCAAGCTAGTCCTCAGAAGCAGACCATCATTCAATAAGAACTGAACTACATGTTGCAGCAGGGGTTAATCGAGTCCTGTCAAAGGGGGTGGTGCTCCCCTGTCATAATGGTTCCAAAACCCGATGAGTCACATCGCTTTTGTATTGGTTATCGTAAAGTCAGCTCCCTTACCAAGACTGACACCTACCCACTTCATAGAGTAGATGATTGTGTGGATCCGTTAGGCAGTGCTAAGTTTATTACAAACTTAGATTTGATGAAGGGAATTTTGCAAGTCCCACTCACAGAAAGGGTCAAAGAAATTTCCTGTTTTGTGGTCGGTGGCAATATTTATAAATGAAAGGTCATGTCCTATGGTATGAAGAATGCCTCTGCCACCTTCCAAAGGCTGATGAATGATCTCACCAAGGATATTGAAGGTTGCAAAACTCACATTAATGATGTTATTTTTAGTGAAACCTGGGAACAACACTTCAGCCAACTACATGCCTTGCTGTAGAGACTGTCCTCTGCTAATTTAGTGCTTAATTTAACTAAATGTGAATTTGTGAGGGCTCAAGTGCAGTACCTAGGTTATGTGGTCGGTTTAGGCCAACTGAGTCCACCTGATATTAAAGTACAGGCCACTGTCAATTTCCCCCATCCCTAAAATATGAGAGAGTTGCAACGCTTCTTGGGTATGGTAGGGTACTACAGACGTTTTGTCCTGAACTTCTCTGATCTTGTAGCTCCCCTCACTGATTTGTTAAGAAAAAGAGTCAAGTATGAGTGGAAACCAGAATGTGAGGAAGCCTATTCTTAAGTCAAAGCCATCCTATCAAGTCACCTAGTGCTTCAAGCTCCAAATTTTGATAAACCCTTTAAATTATCTGTTGATGCCAGTGGCCTACGGGCTAGCACAGTTTTGCTTCAGGATAATGATCAAGGCTTTGAGATGCCTGTGTGCTATTTTAGCAAAAAGTTCATTAAGGCCCAGAGAAATTATTCTACTATTGAGAAAGAACTCCTTGCATTCATACTTGCCCTTGAACACTTCTCTGTGTATTTTGGTCCAGGGTCAGGTGATGTTGCAGTGTACACTGATCACCACCCTCTGAAATTTTTGTCCTGATTTAAGGACAAAAATCTTAGATTGACCAGCTGGGCCCTATTTTTTTCAGGAATATTCCCTTGATGTGAGACATGTAAAAGGTGTTAGTAATGTTTTAGCAGATTACCTGTCCAGAAATTAAATTGTACATTATCCAGATATTTCCCCTTGGGAAATTCTTCTCTCAGGAAGGGAGATGTCACTGGCATAGTTACCCCAGTAGCGAATGGGTGAAATAGAGAATAAGATGATAATGAAAGGAGAGAGAAGCGAGCCGCCAAGATCAATAAATCTTTTCTCTTATCAGTTTTGCTGCCTGTAAAGGGTAACCCTAGACCTCAGCTCTGTTACCTTAGCGGTCAACTTTGCCTTCTGGACTGATAACACACTAGTTGTTTTTCCATAAATTACGCAAAATCCTTATGTCCTTGAACATAGTGGATGTAACTTATAGTGTGGGAGGAGCAAAATGAGGGTATTTGCCAATAGAAACCTAAATAACTCTTTGTTTGCTTTCTTGACAGCACGCCATTGGTTTTGTGTAATTCGTGTAAGGCTCCCATTGGTAGCAGGTGCCTCTATTGTTTATAAATGGTTATAGATTACTTTTAAGACAGCTTAGTGTTTAGTTAGCCGAGAAAGGCGGAGTAAGTCTGCTTTATAAGCTTGAGGACAATGTGAGAGAGACATTTTTGTCACATTTTCATATTTCCTGTCACATTACACTTTTGTCACTTTGTGTTGCACTTTTCCCCATATTTTCTCACATTACTCAATACGTGACTTTGATTACAAAACACACTGTTTGTGCACCATTTCCCGTTTTGGGGTTCACTCCTCCATTTACACACGTGTGTGATTTATTTCTGGATTATATCATCAAGGTAATCTCCAAGTTTCCCCGAGTTTTGTGAGTATTTAGCCATCACTGTTTTTATTCTGGTTAGGTAAGAAATAACTTCTATTTATATTTGTATTCTGAGGCCTATATGAATCCCCCCTTCGGAAAACGAATCCTTGTTTCTTCTTTGGTGTGTGTATGTTATAGTGTACATTAAAGTTAAGTTAGTTTTCTTGTAAGCTTTACCTTATCCCTTTTTGTGATTAATTAAGAGCTAAGAGTGCTCCGTAATATACATCCCTATAACAATGCATAAAAACCATCACATTATTTGTTTCTGCATCATTTAGTTAACACCCAGTAGTTCTAAACGTGCCTCTTAGAATACAAACTTACATTACATTCACTCACAGCAACAAGTTCCTCCACTGTACTATTCAACTTTCACTTCTCATTTCTCATGACACTACATCATCGGCAAATAGAAACCAAGACAGCTCCCTTTCATTGCTGTCTTCTCCAGATCCCTGCCCTTCCCTTCCCAAGTATTCTTGCTTTCAACTGTCTCAGTCCGCCATCAGAGAGGAATCTGAAGGGAGTTAGTGGGACGAAGGGGACTGAAACGGAAAGCCTTTGATGTTACCCTGTTTATATGTGGTGTATGTAAAGACTTCCTTCTCCCCCCCCCCCTCTCATACAGAGGTACGTGGCAAATATACCCCATACATGGACGAAAAAGGACCCTTGACACTCAGTGGCTGTGCAGGATTGAACAGGTACAAAAATATTAGATAAACGATGGAACTTCAGCGCCGAAATACGATACTTTGCTAAAGTCACAAAAGCCCACAGCTATGAAGCGGGAGCTATAGGACCCTAATAAGGAGCTTTGCTAAAGTCTGTCAAGTCTGTGGAAGTGAGGCACCTCGTTTCCAAAGCGGACAGAGCCGCTAGTAGAGATACTCCTACATCTAAAGAAAAAAAAAAAAATCGGTTCAGCCTACTGAACCTGTGGGAAGTTGATATCCATTACTAATACCAATTTTTTCATAATTTTTTTTACGTGTTGAAGAAATTTATTGCATTTTCTGTTCCACGTGCCACCGTCAAACACCACCTCACCACACACATTCTTTAGGAAATACTCAAACTGCCACTCAATCCACCAAGCTTATCCGTGGGACTACCGTGTATCTCGGTGAAATGAATAAAATCGTTCGTCGTAAAGTGGACTATACTCCCAATTTCTCCATTCTTACCAAGTGGGTTGATCTTTTTAGTTACTAAAGTAACTTTCAGTTGTATTCTTACCATCGTTAGAGTAATATAATCCAAAATAATAATGAACAAAAACATTTCAAATAAACTAAACAGTTTTCGAAACTGAGGGTAACACACTGCCTTCAATAATCACTTCGTAACTTAGCGAGCACTCTGTTACCTTCATAAAATCGTCTGGCAGTGGCTAAACTACAAACAAAACGTCATCGTACTGTGAGAGGTTAATGTGATCAAATGGATTCTAGCCTTTGGTTCCTTCTTCCTTGCATAAAAAAAAAAAAAAATCGTGAAAACCGAAACTCTCTGGACGTGATCCTCTTCGGTGGATGGCTGTGCATATTTACGGCAGCAGCCTTCATGTCTGACCAACACCCACCTTTAGTCGTAATAACGAACCGCAAATGTAGCCACCGATCAAAATGGGAGTGTTGACACACACACACACACACACACACACACACACACACACACACACACACACACACACACACACACACACACACACACACACACACACACACACACACACACACACACAATATATCAATCAATCAATCAATCATTTCCTGTGGCACCCTCGGGGATGCATAGGGCCTCGATGAACTCACACCACCACATCCTATCTTGTGCTAACTCCTCAAGATCTCCCCAACACTCATCTCCAGCTTCCCGTCTCATTGTCCTCACCCACGTCTCTTTTGGCCTTCCTCTACCTCTCCTACCAAGTGCCACCCACCCTGGTGTACCTCGTACTATTCCCTGTCTCCTATACACATGTCCTAGCCACTTCCATCGTGAGAATCTAACATATTCATCGATCGGCTGCACTCCCGTTATTTCTCTAATTCTACTATTTGGTATATATATATATATATATATATATATATATATATATATATATATATATATATATATATATATATATATATATATATATATATATATATATATATATATATATATATATATATATATATATATATATATATATATATATATATATATATATATAAACAAATAATAGTCCTACCCCACATAATCATTAACCCTACTAATCACTTGAACCCTTCAATTAAACAAAACTGTCCCATTCACTCAGTACAATGAACATAGGCTACTTCTCCCTCTTCACTGCATGACTTTAAAAAGGTAGGGAATCAGGTAATCAAAATTATTCCCAACATCAAGTAAAAAACATTAAGTAAACAAAAATAAAATGGTTATGGGTAAATTAATTTAGCAGAATTAACACAGTTAATATACAGTACACTGCATCCACGTAAACTCATTATACTGACACTCTGGATAAACCATTTTTTATATCCAGCTCTACTGGCATTAGTCGGCTTGATTATTCATTAATCAGCTTGCTCTTCACAAAATATACACAAAATATGCCCATGTATTTTGTGTCACAAAAATTACGCTCCAGTATCAAAATATGGTTGTGCACTTCATCTTAGTCAAGTCTTCAGTCAGTTATTTAGTAAACTATATATTTATCACAAAATTAAGTTTAAAAAAAATGATCTCTTCCTCCTATTCATATACTCGTAACTCTTCACTACAATGACGCAATATTTGTGTTATTTTGACTATCTCCATACGATTCACTTTAGAGATTTTTTATGAGTGGTTACTTGTCGATTCTTTGTCCTTCATCAACCTCTTTATTATGAGGGGTCAAAGAGTCCAGGCGAGGGCCGACGTCTTAAGGCGCTTAGCCGCGGTGCTCATCTCCGTAATATAGGCCTTTGAGCCTGTGGTGGGTTACTTCTTTGACCTTGGACCTATTGCTCTAAAAATCGCATTACTTCCTCCATGCCGACTCTCGACCCATTCCCCCAGTTTGAACCATACTGCATCCACAATGTCTGAGCTGACCTACAGTACTGTGACCCCTCAACCTTGCCCTTTGACCTACTTCTCTCAGAAAAAAATAATTTCATCTCTGGCTGACCATCAACCCCTCAGTCCTTCCCCTAACTTTGGTCTAGATTAGATACTTGCTTAAGATGGCTTTGCTAGGTCAAACTTTGGTCAATCTCTATGGCCTTGACCTCTGACCTACTGTTCTCAACTACAAGGTCAATCCATTTGGCTGACCTTCAACACTTCCACCATATATGACTAAAATCATGTAAAAATTGTTTGAGTTAGTTTACTCACACACAGCCAGCCAGCCAGTCTGACACACATACACACACACACACACACACACACACACACACACACACACACACACACACACACACACACATCGATCAAAACACACCAGTCATCATCGTTTCGCGAGCCTGGGTATCTATCTATCTATCTATAGCTCGACCGATAGATAGCGAGGGTTTATAACAATAAATAACCAACAAAGCGTTTCATCAGCGGTGTTACAATGTTGCTGAAGGACGCAGTATCCTTCATTCTCTTCTGATTTACATGAAGCTACATAAATCAGCGAGAACATCTCAAACCCTCGGGACACTGAAATCGCCATTACTCACAGAAAAAGGCTTCCAGAATTTGTCACTCTGCCTCTGCCATCCTCTTCGAGATTAAATGTGCTGAACCAGTTATGTGTGATCTGTTATCTTTCGCTGTCTGTAGTGAGCTGGAGGACAGAGAAAGGGGCATTAGTCTGTGTTGGGGGAGGGGGGGGGTATGGTGGGATCACACACCAACGGCCCTGATTCGGCCGTGGATACACCACACACAACTCTTGTCGAGAGTGTTGAATATGAGGCCTTCCTTATCATCAATACTCATTCCTTGCGTGTCTCCCTGCAATATCCTTTTTGCCGCAGTGTTGACTCATTCCGTCTCTTGTCTCGCTATAATCCGAATACTGCTCTCTTCGAGCCCACTCCAGGTATCTTAAATTTTAATATCTTTACAACGACGGGCCCTCCCTTACCTTAAAATCACAAGACGAAATTACTAAGATAATATTTTCGCTCGATGGTAACAAGATCATAATCAAAAAGTCATCATCGTAAACGAAGAGCGTGAGGAATGTTATTTTTAATTCCTTCTGCTAAAAAGGTCTTTCTTGAGCTGAACTGAATCGCCTGGAGGTAACCGGAATAAAATGAAAAAGGCATCATTGTAGTGAGTGATTAAAGTCTGCCATGAAGTGTGGCAGTTTTACCTGCATGGAATACTGGGAGGGAAAGAATCACTTCTCTAGTAACACAGAGTGATATTCCTTGGCCTTACGGAGCAGATGCTTTTCTGGACCGTAAAATACGGCTTGAACGTGCATAGCAGAGCTGTCTGCAATTTCAGGGAGTGTGCAAGCCGACTGCTATAATATACACATATCTATTCCTACGGTTTTCCATGTGTCCAACTCCGGACATAAATTTAACTGTCATTTTATCAGGTCCGGTAGCCCTCCTACGTGACTACCCCGCTCCACAATGGCCTACCATGCAGCAGCACCACGCCCACGCTGGCACCAGCAACTGCCCCGCACAACAGTGACCCCCCCATGCAGGCAGCAGCACCACGCCCACGCTGGCACCAGTAACTACCCCGCACCACAATGGCCCACCATGCAGGCAGCAGCACCACGCCCACGCTGGCACCAGTAACTGCCCCGCACCACAATGGCCCACCATGCAGGTAGCAGCACCACGCCCACGCTGGCACCAGTAACTACCCCGCACCACAATGGCCCACCATGCAGGCAGCAGCACCACGCCCACGCTGGCACCAGTAACTGCCCCGCACCACAATGGCCCATCATGCAGGTAGCAGCACCACGCCCACGCCGGTACCAGTAACTGCCCCGCACCACAATTCACCAAGCAGCAGTGCCACGCCCACACTGGCCGCCAGTAACTGCCCCTCACCACAATGTCAGTCATTCATTTAACACGCCCGGGAAGCATTTGTCATTTGTCTGGGAATTTGGTGCTCAGTTCTAGCGGGAGTCAATTTAACGAGATTACCTGTGTGCGTAAATCTATATGACCCGTGCCGAAAAACAGAGTAAGACTTTTAACCCGCCACTCCGATGATACATTTATACTGTATTTTTCCTACCTTAAAGCTTTTTTAATTCATATGAACACAGTTTTTTCAACTGAAGGGGATGTTATGGACTTCAATGACCCATTACGTACGACAGGTCTTTATTACACTGAATTAAATCGCCTTGAGAAAGCAATAACAACAAAAAAAAAATAGCAGGTTAGATTTTGATCAACAAAAGTGTGAAAATACGAGAAACAAAAAGTTGTTTTAAAAGTCATTTACATCGTTCACCACCGAATAAAAAAAAAATCTGCACGTAAGTGGACGACAACAAAATGACGTGGTGGTGCTAAGAGAGTTCATGGTGAGTGTAACTGGTTAAATTCCCAAACAACGACAGTGGTTTGTCTGTGAATCTGGATTTCACATCATATCAGGTCATGTGTGTTTAAGAGAGATACCTCAACTCACAAAAGTTTATTTTCTGTTTAATTTTCGGAATAAGATTAGGTATTGCTTAGCTTATTCTTTTTACTTCCTGACAACTTTATTTGACTTAAAAAACGTCTCTTGCATTTGCAGGAATTAAGCAAGGTTGTCTCTAACTCCTCCAGCTGGAAGAGTCTCTCGTACGTTGAATAACAGAGTCTTGAACGGGAAAAATGTAATATAAACGACGTAACCGGAGCAAAAGGCTTATCAGCGTGAAGTGTTAATTCTGCCTGTCAAGTGTCCTCTCAGGTGGGCAAAACTGCACAGTGTCAGCTGGAACAGATTATCTGAGTGTGTCCGTACCAGCAATTTGTCCAAGGAGATGGCAATTTGTTCGGGATAGTTTCAAGAGCTTGTTTCCAGCTGAACAAACATTCACGGTGTTACCTTGAGTGAGGTATGAAAATGCATTCATAGCAAGAAGTACAGATTGGAGCAAAAACATTATTCTTTCTAGTCAAAAAAAGTACCAAAATGAAAATCAAAACTGATTTACAATACATTTTTTTATTTAGTGTTTGTATGAGATCAAAACAGACGCTAACACATATCCTATTAATTATTGTATGGTAAATAAGTAAATAAATACAAATATTAACAAACATTGTTAGTAAATAATAAATAAACTATTAATTTTATTTTGATCATCATCCTAACCCTAATTCCCAACAAGAGGTAGGAGGAATTCCGAAATATGAAGAGGAAGGCACAAGAGGTAGGCACATTCCCGGTAAACAGGCCACACAGGAGCCAAATGCTCCACCTCACACACACACACACACACACACACACACACACACACACACACACACACACACACACACACACACACACACACACACACACACGCACAAGAAAAAGAAAAAAAAAATGTACAAATAATTCCGTTGACTGCATTATTAAACACCAGGTTATGTGACTCGTCATACATACTCGTATTTCGTCCCCATTTCCATTAACTGTGAGTTCCTTCGCTTCCTGAAGTTTTATACTTTGTTGAGGCAGACATTCACCATCATTAGCATCCACCAACACGGCCTGCCATACCCTTACGTACCCTTTATCCCGGCAGTCAGGGTACGTGTTTCTCCCACTATAATTTTCTTGCTTGATTCTCTTGGGGAGACTTTTGGTATAGAGGGAGTTAGATGTAGCCGCTATTTTCGCATTCACTTCAGGTGTGCTTTCCCTTGAACAAAACTGTCCGGTAGTTGTAAAAAAAAAAAAAAAAAAAAAAAAAATCAATAAACAGAAAAGAAAGAAAATAAAAGAAATCGGAGTAAATTGGTAAATCGCAATTCCATAATAGTTAAATACTGGCATCACAACCGTACTGATATCCATCCTCTCAGTGTGACCATACCACCACCTCAGCACACTCTTTTCAACTCGGCCTGAAATATAGCTAAATATTCCTGTGTATTAATGATTGAGGGATACTACATGATCAAAACATGAACCGAGTGACAACATTTCCTGTCAACCTCCCCCACCTAATTAGTGTTAATTACCTCAGGGATAACCAAACCAAGGAATTTACACCCACTCGAATAACCTAAATCATAATATAACCGCCTGGAGATAGCAAAGATTAAAAAAAAAATGCCGCTCCGTAGTGAAATGGTTAACTCCAACTGTATGTAAACGCTTCCCCCCCCCCCCGTTTTTCAGTTTTTAATACCTGCCGTCACAAGGCATCCACAGTATATTTACTCTGGCAGAGACATCACACCTGAGTAATTCGATTCAGTTTTAATTAGTCCGTTTACTACAAGAGGTATTCCATAAACTAAATAAAGTCGCCAGAAAGTAGTACACCTCAAAGCAATAATATTCCACCCCAGTCAAGTGGTTAATGTCTTCAGCACGATGGCGTCTTATTTCAGCTTAATCGTACTTCCACAAGGCAACTTTATTCAGCTTAAGAAACACCAGGTGTGCTGAAGGTTAATGAAACTTACACGGGCATCTCACCCCACCAGCACAATTTTTTTTTTCTAAGCTGTCTAGAATGGCCTGGAGGGAACCAGAAGCCAACAGTAAAGACAGCAGCATAGTGGCGGTAACAGCCAATGTATATTACTTGGGGCCGAGGCTGGGCCATCCTGGTCCGGATCATTTAACCCGTCAGCAAAACCCCACCTGCAGCAACCCTGAGCAGCAATTCGTTATGCCGGAAGTGACTGCTTTACCTCACTGCAAGCGTCTACGTCCAAGAAATACGTAAGGTCATCTCTGACACTGTATTCCTGGTACAAAGTCTGCTCTGTGTCCACCTCAGACCTTCACTATGCCAATGAGGCGCCATGGAAGAAAAACAGCTGCACCCAAAATCAGGGCATACCATGAATGACCCAATTATTGTCCTCTAATTACTGGCTCTTAACTACCCCACTGTGGATCTAATAACCCAAGTAACGACTGCGTTAGAGAGCTGATTAGGACACACACGTGCTGGTGGACGCAGTGGAATTACAGACCACAGGAGAACACTGAAGGCTAATTCTGTGAAGGTAATTGCTGGAGAATACAATTACGGGAAAGTTGTATACACGGCACTAATGATATCTTGGTGATAATTACATCAGTGAGAGAGAGAGAGAGAGAGAGAGAGAGAGAGAGAGAGAGAATCAAAGCAAATAAAAATAGACGAAATACCTTAATAGATAACAAAGATGCAACAGGATCTTGCTGAGATGACGGCACAACAGCCAAAATGGAACAATAAATCCACCCATCCTCCAATCTTACGTTGCCCCACAAGGAGCGTAGGAGCCCGGGGCTAGGCAGTTGGTCCTGACATTTAAGATGAGAATGACCAGCCTCACTCATCCCTGAGTGGTATTACGTGAGCAATAAACCCCAACCACCCCTTGGATATAAACTTTCACAGGCTCAATCCGATTGGAGCACAATAATTATCCACTAAACCACCAGGCGCCAAAATTTGGTTATATGGTTACCACCCAGAGTAGTAAATGGTTTCCTGGTGCACAGGAAACCATTTGGCTTGTCACTCAGTGTAGAGTCACCCACAGACAGGAGAAGAGGAAAGAATGAAGGAAAGACAGACAGAAGAAGGAGTGTAAAGTCACCCGTAGGCAGAAGGGCGAGGAAAGACTGAAGGAAAGAAGACAGAACAGGATGGAAGGAAAGAAAGATGGAGGAGAGGAAAGGGCAGACACCCGAGAGCAGCACTACATCGAGTGGGTGGATGGTGAGCGCCCCCACATACCACAAAACGATAAATACCATACGAATAAAAAGAGTTAATATGAAAGACTGAGCATCCAATAAAGACAAACGCTATAACAAAATGAAAGTAAAGAAAAGAAAAAACACTAGAATAAGAGATAATGAAGAAAGATGGAAGACAGTCTAAATGGAGGAAAGTGAGAGTGGACAAAAAGAAAGAAAGCATCAAAGGATGAACGTCAAAGGAATATAACGGAGGAGGGAGAGGAGCAGGAGGAGGAGCAGGAGGAGAAAGAGGGGCGGGAGGAAGAAAGCAGTATAAGAAGAAGAAAAGGAGGAAAAGCAGAAATTAGACAAATAAGTGATATATTAATTACCGGAGAAAGAGAGAGAAAGGAAGGATGTGAGCGAGAAATAAAGGCAGGCGGGGATGTTGGCTTAATATTTCTCTTGTGTGGCTCCTGCTTTGCCTAGGTGTCCGGTCTCTCTCTCTCCCTCTCTCTCTCTCTCTCTCTCTCTCTCTCTCTGGAAAGGCCATATATAGTGTTTGTCCGTAACTGAGCCACTCATTTATGGCTGATTCAGCCTATGTTTCTCAAGGATGTGGTTCAGGCCTCAAGGGAGTGTGTTGTTTTGTACCTAAGAGAATGAAATTTTATATACTGGTAGACCTGCACACAGACCAGGTTTTGTGTAGGATGCGATCCCCGAAGGGTGCGACTTCCCACGGAAAGCACAGTCCCCCTGGCCAACGACGGTATGCACGGCCGTAGTTCTTTACCAGAAAACACTTACAAGGATTTAGGCATTGGAACCCCATAACACCGGGGGAGGGAAGGGGGACGGCCCTCAGGGGTCCTAGGCAATGCTAGCATGCATAGCCATTTTTTTTTTTTTTTACAAGGAAAGCAAAAGTTTGCAGTGGTAGACCTCCACCCATACCCTGTTTTAGAGATGGTAGGACTTCTTCAAGATGACCCTGGGGGAAAACACCATTTTTTTTTTTTTTTTAACCCAGGAACATGAAATTTTGCAGTGTTAGACCTTCTCCTGGATCAGGTTCTACACAGCGTGATGCCCCTCTTTCACAGGCAAGAGGGACCTTGGGAATCCTGAGCAATGCTGGTATGTACAACTATAGATGTTTTACCAAGAAAAACGTGATTTAGCACAGTGGTAGAAATACACCCAGAACAAGTTTTGGGAAAGGTAAACTCCCTACCCTTCACAAAGGGAATTAAAAAAAAAAAAAAGTTGTCACTGCACATATATGGTTACAGAAACAACTATTAGCCCGTTAACAGTAAACTTTATCAACATTCCATCCTCATTTTCAAATTTTTCCTAAATTCGCGATGTTCATAATTTCTGCCTACATAAACTGTTTTTTAGTATTCTCCAGATGCATTCTAGTTTGCACATAAACCCCTTTAATTCGAGAATATAATTTTTTATTAATTCTTCCTCCTAACAGAATCTTAATTTAGCTTTTAACGTCCAATGGTAGATAAATTCCTAAAAGCAATATCTTTCCCCACAGACTTGAAAAATCTTACCTTTACAAAATAATATCGTCTGGCAGTAGCAACAAGTACAGCAAAACTTTGTAACCATATCCCGCAGCAGGTGACTCTATATAACGCCCCTGGTAAAAGGATGAGCCTTGTTCCACACACAGAGCAGGCTTTGGAGTGGAAAGACAATAAATGATAGAGGATGTAGTATTGAAGGGGTTAATCAGAATAATCAGCGACAGAGCATATAAGCAACGCCAGTCCAATGAAGAATATGCCAAACATGGCTGTAATGCCGTATACGTAAGGCATTATTGTTATTACAAGGACTTATACTTAAATATGACTGTAACGCGATAGACGGTAAATGAGGCGCGATAATTATGCCTAAGAGATGCAACTTGAGCTTATTCTTCAGGACACGAATTTAAAGTCATGAATATTTTTGCCAGAAACATGCTGCTATGTAAGAAATATGACTATTGTGGTATGAATGTGGTAAAAAAAAAAAAATGCAAGCTTAACTGTACGAATTTAGTCATGAACATGTGTTTAACAGGAACATATTCAGTTTTAAACTCTACCACATATTCTCCCTGTTTGTCCTGGAGAAGAAATGAAGCTTTTATCTTAACTGGAACTCATTTCACCTAAAAGACTAAACAGTTTTGGCGGTGTGGCAGACAGGCAATGAAGTGCAGACCTTGAGATGGTTGACGGGAGACAGTAGAGGAGGAGGTCGAAGGAAAGGAGGGGGGCGGGTAGGGTGGAGACGGTGGAAGGATGGGACGAGGGAAGAGGGGAGATTTACCCACTTCAGGCCCAGGACGTCAGTGTCTCTGTATACTTGTGCATATATATAACTCTTGGGAGAAATTTCATGATGGATGGGATTAATGGGATTCTATTTTACACTGTCCACTCCGAGAGATTTCTATAAATTTCAGTGGGCAGCAGAAGCAAAATACAAAAGACGGTATCGCAGTGTAAAATTTAACCTCTTTACTACAGTACTGTCTTATTTTTCTTTCCTGCTACCAGACGATTATATAAAAATTACTGGGAGGGTTAAATGAAGTTACAACAAACTACTTGAGTCTGTAAAGCTTCCTAATCTGAAAAATACCATGTGGAGATGTAAGAATAACATGACGTCAGCGTACTGAAGTGGTGACACGGAGAGGGAGGATATGGGGAGAATATGATCAGGGAAAGGGCATAACATAGAAGATGAGAGAGAGAGAGAGAGAGAGAGAGAGAGACTGACGCCAACTACATCCAAAAACTTCAACAATTCAGACCTCCGCCCACACAGTCTTCCAGTCAACTTATCCTGACTCTATTAATCCTTCTGGAGAGCTCAATGACACATCCATCCGTCACCAATCCTCTACAATTATTCGACTACCCATCTATTCCAACATTAATTCATCCTACCATCGTCCTACACTCAGTTGTTCATCTGTTCCTTCATGCATCCAAATATCTATCACTTTCTACTCATTCATCCATCACCCCTTTCCAACACTTTTTCAATCCATCCATCACCCCCTACTCTCAATCATCCACCCATCACCTCCCCCATTAATCCCATCCATCCATCACCCATTTCGACACTCCTTCAGTCCATCCATCACCACCTACTCTCAGTCATCCATCCATCACTTCCCCCATGCGGCCATCGATCTGTTCATCCATCCATCACTTGCTCCCTACATTAATACATCCATCAATCTGCCCCTGCAATCCCTCATCCAACCATGCTCTCATCTACCCATCCATCACCTGCTACTTCTCATCCATCCTTGTCATCCACCATTTATCTCGGCATTTTTCCTTCCACAAACCCATTTTATTTAATCATTTTTATTTCTGCATCAATCCATGTTTGATTCCATCCGTATTCTCACCGTATCCAACCTCTTTCACACCAGTTCCACCCACTGTCTTGTTATCTCTACCCTTCATCCACACTCCCACCTTCAAAGTCTCTCTCTCTCTCTCTCTCTCTCTCTCTCTCTCTCTCCAGGTACTCGTATACGCAATATTTTATATTTCCTTTAATTACTCCATTGGTTTTGTGTGTGTGTATGTGTGTTTGTGTGTGTGTGTGTGTGTGTGTGTGTGTGTGTGTGTGTGTGTGTGTGTGTGTGTGTGTGTGTGTGTGTGTGTGTGTGTGTGTGTGTGTGTGTGTGTGTGTGTGTGTGTGTGTGTGTGTGTGTGTGTGTGTGTGCACTGGAGGAGCTTCATCAATCTCCAAGATCCGGTTCATTTCCTGGGTTGGGTAATGACAGGAGCGGGAGATGAGACGTGTGTGTGTGTGTGTGTGTGTGTGTGTGTGTGTGTGTGTGTGTGTGTGTCACTGCAGGAAACCACACGCCTCACACAAGTTACCACAAGTTACACCACCGTCCCACACCTTATCTCTACACAGTACGGGACATACTCTGAGATGCTCCTGGCGTGGGTCAGGTTCCCTGTTGCGTAAGTCTGGGAAATACCTGGAATGTGTGTGTGGTTCTGATTCAGAACAAAGGGAGGGGTGATGCAGGAGTATAGACAGAGGTGTGTGGCATGGAGTGAGTGGAGAGATAATGGACTGATGAAGCAAACTGTGAAAATGTGAGTAATAGTTCACGAACGCTGTAAACGATAGTTCCACATACCACCACATGAGTACCAGTGCCCCCTCTCTGCTATATATGCATGTAATACGCTGTTCAGATTGATATAATTGGCAGTGAATGTGATATTTTACTTCACTCCGGTGATGAGATATGGTACTTAGTTTGCTTTTCCTACATCAAGATATCTTCAACTTGACTGGCACAGTTCGAATTGAAGGAATTAAATATGGCTCTAAATAACTCCTTCAGTACTTTGAATAAATTTTTCAAATAAATTCGCCCAGGCGCTGCATGAAAAAAAAAAAAAAAAAAAAAGATGAACTCACACTGGAATGGATAAGATAGGCTGAAGGGCATTAGAGAAAATTGTTAACGCATTTTTTCAGCATTTCGGATCATTAAGCTGTTTTCTGGAAATTCATTCTCGCGCCTTGAGCATCATTAGGACAAATTAGATGGAGTTCATTCCGACTGCAACCATCCCCTGAGTCCCTGGGGTCTCTGTAAACTTTATGAAAATCGTCATGCTTTGGTCGAAATAGAAATAAAATGTGCCGCATACTGGTGACGTATGATGTATATTGGAGAATAAACATATTTTTCTAACTACACATATAAAATCCTAATGTACAGTAATGTCCAGCATCGTGTTGGATATTCATAACGATGGTGAGTACGGACTGTGTGACGTGTGGCAGTGGTGGCGTGGTGTGGCGGGGATGGGCTGAGTGTAGTTGTAGTACAGCGTAGGAGTGGGTGGAGTTTGGGGGTGGGTCTAGTTTGGAGAGAGGGGTGGGTAATTGGATATGGCGGAAATGGTGAGTGTGTGGTAGGGGTCAATGCGAGCGTGGAAACGGGTTGAGTGTGAGTGTGAGAGGGTGTGGAGGCCGGGTGAGTGTAGGGCGAGGTGGGTGTTGTTCAGGAGCGAATATGAGTGTGAGTTGGAGTAAACAGAGTACAACAAAATCATTCCTGGATACAGCTAAACAGTGCATGCGGCAAATGAAAAAAAAAAAACTTAGTGAATAAAGCACTGCTCTTTTTATTTCAAATTAAAGTATGGTGCATTGGCCTGAATCATGAGTCGAGAATATGATGTCCACGTTTTATGTGTAACAGTTCAACCTCCAAGTAACGCCTGGAATATTTCTGTTTATATTCTGCCACAAGCGTCATCGTTACCGACAGTTAAATGCTCTGGACAACCCTAGTCCTGCCTCGGCCACCTGCACCTCGCAGAGTTCAGAAGACGCTGGCTTTTACAGTTTTCTCCCTCACTACTCTGACACACACACACACACACACACACACACACACACACACACACACACGAAACAACGAACCAGACAATGAAGAAACACATGTACTAATATAACACAAAACGCATCACTCATGTTCTAAAACTTTCCCTAAAACTAAATATATAACTCGTGTGTGTGTGTGTGTGTGTGGGTCTTACGCCCGTAGTCTTGAAACTCAGGACAGAGGTTACCATTCCCTCATCCCGCTCGAAGTGGAAGCTCACACCTTCAGCGTAAGTGGTAATCTTGCAAGCGTGAGAGCGCACCCCTTCATGTGGGTAGGAGGAAGCGTGAGAGGGTACCCCTTCATGTGGGTAGGAGGAAGCGTGAGAGCGCACCCCTTCATGTGGGTAGGAGGAAGCGTGAGAGCGCACCCCTTCATGTGGGTAGGAAGAAACGTGAGAGCGCACCCCTTCATGTGGGTAGGAGGAAGCGTGAGAGGGTACCCCTTCATGTGGGTAGGAGGAAGCGTGAGAGCGCACCCCTTCATGTGGGTAGGCGCGGTGAGCAATTGGTAACACTGATTAATCTTAAAATTTAAAATCTTAAATGAGAAAAAAAGCCTATAACAGTTTCTTAGATTGACATACAATATAATCTCTTAATGTTAGCAATTCTTACCTCTTTTATTATTAAAGACTGGCATTTGTTCTTGAATACTCTGTATAAGAGTATGCATACAGGCTGTGTAGAACCAGTACCGTAGGAAAAAATCGGTGTCAGAGATGGCTTCAAAAGGTTGATGCGCTCAGTAATAACCCTATGAATATGCCTTGGCTGATCATACCGATCTTGACTACATTTCTGCCCCAAATGTTTGTTTTTGCCATTTTTCCCAACCAAAACCCTGAAATCCCACCAGTCTCACCAAGACACTTGGGAGGGGGGGTAAATTTGAAAACCAGTCACAAGCATCGAAAATAAGGGTCAAAGTCGTTCAAATCACACCAAAATACCCCAGAAAAATATATTGCCAAGCCAAAACAAAATAGTGCAGACTTGCAAAAGGTTATCGAACATAAATATGAGACTTAGTGATTCAAACGAACTGGCTGTGTACGATTCGTCTGTATCGAAATGGACTTGTTAGACGTAGACTTCATGAACCCCTTCACTGCTAGACATCTTTCTAAATCTGAAGAAAATCGTCTGGAGGTAACAATAATAAACTAATACAGGTAAGTACAGGAGTTACTCTCAAGCCGAAGTGGCCTTAGGTACAAAAGGGATAAAGTTAAGGAGGACGGACGTACTGTTAAAATTAAGTTTTGGGGTAAGCAGGGGATCTTAAAATAGATGGGAAAAAATTGTCCTGTGTATAAGGCAAGGCTTCTGAAGTTGAAGAAGTTATAACACTTGGCTCTGACCCCTTAAATCCACAGATGTTTATTTATTTATTCATTTATTTAATCTTAAGAGAGATATTTCCTACGGATGTGATTTAGAACGACTGTACTTTAGCATTCCATCTCGAAAGTTTACCAATCTAATAAAAACCATCAGAGACAGAAAAAAAATAAAGAAAAAGTCGTCCTTAGTTGGAAGTGGTTCTCGAGTTCCATCCTCCCCTCTCCAACCACCTCCCAACCATCTCAGTTACCAGTCCACGCCGTTTTTCACTGCCAGCATCCTGACATAATCTCCTCTTCCTTACCTTTCCACCACCATCTTCCCTTTTCCTCGACTCCCCTCCCCTACCTCCATCCCCAACATCCCCCCCCCCCTTTCCTCTCCTCCATTTCCATGCCAGTTTTTAGCCTCCTTACCCTCATCTTCCTCACTATATTTTCCCTCCATCTCCATCCCTCATACCACTTTTCTTCTATCTTCCTCCCTAAAACTTCTTTCTCCCTCACATTAATTTTCTATTTCTCCAACTGCCTCCATCACACCTCTCCCCTCCACTTCACTCTCGCACTTCCCTCTATTCCTCCCACACACTTAATTTCTCTCCCCCCCCACACACCTCTATCTCCTCTTTTCTCCCCAAGGCGTCAGTGGGCTAATTTAATCTTACACATAATGTCTAGATTTATGGATTTGGTACTACAAGTTAGATTATAAAAACTTATAATTAATGTGTGTATCAAAGCCGGGTATAACAGTGAGGGAGGAAGGAGGCTGCAGCGTGTGTACTTTCTTGGTCATCGTATTATAAAAAGGATATGGAAAAGCTTGAAAGAGTGCAGCGAAGGATGACAAAGATGATACCTAGATTGAGAAATAAACTGTACGAGGAACGTTTAGAAGCCCTGAATCTCTTTATCCTAACAAAACGGAGGATACGAGGAGATTTAATTCAAGTATTCAAGATATTCAAAGGACATGATAACATGGCTGTCGATAAATACTTCACAGTTGATCACTCGAACTACACTAGAGGAAATGGGCATAAAATAATTGGCAAACGATTCCAGTCGCATGAAGCTAAGCATTTCTTCTTCAATAAAGTTGTAAATATATGGAATAAATTGCCCTCCAACGTAATAGATTGTAATACAGTACAAACCTTTAAAGGTCGCCTGGATAAGTATTTAGCATCCAACCCCCAGCTTAATATGTTTACTCCTGAATAAAACACTTGTGTATGTATTATTTTCTGTTTTATTTTATTTTAGTTTTTTAGAGCCTGGATCAATTTATTAAATGCAAATATAGTGTATGCACAGACTAAGATATGCACAGATAGCCCTGAGTTAACGGACACTACTCATACTTTCGACCTGTGATGGGCTGTGGATCACTGAGGGTCCCTGTTAGTTACGTGGCCATCATCGAGATTTTTTTTAATGTACCAGGGGTCACTGCTTCAGGAGGTGACTTGTTTGCTTGTCCCACACGGGAAAGTTCCTAGTCCCAGTGGAATGAATGGAGCTGGGGCCTGATTGACTGCTGCCTACCTTAATAGCATCAGGCAAGGCTGCCACACCACCGCTGAATATCCACACTGTACACTGTGCAATTTCCACACTGTGTCCGCAGATGCCCTGTCAACTCAATGTACCCATACAGCGACATGCATTAGTTATTTATTTAGCCTATTCGATTACTCATTGTGCTTTACTACTTTCTCTTTCAGGTTATTCATACTGGTAGCTCATAGATAGTGTATTACAGAATGTAGCTTTTCCTTTTCAGTCTTTCCTATGAAATTTCCATGTCAGTTTTTCCATGCTGCGTGGTGGTTTTTCTCACTTTTTCTTGCCAGTTTTGGCTGGAGGGTTTGGAGGCGGGGGGAGCCTTCTTGCTTTACTATCCTTATCCTTCAGCATGTAGAGCTAGATCTTGTTGTCATATTCTACTCTGAACCAAACAGCCTCGAAAGGACCATAAGGTCTGTTGCTGTTTGCTTTCCTTTGTACTTCTTTGTACCTGTGTGTACTGGTGGGGTCAGGACACTCAAGCGGCGGGGGATAAAGGCATCTTCATCTTGTTTTCCCAGTTCTGTCAAGAGGAAAAATAATACATTTCTTTTGCTGGATTACATGTATTGTACTTTAACATACCTAAGATGCCTAAGATACTTTGAAACAACATTCACTACAAAGGAAAGTAATGCCCTAAAACTAATAATGCCCATATTAACTAAAGTAATACCCTCATAAAACTAGTGTCTCTATTAACTAAAGTAATGCCCTAAAAATATTAGTGCTGTGTCCATATTAACTAAAATATCCTAAAACTACTAGTGTCTTTATTAACTAAAGTAATATTCTAAAAATACTAGTGTTGATATTAACTAAAATACCCTGAAAAATACTAGCATCTATGTTCACTCCGGCTTGGCACTTCTTTCATGGGCTATGTAGAGTATCTCATAACCAACATAAATAGCTTAACAAACAAATGTGCGGTGCCAAATGAGTCACACCACAGCCTAACCCGCCCCATCCCGACCACTTTTCCACCACTGACTCCCCCCAATCCCGACCATTTTTGGAATTTTTTTTTTTTGGCTCAAACCTCTGCTTTTGGTGAGAAACATCGAAAATTCATAGAGAAATCGCTCACCTGAGGTTTAACCCGCCCCATCCCGACGTTTTCTGGGCAGTGGTACGCCCCAGTCCCAACATTTTTGGACCTTTTTTTTTTGGCTCAAACATCCGCTTTTGATGAGAAACATCGAAAATTCATAGAGAAATCACTCACCTGAGGTTTAAAATACTCGATCTAGGTACGAGTACCTCCTTACCTGACTGGGTTTTCTAACAGGCTGGTACCAAAGAAAACGAGTTCTATGGGAGGGTAACTATTTTATCCACTCATAAACAGTATTTATTTATTTACTTGGTACGAATTTATATGTAGTACAAGAGTATATTGGTTTTCAAACAGTAATATAGGCATTATAAGCATTGTTTCACTCACTAACTCATCACCATTCATGACCTTTTTTCCCCACATTACCTGATCATCATTTCTGACTGTTTCTTCCTCTAATGCTATGTAAAGTTTGTCCTCCACATTGTCATTGATTGGGGAATCACTCTGGCCCTGAATGTCTTTATTGGCCAGGTCACTGGTAACAGGTGAATTGCCAAGACAATGGTGTGCGGGGGGGGGGAGACGTTATGCAGTGTAAGGCATTGTCCCTGCTTGGCATCTTGTAGAGGAATAGAGGAAGGTGTCCTGTGTATACATGCCAAAAATCACTTGCAAAAATTGAAAATTGTGCAAATTAGGGACCTTGCAATGTTGCCGCGTTAATTCATGTCTCCGGGATATGGTTGCACATCATGTGAGGACGTGAATTCACGTCTCCAGGACGCGGCGGGTTAAAATACTCGATACAGGTAGGGGTACCTCCTTAACTTAATGGGTTTTCTAACAGGCTGGCACCAAAGAAAACGAGTTCTATGGGAGGATAACTATTTCACACCACTCATAAACGGTATTTATTTATTTACTTGGTACGAATTTATATGTAGTACGAGAGTATATTGGTTTTCAAGCAGTAATATAGGAATTATAAGCATTGTTTCACTCACTAACTCATCACCATACATGACCTTTTTTTGTCACATTACCTGATCATCATTTCTGACTGTTTCTTTCTCTAATGCTATGTAAAGTTTGTCCTCCACATTGTCATTGATTGGGGAATCACTCTGGCCCTGAATTTCGTACCGTGGCATGACATGGCTTTACTGGCCAGGTCACTGATAACAGGTGAACTGCTGAGACAATGGCGTGCAGGGGGGTAGAGGAGGTCATGCTGGATAAGGCATTGTCCCTGCCTGGTATCTGGTAGAGGAAGGTGTCACGTGTATACGTACCAAAAATCACTCGCGAAAATTGAAAATTGTGCAATTTAGGGACCTTGCAATTAATTCACGTTCATGTACGTCGACGGGATTGGCAGTGACAAAACGTGTGGACGTTAAAGAACATCGACGGGACGCCGTGGGTTAAAGTGGACCCTCATTTCGTGTGGAACCCTTCGGCTTATTGATGGCAAAAAATGTAAAACCTAGTTATTTTCCAGATCTATTACTATTTTTAGTGGTGGAACAGTGCCTGTAGGAATAACGTATCAGTGCTGGCTAAATGCTCAACAAATACCTCACCAACGAAGTACGTCATATATTAATTACAATCACTACAGCAGTGTGTAATAAGCTGCAGACATGAAATTCTTCCGAAAACATGATATGCAACATTTAATTGAGGCTTTATCATGAACACACGACCAAAGAAATATGCTGGGTGTCTTAATACTATGAATGTTAAAAGTGATGTAGTCTAAAATTACAGTCAACCACATCACTCCGATGACATATTTCACATACCATTGTTGTTATTACCAAACTATTTTATTCAATTTAGGAAAGATTTCGTGCCAGAGGAGTAAGTTGTAGTCTTCATTAGTCTCTTCACTATTGCAGGTCTGTCCTTACCTGAATAAAATCATTTTGTGGTAACAAGAATAAAATATCAAAACACGTCATCAGACTGATTGGGTTACAGAAGGATAACAACGCTAAGGTCATATTTAGCAGCTTTGGTCCGCTCCTTATAGCATCAAGACTGGCAGTTTAGTTTTGTTTATTCTATACAAATGATATCGGGTAAATGAGGGGCAAGAGAAGAAGGGGTTGTGGAAACTGTATTTAAATGAAGAGACATGAATAAACTGCCTGTTAATAATGAAGGAATATACCTTAGTGTGATATTTTTGTCGTGTCAGGACGGGTATAAGTAGGGCTGAAGTGTATAAAACAAATTGAGGAGAAAGAGGATATTTTTTTCTGCAACAGGTCAACAAAAAATGAACATTAATCATTATTGATGATGGATGATGTATAGTGGGTGACGACGACGACGACGTCGACGATAATGGAGCCAACAAGTTGGCAAGTGATCTGTTGTTCTACTGTGAGGATCCATGAGGAAGGAGTGTCTGTATCAAGGTGGTAAATGGAAAGATATTGTTTAGAAAGGAGAAAGGTTCGTCTCCTGTATTTTCTTACTCGGACATCAGCTTATCTGAAAAAAAATGACAAATCAATATGTGTTTATTGCCATGTCTCTTCGTCAGAGTTGGCTGACATTCCTTCTGAGTTAGCGAATAAAAACTGTGTAAAGAGGGTAGCTTCATATTTTCGATGAGAATGTAGCGCACATAAGATTGTTGTTTAAGTTAAACTGTGTATACAACATCATCCCACTTATGTACCCGGCTGTCATTTATCACTAAATACTGAATCATGGTGGATTTTATGACATTATCCTAATTAATTGTTGTGATAGCCAATACCCTCTTCAGGCATAAAATGATCCACAGGTATACATGGCGAGTGATGAGAAGGGTGGGTGGTGAACTGAATGAAAGGAAGGCAATGATTGATTATGTGTGTGTGGATGAAAGGATGCGAAGATGTGTAATGGATGCAAGAGCTTATAGAGGCTGGGGGAGTGGACTTTCTGACCACTACTTGGTGGTGGCCAGAATTAGGATTCAAGTAAGATGGAGGAATAGAAGAAGGGAAAGACGAGAGGAAGGAATAGTTGCAAGGAGAGTGGAAAGGTTACAAGAGGATGAGAAAAAGGCAGAGTATAAGAGAGAAGTGGAGGAACGATTGGGCAAATATGAATTGGAGCAGATGGGAGACGTGGAAGGTGTGTGTAGGATATTTACAGAAGAAATATGTGCAGCATGTGATGTGGTATGTGGAAGGAAGAGAAGACGGAGGGGGGTGCAAGGAACAGCGTGGTGGACTGAAGAGGTGAGACAGGCTGTGGCACAAAAGAAGGAGGCATACAATGAATGGATGAGAAATAGGGGCGTGGAAGAAGTTGAGAGATGGAAGAGAGAGTTATATGTAGAAAGAAAGAGAGAGGTGAAAAAATTAGTAAGAGAAAGAAGAGAGTGGATGAGGAATTTGGAAGGAATTTGACTGTGAAGTGGAGGGACTGTAAGAAAATGTTCTGGAAAGAGGTTAGAAGACAGGATGGAAGTGAAGTTCTCAGGGGAGTGAAAGATAAAAATGGTAGATTACTAGTGGAGAAGGGAGAAAAAGTGAGCAGATGGAGAGAACACTTTAAGGAATTGTTGAACATAGAGGATGGAAGTAATGCGACTATAAGTGGCTGGGGAATGGCTGGGAGAAGGAGGGAGGTGAGAAGACAGGGAGAAATCAGTAGGATAGAAGTTGTGGAAGCAATGAAGAAAGTTAAATCGGGGAAAGACCCAGGAATTGATGGAGTGTGTGGTGAAATGCTGAAGCATGGGGGAGAGATAGTAGTAGAATGGATGTGGAAGATGTGCAGATTGGCCTGGGAGGAAGGTAGAGTCCCGGAGGATTGGAAGTCAGGTATAATTATTCCCTTGTACAAAGGAAAAGGGGAAAAAGAAGTATGTGGTAATCATAGGGGCATTTGTCTTCTTAGTATAATAGGAAAAGTGTATGGTAGGATACTTATTGACAGAGTTAGAGAAAGAACAGAGAAATTAGTTGGAGAAGAACGGGGAGGCTTTAGGAAGGGAAGAGGTTGTGTAGATCAGATAGCCTATTCATTCTTAGATTTTTAGTGGATAAGTTCTAGAGAAGGGAAAGAAGTTGTATGCTGCTTTCATGGATTTGGAGAAAGCATATGACAGGGTGGATAGACAAGGATTGTGGAAAGTGTTAAGAATATATGGAGTAGATGGGAAGTCGTTGAACGCTGTGAAGAGTATGTACGATGGTGCGAAGGCTGCAGTGTGTGTGGATGGTGAACTAAGTGAATTTTTCTCTTTGAATGTTGGGTTGAAACAGGGATGTGTCATGTCTCCATGGTTGTTCAATCTGTACATGGATGAGGTAATAAAAGAGGTACAAGGTAGGATAGTGGATGTTGGAGTGGCCCTGGTGAGAGAGGATAGTGTTTGGAAACTCCCTGTACCGTTGTTTGCAGATGATACTGTGTTGTTGAGTGAAGACGAAGGGGAGCTGAAAAGCTTGGTGGATGAGTTTGGGAGAGTGTGTAAGAAACGAAATCTAAAGGTGAATGTAGGGAAGAGTAAAGTCATGGTCTTTGAGAGAGGTGAAGTCAGTGAATGTACAGCGAGGTTGGATGGTGAGGAATTGGAAAATGTGAGTACGTTTAAGTACTTGGGTAGTGTGATGAGTAAGGGTGGAGGTTTGGAGGGTGAAGTGCTTGAAAGGGTACAGCAGGGAATACAGGTTGCTGGTTCTTTGAAAGCAGTAATAAGAAACAGGGAAATGAGCATGGAAGTGAAAAAGTTACTGCATGACAGTATTGTGATACCAACTCTAATGTATGGAAGTGAAGCTTGGACGTTGTTGGATGAACACAAGTCAAGAGTGAGAGCAGTGGAAATGAGTTTTTTAAGAGGAGCCTGTGGAGTCACATGGAGAGACAGGCTGACGAATGAGGATATAAAGGAGCGTTGTGGTGTGAATGTGGATGTGATAGGAAGCGTTATGAGGAACACACTGAGGTGGTTTGGTCATGTGGAGAGGATGGAGGGTGAAAGACTGACGAAGAGAGTGTATGTGAGTGAGGTGGAAGGGGGAAGAGGGAGGGGAAGGCCGAGGGTGAGATGGAGGGATGGGGTGGAGAGGTATATGAGAGAGGGGTGTGTGAGTTGGGAGTAGGGCAGTGAAATGGCGGAGGACAGAGCGACTTGGAGGCGATTTGTTTGCGGCCACCCAAAACGGGATTGAGGCGTCTGGGAATAGATAGATATATAGAACTGTAAAGAATGTATAAGCGAACTAACAGTAGGTATAAAGACTGGCTGAGATACACTGTATACATATTGTATAAATGTGTTGATGTGGTTTTTCAAAATAAACTGTGTAAAATACGCATAGAAAAAATAAAATGTTATAATTTGCACTATTGTTCATAATCTGGAACACAGCTGTTCTGGTCTGCCTGACCGTGTGTTACAACCAGCGTACAAACCTGCATCTATCACTATTTACTATATCGACATATTAATCACTTCACTACAATGAGGTATTATGCTTTTTACATTTCTATTTGCAGAATATTATCTTTTCCTTGGGAGAGCACCCAAGTAGTCAAGGTGTTAATGAAGGTTTTATCAAAGACTTCTATATCGAAACTCCTCTCTTGAATATAGTCAGTTTAAGGTAACAAGCGTAAATTAAAAATAATGTCTTGGGGTGAAGGGATTAATCAAAGGTGCCAGAGTTTAATACAACATAATACGATAGCCTAGAATCACCTCCACCAAATCTCCACATCAACCTCTCTGCTCAGAGTCTGTTAGTCCATTCACCCCGAGGTTGTACTGCTCCGACATATTACCCCCGACAAGTCGGTAGGTACAGTACCTGCCAAGGCATATCGTGTACTCTGGCATATACCGACAGTAAGTGAAGGAAAGGAAATACAAAGGTACACACACACTCACACAAGGAGAGGGAGACAGAAAAGAGTAGGAGATGCAAGAGGGGAGGAGGCTGAGGCGAGGAGGTGAGAAGAGGGGAGGGGTCAGGGTGGGAGGGAGCAGAAAGGAGAGAAGTGGGAAGAGGGGAGGATCAGAGTATGAGGGAGATGGGGGGATGTTGGGGTAAGGGGATAGGAGGGGAGATGGGGGTGGGGTGGTATAGGTGGGGTTGGCCTCGTTACCACAAACTCCACCACAATCTCGACCCAGCTAATTAATTCTACTCTCTTTTCTTCATTCCTTCCTCCCTTCCTTCTTCACCACCTTTCCTGCTCTTCCCTGTGTCCTATCCATTACTATGCCCATCCCTGTGTCCTTCCTTTTGCTGTGTCCTTCCTTCCTTCCTTGTAGCCTTCCTTTTTTTTCCTTCCCTGTGTCCTTCCTCCCCACCTTGTGTCCTTTCTCTCTCTGTGTCCGCCTTTCGTGCCATTTCCTTTCTGTACCTTTCCTTGTGTCCTTTCCTGCCTGTACCCTTCCATATGGCGTTCCCTGTGTCCTTCCTTGTATTCTTTTCTGTATCCTTCCCTGTGCCCTTCCTTGTACTCGTATTCTTTTCTGTATCCTTCCCTGTGTCTTTCCTTGTATTCTTTTCTGTATCCTTCCCTGTGCCCCTCCTTGTATTCTTTCCTGTATCCTTCCCTGTGCCCTTCCTTGTATTCTTTTTTGTATCCTTCTCTGTGTTCTTCTTTGTGTCCTTTCCTGTCTGAATCCTTCCATATGCCTCCCTGTGTTCTTCTTCCCTTCCCTGTGACTTTCCTTGTGTTCTTTCTGTATCCTTTCCTGTATTTTTCCTTGTGCTCTTTCCTCTGCGCTTACCATCTTTTTTTTCTGCCCTCCTCTATTTCCTTTTCGTCCTCTTGTTCAGAGCCAGCTCTTAATTTCTTGCCCCCTTCTCCCCCTCTCTCTCTCTTTCTCTGTTGAAACAAAATACTGCAATGTCAAGCATCAGGAAGTCAGAGGGGGAAGATGGAGGAACGACGAAATCATCCAGAGTAGAGGTATAAGCAAATGTATGAATAAAAGTACAAGTTTAATCAAAGGTGGAAACAGCAATAGTGCCATCTGAGTGGAAACGAATGCATGAGATGCATTGCATGGCAAGGCTTCATAAAGGACAAGATGAGCTTGTACTATTCAGCTCTTCCTTCGACCAGATGAAATTATTCTTCGTAAAACGAGGAACATAACTGGAACAATTCTTAAAGCTACAATTTGAATTAGGAATAAGTTGTTGCCGGCATCACTGAAAGACAACGTCCTGCGTTATAGACAAGAGCAAAACAAGAGTGGTTGAACTTGTGGTTTAACTGAGGTGTACTGGCAATCGTACAAAGGTAAGAAAAACAAGTCTATGCTTCCGTCTCTGAATGGGTAATTTACTTGATGCCTGCAACACACTGGCAGGGCTCTCGACTACAGAAGCAGCTGTTTTTCCCTACCTATGTTCGTATATCCATTTCCTCTCAGAATTTTCTCTCCTCTCTCCCTCTTCTTCCTCCCCAAATCCCATTCCCTCACACCCTTTACCACAAACAAACCTAATCACCGCCATTACCCCACACTTAACCTGCTCTCCTGCATCCCTTTTACCCACTCGGCCTTAGCTGGATATTTTTACGTCTCATTCTCTCGTTCTTTCTGTTCATCTCTGCCCGGCTGAACCTGCTGATGAGCCGGATTATCTCTCTGCACTCTTCTTACTTTCCTCTTTTCTCTTATGCCTTCTCTCTCTCTCTCTCTCTCTCTCTCTCTGTCAGCCACTCACCTACAGTTCCTCTCCCACGCCTCTTACCAAGCCTCTTTTTCATCTGTTTATCTTGTTCCCAACTTTGGTAACCTTTTTTTATCTTTATTCCCTCTTCTCCCATTATTTGTATCGCCCATCTCCAGACACAATTTTTTTTTTTTAATTAAAAATCTCTGACTATAACGGCTTTTACTCTGACTATCAAGAAGAAGTGGAAGAAGAAGAAGAAAAGGAGGAAGAAAAAGAAGAAGAAGAAAAGAAAGAGGAAGAAGAAGAAGGAGGAGGAGGAGGGAAAAGAAAAATGAAGAAATGGGATATATAAGAGGAGAAAAACAGGCAAAGGAAAATGAAAAATAAGAAACTGGGATTCGTGCGGAACAGCTAAAGAATGGATGCTGCAGAGAAGTAAATATGGTAAGGGGCAGACAAGGCCGGGGACAGAAAGAAGGAAAAATGGGCGAAGATTGAAAGATGAGAGTGTGAAGAGGGGACATGAGAGAGGAAAGAAGGAAATGGAGAAGGGGGGAACTTTGAGGGAGAGATAAGAAGGGGAGGAGTCATGTGAAGGAAAATAGCTAAGAGGAAAACTTGAGTGACAGGAGAAAAGTTATGAAAGGAGAAAAGGGAAAAATTATAGAAATGAGGAAAAATAGGGACGGAAAGACGGAAACGGACGGAAAGAGAAGCATGGGGAAGAGATCAAAACGGAAGAGGATGGGATTGAAAAAAAGGGTAAGAAAGAAACATAGGTGATAGGGTAAAAAACTCATAAATGAAAGAAAGGAAAAGGAGGATAAGGGAACATGAGGAACTGGTAAGAATAAGAGGAGGGAAGGAAGGATAGAAGGTACGGTCGTCAGCACAATTTCGCTACAAGTCTACTCGTGTGGTGTGAATCCTTTTGTCTGCCAACAGTGTAAGGGGACATAGACTTTTATACACACTAAGGACGTGTTTTTAAGAAGTGTTACTACTGCCTAGAGTACAATATTCTGTATTCCGTATGTGATTATAAAAAGTGCAAGAGCTGACAGAAGAATGTTATGGAACGACGTTTGAGCGTAATATTCTGGTATTCCTCATTATAACGGTGTCTAAGCTCCCTTCTCCTCTCTCCCCCTTACTCATCCTGATGTCCTGTCCCTCCCATCCTCCCTCCTACCCGCCACCCACGTTCATGTCTCTCCACTTTCTCCTTTCCCCACCCTCTCTACCTTCATTCATTTATCCACGGCACTAAACCGACTGGTGCATCGCAATTCTCTTGCCTGTTTACTAAACCCAGCCAGTCCTGTCCTCAATTGCTCTCAATACTTTAATAAAACTAACTATCCAAGGCTAATTATCAATATTCATTATTGTTCGAGTCTCATTCTCACCCTCCCCGTCTCCTTCCTACTCCGGTTATTCCTGTTGTCATTCTTTTCTCCACCCTTTGTCACTACCAACAACCACTAGATACAGAAACGATTGAGATCTCGTTCTTATGTTGTATTGCTTACCGTTTTTCTTTTCTTTTTTTTCTTTTTGAGTGAGCCTGGCAGTTGGTGGCTATTATTTCAGCAGGCGGAATTTTCAAACATTCGTGCCCATTCCTCCTACTTGTCTCTCTCTCTCCAGGGAAAATGTTCCCATTCTCCTCATATTGTTCGTTGAATCATGAAGCAGTATCAGAACCAATAATGATCCGAACTGCTGCATCATGTTTGGAGTAGAGAGGAGGAGAAAAAGATTGTGACATGACAAGAATCTCACGAATGTCGAGGAGCAAAAAGGTTACAGGAATAGACACGAAATAAAGAAGAGTGCCGTTCTTTACGTAGGTTAGCGCCGTGAATAAAATAAGGTTGACAGGGTGTGGAGAGAGTGGAGTGGAAGTGATGGGAGAGCATGAGGGGTGGGGGGTGAGGTGAGAGGTAGAGTGGGGAGGGACATGGGATGGGTACGAGGGAGAAAGCAGAAGTTTCATCATTCCACAACAATCTTCTGTCGTCTTTTGCACATTTTTATGCAAATCATATATAAAGAATATTGCATTCTGGGTGATTTATAGTATTAATTCTTACAAACAAGACTTTAAAGCGTATAAAAGCCTCTGTGGCAACAAGTTCCCATAAACTGTTGCCAGACAAAATGACCCACATCACACGAGCAGGCTTGCAGCGAATTTGTCCTGACGACTGTACGAGAGTGGGTGAGGAGACAGGGATGACAAAATTCTTCACTCTGAATAAATTTATTCTTCCTACAGTGTTCAATCATTCTATAAGCTGACTGATGACTCCACACACACACACACACACACACACACACACACACACAAGCAACCAATAAAAAGCTCAAGAGTCGTAACCTTCTCGACATACTGTTCAAGAGCAAATAAGCGCCTTGCAAAATAAAGGCAGCGAATTTTATGGTCGTATTATATTTTTACTTCCATCACTTAGTATCTGGCGAGGGGTGGAAGGGGTTAGGACAGGAGGATGAAGAAGGGGGGAGGAATGAGTTGAGGTGAGACTAAGGGAAGGGAAAGGAACAGAAGACGAGAGATTGGGAGTTTAGAGAAGGAGAGGTGTGGGAAGGGGAAGGGGGAAGTGATGAGTACTGGGAGATGTTGAAAACTGGGGGGTCAGGGGAGTGAGGAGAGGGTGTAGGAAGAGATGAGGAATGGAAGACGTGAGGGCAGGAGGGGGGTGAGGGAGGGGAAGAGGGAAGTGATGCGCAGGTGAAAGTGGTAGGCAGAGTAGGGGAGGGAATGGAAGAGAAAGGATGAGTGGAAGATGATGAGGAATGTGCGGTTGTGGGGAGAAGTTGAGAGGGACAGGGTTAGAGAGGGAAAGTGGGAGGCGTTAGAGATGGGGAGTAGGTGGGGAGAGATAGCTGATGGGGAGGAATGGGAAAAGAGAGGAGTGAAACAAAGAAGAGTGAAGCAAGGAAGTTGATGAGGTGATGAGAAGAGAGTGACGTAGATAATGAAGGAGACAGGAAGGGGAGGGGTAGAGATGGGGCAGGGATAGGGTGATGATGAGGGATGGTGAGAGGAAAAGACGGGGAAAGTGAGGTGGTATGTGACAGATAAATTGATATGGTGAAAGGGAGGGGGGAAGTAGTGATACTGATGGTGTTAGAGACGAATGTGAAGTGATGGAGTGATAGGGAGAAGGGGAATATAAAGGGACGGACAGAGAGAAGGGGAACTAAGGAGAGGGAAGAGGTAGAGATATGTAAGGGTATATGAAGAGAGAGGCAGGTGATGTGGAAAAACGTGATGGCGAGAGGGAGTCAAAGACTAGGGTTAGAATAGCATGCATAAGGGTGGAGAAGTGAATTAGAATGCAAAGGATGCTAATAAAGTAGAAGCGTTGACAAAAAGGGAAGTGAGAACTTGAACTGAAAGCTCAGTCAGAATCGGGTAGGTAAGGGGTAAGATTGACGCAGTTGTTCCCAGGGTTCCTGTGTGAAGGATTGAGCTGGAAGGGTACTAAGCGTACTGACCTCCGCCTATCGGCTCATAGTCGCGAAGCTCATAGGTCCCTACCACGGGATTCCCCTCTTTATAAACTTTTGAAAATGCCCAGTTCCGTCCTATACTGAGGACACTGGGCTCAAATAAGTTAAAGAAACTGATAGATTTCCCAGTGTTTAAAGGAGGGAATGCGAATGGAAGACTGTAACTCGACTGGCAGAAGAGATCAAGGTGAGGGCGGAAGAAAGGATGGGATTAAGAAAAGGATACGAGGAGGGAGGCAGAGAGAGATGAGTTGGGCTGAGAGAGAAGGGAGAGGAACGCAATGTTGAGAGGAAAAGGAGAGAGAATTAAAACTGAGGGGAAAGACAGAGGGTATCAAGGTTAAGAGGTAAAGAAGAGAGACGTTAGACTGAGACGGAAGCAAGCTTAAGAGGGGAGGGAATGGAGAGAACGAGGGGAGGGAATGGAGAGAACGAGGGGAGGGAATGGAGAGGACGAGGGGAGGGAATGGAGAGGACGAGGGGAGGGAATGGAGAGGACGAGGGGAGGGAATAGAGAAAGAAAGGGGGAGGGAATGAAGAAGGAGAGGGAAACCAAAGAGGTGAGTGGTATAGGGTTCGCGGAAGGGTATAATGTAGGGGAAAAGATGGTGGGTAAAACTGAGATAATGTGGGAGAAGGAGGGATGTGTAGACGGTGAGATAATGAGGAATGAATCTGTATACAAGGCACGCTGCGCTGGGATGAAGAGGGTGACGTGGGAGGACTATGGGAGTAAAGGTCGTATTCCTGATGCCACAGGAGACCTTGTAACACCTGTTCCTCAGCGATTTATTCGGCCTATTACACCTTTTTATTCCCTTGTACATTACTGAGGCAAAGTACGCTCATACAACAAACATATGAATTAGGTAAAGAGAAACACGAGACTTTAGGTATGATGTGCAAAATAAATCGGTAAGAAAATTATATTGCGAAGTCACGGATTCCACCTGGAATACGATCTTCAGAGTGGTGAAACAAAAGCAGCTGTGAAGGAAGGGTTAGGAAAGAGAAAGAAATGAAAAAATTGGGGAGGGGGGGGGGATATGCGAGCACGGAGAAAAATTATAGAGAAGTTTGAGAAGATGGCAAAGAAAAAAAGAAGGGAAGGCATAAGAAAGCTCCAGAGAAAAGGGAAGAAGTACAATGTGTGTGTAGTTTCAGTGAGGAAAGATAACGTGAAACAAGGAGTATCTGTTTCTAGACAGGAAGGGTAACGAAGGAAGGGAAAAACTGAGAAATATGCGAAGATAAGAGGGAAATCTAGGAGGCAAGGAGAGAAGGAAATGAAAGATTAGAAGTAAAAAGGGAGAAAGAAAGAAATCAACGAGGTGAAGACATGAAGAGGAAGGTGGTAAAGAAGAAATAACAGGAAGGAAAGGACAATAACAGAAGTGGAAAGAAAATACACAGGGACGATGAAGCCTAAGAAAGGGAATTCGGAAGTAAAGGTACGCGTTCAAGGAAAGGGGACAAAAATGAACTAGGTAAGGACATGTTGATTAGGTAAGGATTTTTGTCAGAGAAGGAATGTTAAAGAAATAACTGGGAAGGAAATGACGGAACAGTAGAAAGGGAATGAGAATTACGGAGGAAAATGTAACAGCTGCTAAAAGACTCTACAGGATCAATAAATCTGCTGCTGTTTACTTACCTATGATTGGAAGCAGGTGTAACGAAAAATGTAAGTTAGTTTTCTTGTGATCGTGTCTCTTCTCGTATTTTATTCCAGCTACCGTCCGACGATCTTATGCAGCTGAGAATGAGTCTTCAGAGCCTGAGGGTGTTAATACTGTTACCGTGAACCCTCCCATCGTCGGGGCAAATATCATTAAGGTCAAAATGACACCAAAAGATTTTCTTCATCTGAGAGTGTGTTTCAGGAGCCTGGGAGTGTTAGGAAGAGTGTGGGAGACCAGGGAAAAAGGGAAAGAAAAGTGCTGAATAGGGTTGGGTACTGAAAAGCTGCGAGGGAAGGTTTACTGTAGGCAAGATGAATGGCGTAATAAATGGGGCTGCAGGAGGTCTTTCAGGTGGCTTGTTGATATGAGAGCCGGGGATTCTGTACTATTTTCACACACGTTTATGAGGAAAAAAAAAACAGCCTCCCTTCATAAACGGCTAACCTTGCCATCGATTGGTAAAAGTATGCTGGGATGCAAAGGTTAAAGAGCTTCCTTTTTTTTCTTTTTTTTAGATAGTGCTTAGAATATTCAAGATTTTTCGTCGTAAATCGGCATTTCGCAAGCAACTCACTACATACATCCCGTATGGACATCAAGGTTATGTAAATGACGGTGGGTTAAAATATTTATGTAACTTATTTTCCTCCTTATTCATGGTCACAGGGTTACAGCAGCATAAAGTACATCACATACTCAACAACAGTGACTTAATTTTCACTGTCAATTTACAGTTAATTGTCTATCGCTCCATTAATTGCGAAGGGACTCGGAGCTAGGCTATTTTGTCCAGACGTTTAAAGCAAGATTGATTAGTCGTCCGACCCTGAGTGCCATTATGTGAACAACAAGCTTTTAAACCCATACAAATTTCATTTGTCTGCAGCGCCTTAACCCACTGAACCATCAAGTGATATGATTACCACTCAACGTACTAAATTGTCTCCTGGGCTTCAGGAAACCAACTGGTTTGTCACTGCTTACAGTCACATGAAGGTGGCACTACATCAAGTGCGTGGACAATGAGTACCCCGACCAACAAAAAATGAATCCTCATTTACAAATGTCATTTGAGTAATGCAAAAATATTAACGCGGTGACAGAAAATCATAAATTACAATACCTTTTTCGAGGTAAGGCCAAGAAGAGGCTATTGTAGTGCACAGTTTCCACTACCAGGTGACGGTGAACGCACACTGTGGTATTACACGATGTAAACACTGCCACACCACCTGTACGCCTTCACGTCGTGGACCTATTTTAATATTTATCCTTGCTGACTCTTGACAAAATTATTCATACCAGGAGAGATTTTTAAACTGGAAGGATTACATACCGGAATAGCCTTTATTAACTTCTTCTTTACTACGTGGCTCTCATATAGTGAACATAATCGTCTGGAGGTAGCAAAAAAAAAAATACACGTGCACAGTAGAAATTGTGGAACGTATTCACGTGAACAGATCTGCTGATGCTGCAATTTTAGCTTTCCAACAATGTGTACAGGTCCGCTGTACCATTAATAACTGTCAAGGTTATTAATAACAAGCCAAAGGTTGCTGTTGTGTATATATACGCAACAACTTATCTTGCTCTCGTGTTCCTGAACTCGATTCTTCTGAATTCTCTACACTCTGGCTTCGGCTTTCCTGTCATTCTCTGACTAGATATATCTGTGCTGTTTACTTATCTCCTAATTCTACTGACTATCAAAAATTCTTTGACTATTTTACTTCTACGATGGAACACATTCTATCCTTTTCTCCTTTCTCTGAAATCTCCATTCTTGGAGATTTCAATGTTCACCACCACCTTTGGCTCTCCTCTCCTTTCACTGATCCACCTGATGAACAAGCCTACACCTTTTCTATCCTTAATGACCTAGAGCAGCTTGTACAGCACCCTACCCGTATCCCTGACCGCCTTGGAGAGAGCTCCAACATACTTGATCTCTTCCTTACAACTAATCCTTCTGCTTACACTGTTAATCTTTTCTCTCCGTTGGGCTCCTCCGATCACAACCTTATCACCTTAACCTGTCCTATCGCTCTGGTACGGCCTGTGGACCCTCCAAAAAAACGTCGTCTCTGGCACTTTGGAGCTGCGGATTGGGAGGCCCTCAGGCAGTACTTCTTTGATTTTCCCTGGAATGATTATTGCTTCCATGGCAGGGAGCCATCTGGGTGTGCCTTGCGCATTACGGAGGTTATTCTCTCGGGCATAGAAGCATACATTCCTTTCTCATATCCTTTGACTAATGCACGAAAGCCTTGGTTTAATCACGCTTGTTCTAATGCTGTCCGCAACAAGAAGAGGGCCTATAAAAGGTACCGGAGCCAACCCACCCCTGAATCACATCTTTTATACATTTCTGCCCGGAATCGTGCTAAGTCTGTTCTTCGCTCTGCTAAAAATAATTTCATCCATACAAAATGCTCTCAACTCTCTAACTCAAACTCTTCCCGCTCCTTCTGGCACCTTGCCAAAAACCTTTCTAACAACTTTACCTCATCATCCTTCCCTCCTCTTTTCTACTCTGATGGCTTTGTAGCTATTTCTTCTACTGATAAAGCAGATCTCTTCACTCATACTTTCTCCTCCAACTCCACCTTAGATGATTCCGGTGTGTTCCTCCATCACTTCCCCCCTCTGACTTCCTCATGGCTAACATTAAGATTTCTTCAGCTGATGTATTTTCTGCCATTGCTGGCCTCAGTACTAATAAAGCATATGGGCCTGATGGAGTCCCTCCTTTTGTTCTCAAGAACTGTGCTTCTGTGCTTACTCCCTGCCTAGGGAAACTCTTTTGCCTTTGTCTGTCAACTTGTACCTTTCCTTCTTGCTGGAAGTTTGCTCTCATTCAGCCAGTCCCAAAGAAGGGTGACCATTCCCAACCCTCTAACTATCGTCCAATTGCTTTAACATCCTGTATCTCAAAAGTTTTCAAGTCAATTCTTAATAGAAAAATTTTAAAGCATCTATCCTATCACAACCTTCTTTCTGATCGTCAGTATGGGTTCCGTCAGGGACACTCCACTGGCGATCTTCTCACCTACTTTTCAAACTCCTGGTCATCTTCCTTTCGGGACTTTGGCGAAAGCTTTGCCATTGCACTTGACATCTCAAAGGCTTTCGATCGAGTCTGGCATAAATCTTTAATTTTCAAACTGCCCTCTTACGGTTTCTATCCTTCTATCTTTGCCTTCATCTCTAGCTTCCTCTCTGGTCGTTCTATAGCCACTGTTGTAGACGGCTATCGTTCTTCTCCTAGATTTATTAACAGTGGTGTTCCTCAGGGCTCTGTCCTGTCACCAACTGTCTTCCTTTTATTCATCAATGACCTTCTAAGCTGTACATCTAACCCTATCCACTCATACACTGATGACTCCACCCTTCACCTTTCCATACGATTCCCACAACGTCCATCTCAGCAGTTACTTCAACAGGCAAGGGATGAGGCTATGGCACACCTAATGTCTGACTTGGCTTGTATCTCTGACTGGGGTAAAAATAATCTGGTTGTTTTTAATGCATCAAAGACTCAGTTTTTGCACCTATCAACCCGACAAAATCTTCCACAAGTATACCCACTTATGTTTAATAATACTCAACTTAATCCTGCATCATCGTTGAACATGCTTGGGGTTTCATTTGCTCGGGACTTGTCTTGGAAAGATCATATTACATCTCTTGTAAAATCTGCTTCCAAGCAATTGGGTGTGCTAAGCCGACTCTGTTCCTTCTTTACCCCTGCACAATTGTTGACTCTATACAGGGGTTTTATCCGCCTCTGTGTGGAGTACAACTCTCATGTATGGGGAGGCTCCCCAATTACAGCTCTTCTCAATAGGGTGGAGTCGAAGGCTTTTCATCTCATTAACTCTCCCCCTCTTACTGACTCCCTTCAACCTGTGTCTCTTCGCCGCAGTGTTGCATCTTTATCTCTTTTCTATCGCTACTTCAATGGTCACTGTTCCTCTGAACTGTCTGCATGCAGTCCTCCACTTCTACGACGTGCGCATAGCACCCGTCTAGCAGCAAACTCTCACCCCTTTTTTGTCTAACTCTCTAATGCAAGAGTCAACCGTTACTCCCAGTCCTTCATTTATGCAACAGGTCAACTCTGGAACTGTCTCCCTCTGTCTGTATTTCCTGCTTCCTATGATCTCCAGTCTTTCAAACGCAGTGTGTCCAGGCATCTCGAAATGAATGGATCTTGAATTTGGCTCTCTCTTGTATTTTGTTTTTCTCTTGGAGGGAACAGTATTGCGGGCTCATTGCCTTTGGTTCCTTCTTCCTCACATTAAAAAAAAAAAAAGTTTTAGTGCTCAACTGGCAGCGTTTTGGCTTTGTTTTTTTTTCGGCAGTATGGTGGCATATTGTGAGAAAAGTCTCTTAAGTAATACCGATTACATTTTCCTAAACTTTCCAACGATGTGTGTAAATTCGCTGTAACTTTAATAGTGTCCAAAATAACCGAATTTGGTGTTGTGCCCTGCTACCTTCTATAATTATGCTGTTACTTACCGCCAACTACCACCCACCACCCACACAACTACATAAAACGAATACATACGAGTACACAGTGTTCTCACTGGCTGGCTGGGACAATAAACTCCATCACTGCACTGAAGGGATTAAGGGACTGGTGCCGATGAACACAGCATCTGATACTCGGCCATACTGTCCATATACACCACCACGCGACCGCTTAACAATCAGGCAAATAAAAAAAATAAAAAATCTAAGGACTTTCATACAGGGTGGTTCATATACTGGCTTTCTTACTACTTACTTGGTGAATCATCGTGTGTTGTGGGGAAGGCTCAGTACCTTACTATTGTCTACCCTACACCATTTTCTACTTCTCACAACCTTCTTCCTGTTGAATGATGTCTGACTTCTTGCATCCAGTGATTGCATGGTTAATTAGTAATTTCATGTGGCAGACAAAATATCCATGCATAACAGACTAAGCCGTCCTCGCATCACACAAGATCTATCCAGGTGAGGCAGCCAGAGTCACCCTGTATATCTGGCCTCAATCTGGATGAAGAAAAACGGTGTCAGGGTGTTATAAAAAACGAGCACTGCAGCCTGGGCCAATCAGCGTGCGTCTCCGGCCAACGTAAACACTGAATACCTTGCTGATGTTTTGCATATCCTGTTGCTTGATGGGAGAGCAGGGAATGTGAGGGGAATGAGGGTGACAGCTGCAGATGGTGGGGAGGGGGTGTCTGGGGGTGGGGATATCCGGGTGGGGGTGAAGGTGGAGATAGAAGGGATGGGTAGGGTCTACGATAGGCAACGCAGGTTGACGAAAATTTTTTTTGGCTTAGGAACGATATGCCGTACTGTGCTGGATAATGTAGGCAATATCTTACCTCACAGTTTTAACATTATCTCATACAAAACAAAATGGACTGGAAGAAATACAGTTACATGAATACGGTGAATAAGAAAATATCGTGCAATATGTGTCACACTATATTGTGAAAACATACAGACACAAATATGAAAAGGTAAAAGCAACATTGCAGTTGTTTTCCTCGGTCCTACGCATGATGTGTTGGAACTGAGGCCAAAGTGAGTCATAATGAAGCCATATTACCGGCTGCCGTCATGGCCCAGGCTTCACTGTGCACCATCATAACACCTTCACACCCAGGATCACATGTACATTTTAATCTTGCCTTTTCCTGCCACTTATTCAGCTTACAGCAGACTTTTCTTTATGGTATAGTGTAGTGGAGTCTTCAGTGATCACTCGAGTCTCAACTTTTTAACGATATTCTTGGTAACTTTGGACGATTTTACTTAACTCATGAAAATCCTTTGGTACTGCAGGAGTACATGAAGGCTCTCTGATCCCTAAGATCAGATAGTCACTCATCCTCTAACCCTTACCATCTCCTCCTTACCGAGACTCAGCTGTCTGAGGCAACTGACAGCAAACACTTTTCTGTATCCTCCTACTTTCTCTATACTCACTTCAAAGTCAAAGGTGGCTCTTGTGTATACGTATGCAACGACCAATCTTGCTCTCGTGTTCCTTAACTTGATTCTTCTGAATTCTCTACTCTTAGGCTTCGGCTCTCCTGTGATTCTCTGACTAAATGTGTCTGCACTGTGTACCTATCTCCTAATGATACTAACTATAAAAAATTCTTCGACCATCTTATTTCTACAGTGGAACACATTCTATCCATTTCTCCTTTCTCTGAAATCTCCATTCTAGGAGATTTCAATGTTCACCACCACTTTTGGCTCTCCTCTCCTTTCACTGATCCACTTGGTGAACAAGCCTATATCTTTTCTATCCTTATTGAACTAGATCAGCTTGTATAGCACCCTACCCGTATCCCTGACCGCCTTGGAGAGAGCTCCAATATACTTGACCTCTTCCTTACAACTAATCCTTCTGCTTACACTGTTAATTTTTTCTTTCCGTTGGGCTTCTCCGATCATAACCTTATTACCTTAACCTGTCCTATTACTCCGGTCGTGCCTTGCGCATTATGGAGGTTTTTCTCTCGGGCATGAAAGCATACATTCCATTTTCATATCCTTTGACTAATGCAAGATAACCTCGGTTTAATCACTCTTGTTCTAATGCTGTCTGCAACAAGGAGAAGGCCTATAAAAGGTACCGGAGCCAACCCACCCCTGAATCACATCGTTTCTATGATTCTGCCTGGAATCGTTCTAAGTCTGTTCTTTGCTGTGCTAAAAACAATTTCATCCGTACTAAATGCTCTCAATTCTTCAACTCGAATTCTTCCTGCTCCTTCTGGCACCTTGCCAAAAACCTTTCTAACAACTTTATCTCATCATCCTTCACTACTCTTTTCTGTTCTGATGGCTCTGTAGCTTTCTTCTACTGATAAGGCAGAACCTCATCATCCTTCCCTCCTCTTTTCTACTCTGATGACCCTGTAACTATTTCTTCTACTGATAAAGCAGATCTTTTTGCTCAGACTATCACCTTTAATTCCACCTTAGATGATTCCAATGCTGTTCCTCCATCACTTCCCCCCCTCTGACTTCCTCATAGCTGACATTAAAATTTCTTCAGCTGATGTATTTTCTGCCATCACAGGCCTCAATACTAACAAGGCATATGGGCCTGATGGAGTCCCTCCTGTTGTCCTCAAGAACTGTGCTTCTGTGCTTACACCCTGCCTAGGCAAACTCTTTCACCTTTGCCTTTCAACTTACACCTTTCCTTCTTGCTGGAAGTTTGCTCTCATTCAGCCGGTCTCAAAGAAGGGTGACTATTCCCAACCCTCTAACTGTCGTCCAATTGCTTTAACATCCTGTATCTCAAAAGTTTTTGAGTCTATTCTGAACAGAAAAATTTTAAGGCATCTATCCTATCACAACCTCCTTTCTGATTGTCAGTATGGGTTCCGTCAGGGACACTCCACTGGCGATCTTCTCACCTACCTTTCAGACTCCTGGTCATCCTCGTTTCGGGACTTTGGCGAAAGCTTTGCCATTGCAATTGACATCTCAAAGGCTTTTGATTGAGTCTGGCATAAATCTTTAATTTCCAAACTGCCCACTTACAGTTTCTATCCTTCTATCAGTGCCTTCAACTTTGGCCTCCTTTCTGGTCATTCTATAGCTGCTGTTGTAGACGGCCATCATTCTACTCCTAGATCTATCAACAGTGGTGTTCCTCAGAGCTCTGTCCTATCACCAACTCTCTTCCTTTTACTCATCAATGATCTTCTAAGCCATACATCTAACCCTATCCACTCGTACGCTGATAATTCCACCCTTCACCTTTCTATTCGGTTTCTGCAATGTCCATCTCAGCAGTTACTTCAACAAACAAGGGATGAGGCTATGACACACCTAATGTCTGACTTGGGTCGTGTCTCTGGGGTAATAATAATTTTGTTTTTAATGCATCAATGACTCAGTTTTTACACCTATCAACCTGCCAGAATCTTCCGCAGGAGTACCCACTAATGTCGAATAATATCCAGCTCAATCCTGCATCATCCTTGACCATGCTTGGGGTTTCATTCACAAGGGACTTTTATCTTGGAAAAATCATATTGCATCTCTTGTAATATCTGCTTCCAAGAGATTAGGTGTGCTAAGCCGACTCCGTACCTTCTTTACCCCTGCGCAGTTGTTGACTTTACATATGGGTTTTATTCGCCCCTGTTTAGGGTACAACTCTCATGTGTGGGGAGGCTCCCCACATACAGCTCTTGTCAATAGGGTAGTATCAGAGGCTATTCGTCTCATCAACTCTCCTCCTCTTACTGGCTCCCTTCAACCTCTGTCTCTTCGCAGCACTGTTGCTCCTTTATCTCTTTTCTATCGCTGCTTCATTGGTCACTACTCCTCTGAACTGTCTGCTTGCATCGCTACACCTCTACAATGGATGCGTAGCACCCATCTAGCAACAAACTCTCTTCGCTTTTCTGTCCAACTCTCTAATGCAAAAGTTAACCGTTACTCCCAGTCCTTCATTTCTGCAACAGGTCAACTCTGGAACTGTCTCCCTCTGTCTGTATTTCCTGCTTCCTATGATCTCCAGTCTTTTAAACGCAGTGTGTCCAGGCATCTCGAAATGAATGATCTTGAATTTGGCTCTCTTTTGTATTGTTTTCTTGGAAGGAACTGTTTGCGGGCTCAGCCTTTGGTTCATTCTTCCTCGCATAAAAAAAGCTGAACAAAATCGTCTCGAGAGCGCATGAGCAAACTGGAGAACACGCTTCCCAGGTAAGAGGGTTAATTCTCTCACGAACAAAGGCCCCTCCTAATCTAAATAAAATCGGAGACAAGAAGAATACAGTACAGAAGATGTCCTCGAAATTATGTGGTTAAGTGGTAAGATATATAATACTATATTTAATGTTAACTCTTACGCAAGTATCGTGTGTGTGTGTGTGTGTGTTATGGGGTGGGGTATGAACCTAACAGTATCCCTTTGATGTCTTCTCAGCAAACATTCCCAGGACCAGTTGGCTACCACTCCTCAAGACGAGGAAACACCCAGAAAATTATTTCTCAAGGTAAACACAATGAACACAAAGCTGGAAGCCTGCAGTAACGGTTCTTGCCAAAGAAAACTGAGCAAAGACAAAGTTAAATTCCCAAGCAGTTTATTTGGAGATGCATTTAAAGACTGGCGGGCAAAGGGAACGGGAATGAAACATGAAAAAAGACGAAGTAGACTCACTGCAGACATGAAAGACTGACAATATCGGTTAAATTCTGCATGAAAGAGTTGGAGACAAAGGGGGTGAGAGTGTGTCGACAGACGGTGTTGCATTCCCGAAGTAATGGAAAGGAATGTAGAGTTTAGATGAACACTGGCCAGAATAACACCGACAGGAGAGAAAGATATAGCACTGTGGCGATGAGAGAGAGAGAGAGAGAGAGAGAGAGAGAGAGAGAGAGAGAGAGAGAGAGAGAGAGAGAGAGAGAGAGAGAGACGATTATAATCAGAAGGTTCTACAAAAATCTGCATTCTTTAGTTTCCTGTGTTTCCGAACGTAAGCAATGTGGGACTTGAGACATGGTTTGCCTGAATAACACAGGTACCAATATAAACATCTCTCACTCAAAATTTAACATGTAAGTGGCGTTGTTGAGAAGCCTGTCAAGTTTGTGTACCAGTTATAATAACACTGTAAGACAGGTGACAGATGTTTCCCTGCTACTGATCACCCTTTACACCTTTATTCCAGCACAGGAGTTGGGAACGTGGGAGAGGGGGCGTTCACCCCTGCCCCACAGTCCCATCTTCCATTGCAGTTCATAATTATAATTCTCATCCCAGTTAACTTAAGCAACTGCTCTCATCACCATTATGCTCCTTCCATCCATCCCTCCTTCCATCCTATCCCCATCTTTACCCCTTGAATACGATGAGTGTCTTTTGTAAGTCTTACTTGCTTTTTTGGAGCTTGCTCTTGCGTTACCAGACGATTTTATTCAGATTAGGAGAATACCATAATACTGAAGGCGTTAGTAAAGGCTTTATCTAATTCCTTAGGTCCAAAAATCTGCCCTCAACAATAAACAATAATATTATAAGAAAGTGGAAATAATTAGACGAGACGTGAATGGATGAAAAAAATGAAAGGAATATTGATGACAAAAGGAAGGTGGAAGGAAAGTGAAAAACAAAGCGATGGAAAAATAAACACACGGCATGACAGGGGAACCATATGAGAGACATCAAACAAGACGAGAAGGAAAACTGCATAAATAAAAGAGTATGTAACAATGCATGAAAGGCTCGAGTTACACCTGCCAAAAAGAAACTCAAAACAAAACCAATGAAAAAGAAAATGAAAGAAGAAAAGACTGAGAAAAGATCATAGGACTAAGGGGGAAAGGAGCTTAAAAAAAAAGAAAAAAAAAAAAGGAGAGAGAGAGAGAGACATAGTGAGCGAAGTTTTGCAAGTCAAAGGGCTAGCTTGCATTTAAAAAAAAAAAAAAAAAAATCATGAACACGTGGCTTCCTCACCACACTTCACCACATACCTTCTCTCCCTCACCATCCTCATTACTTTTACTCCCTCTTCACCAATCTATCTCCCTCACCACGTCTTTCTTCCCTCACCATTCGTTGTCACTGTATTCTTTCTCTCTCTTCATCAAATTCTTCTCCCCTCACCACCCACACCACTTCTACTCCCTCTTCAGCAGCCTTAACCCATCTCTTTACATGTCTCCACAGTCCTTCTTTCTCACTTATCATTACTCATCAGCTATGCATACAACATTACCTCTATCTTTCGTCATTATCATTCCCTCTTCACCACCCTTATCCCACCCCACTACTTTTTATTCACATTCTCCTCTCTCTCTCTCTCTCTGTCCATTCGCAGTAGTTTTCTTTTTGTATGATTTCATCCATGCAAAGTTATGTTAACTTTTCCCCTCTCTATTTTGTCTTCACTGGAGGATTTTTTGCTTGCAGTTCGTATATATTTTTAACGCATGTTTTCTTACTTTCATTCATTTTATTTTTTGTTCATTTTTTTCCTTTACGAACATAGTGTCTGTAGTTTTTGCATAAGCCGGATTCCCTGTATTTGTTGAAGATGGTTTTTGTCTCTCAATGCGTTTCATCCTTGAGCTATTTCTTCTTTTACATTAAAAAGATTTCACTGCTAAAACTGGTCAGGCACTACATACTGATTTTTTTTTTTTTTTTTTTTTGAGCCATTATCCTCACTTATCAGGAATCACCAGATGTGAGCCGGTAGGTCTCTTCAATGTTCCGTTTTCGTTCACAGTTATTCTGAGAGCTAAAATCTGAGACAGGCTATTGATGCTTTGCAAAATATTCCTCTTTTGACTGGGTTCCCTCTTTGATTTATATACACTAAATCTCAACGCTTTTTGTTTATTTGTTTTAGATATGGTGAAGGTTAATATCCTCTCTCTCTCTCTCTCTCTCTCTCTCTCTCTCCTTACCCCATCCTCTATTACTGCCGCCATGTATTCGTTTCTGTTCTCCCCCTTCTCTCTCTCTCTCTCTCTCTCTCTCTCTCTCTCTCTCTCACACACACACACACACACACACACACACACACACACACACACACACACACACACACACACACACACACACAGGTCTTTGTGAACCATCTATTTTCGTCCCCTCAACAATAGAAGCTTCGTCTATTTGTCAAGTTCTTTTCCTCCGTGCCATCGTCTAGAAAGTGGAGTGGTCAAGGTCTCGCGGAAGACAGACAAAAGACGACATCTTGAGAGACACTGTGATGGCCGAGAGATTTTTCGACGGCCTAGAGAATTTATGATGGCTGGAAGATACAGTATTACATGTTACAGACATTACGACGGCTTTGAGAAATTGAGACTTTACGATACCTGATGCATTTGAGAATTTGCGATAGCTAATAGATTTTACGACAGCTGACAAACTTTACGATAGTTGAGAGCCCCTGAGACAGGTGAGTGGCATTAAGAAAGGTGGGAGACTTCCTGATATGTAACAGACATCAAGACATCTAAAACCTTAATTACATAATGACTGCCCCATTCATACGTCAGTGTGGGTACGGACACACCTCCATGCATTAGTGTTACGGATGCAGAATTGTTATCAGCATCATCAACACTGAAATAATCATCATCAACCTCATAAATAGGGGTGGGGCCAGAAAAAGAAAATAAAACCCGCATCAAATACACAGCAGGGACGAAAATTAAATTAATCGTTTCGACATTCAGGTTTCCCCAGGATTAACAGTCATACGGTCGGCAGAAAGCATACCCGAAAAGTTGGGTCCGAACGATTAATTTCTGTGTATGCATTTTGGGTTTTCTCATCTCGACATGACTCGCATATGTGATTACGATGTTTATCACTAAGCACACCAGTTTTAAGAAGCTCGTCCTTATATCACCTACAGTACAACTAAAAGCACCAGATGTCATACACTTGCTGATGTGAAGGGCTATTTTCACATGTGTCCTTCGCTGAGGTACATTATTTAAAACAAAGACTCTAGATACATATTTTCCAAAGTGTACCGTCAGTATTATTTTGAACCCAAACTTTGACATGACCACTGACAACAACAGCGGCATGCAGACCACACCGGTGACAACAAAAGCGGCATACCCGGTACAGACTACACCAGTGACAACAACAGCGGCATACACACCACACCAGTGACAACAACAGCGGCATACATACTACACCAGTGACAACAACAGCGGCATACACACCACACCAGTGACAACAACAGCGGCATACACATCACATCAGTGACAGCAACAGCGGCATACAGACCACATCAGTGACAACAACAGCGGCATACAGACCACACCAGTGACAACAACAGCGGCATACACACCACACCAGTGATAACAACAGCGACACACACCACACCAATGACAACAACAGCGGCATACACACCACACCAGTGACAACAACAGCGGCATACACATCACACCAGTCACAGCAACAGCGGCATACAGACATCAGTGACAACAACAGCGACATACACATCACACCAGTGACAACAACAGCGGCATACACACCACACCAGTGATAACAACAGCGACATACACACCACACCAATCACAACAACAGCGGCATACACACCACACCAGTGACAACAACAGCGACATACACACCACTCAAAGCTGATACTACCGTCCTACCACACTGACAACCATGTATCACTAACAGCAACACTACAACTGAACTATCACTACCATACAACTACCAGTACCGTTACCACCACTTCTATTACTACAACAAACCAATACCATCACTACCACCACCACCACCACCATCAACTCTATTATTACCACCCCCCAATAACAATACCACTCCACTACTATATCGGCACCAAAACTACCACTCCCTAAGTCACTACCATCAACTTTACCACGACCACGACTTATGCCACCAGCCCCAACCACCATACCTAAATAAATCACTATCAGTATCAGAAAGCAACCATTACTATAATACCACCATTCCAACCATCACTGCTACCAATACCGCCACCCCCATCATCACCACCTCTGTCCTTACTGCACCACTATTTCTGTCCCACCATAACCACTTCCACTACCGTTATTACTACCACTACCACGATTACCAGTCCTACCCCAGCCACCACCAGTAATTTCACAACTACCCCTCCCACCACCAATAGCACCACAATTACCACCATCCTCTATCACTGTCACTACCCATACCAATCTTATTCCCACTACCATCGCCACTACCACCGCTGTCACCACCAATACCACTACTACCACAACCATCACAACCAGACCCACTGCCACTACAGCCACAACCAGTACCACCACTCCTATCACCACCAGTCCTATCAATATCACCGTATTAACCATCGCGGCAGACAAAAGTAAAACCAATAAATCTCTCTTAATGAATACGTCAAAATGCAGCTCAAAATACACGAAAAATTATATGGCCAACGCACACCAAACCCACGATGAAAATTCACATATATAGCCTCAAAAACGGTGGGCAAAAACGTCGAAAATGAAATAGATAATAAAATGGTGGTAAAAAATATAGAACAACATAATGTACCTACAATTTGATTCGTGTTGTGCTGCCTCTCAAGTGATGCAGCGTTAGGCATCTCTCGCAATGGATATTTCTCTGTGTCTAAAATGATGTGGGGATTAGGTTTTCACTACTGTTTGGCTGTATGTTTAGTATTATCTGCTTTTCCAAACTGCTGTGTGTAATTTTACTCTCTCTCTCTCTCTCTCTCTCTCTCTCTCTCTCCCCCCTTCCATACTGCTGTGTAATTAGTGGTTAGTGGTTTTACTATTTCTAAAGTGTTTTATTCTAATGCTACTTTGATTCTACTGTATGTTGAGACCATCTCTACTTTTAAACTGCCTGTGTACTGTATTTTCTCTACTTCCAAACTGTTGTGAGTATCCGGACACTCTTGCTGCATGAAAACTGCTGTGTACAGTATATTGGGGATTTTCTGCTTCCAAACTGCTGTGTGTATTGGGGTCATTGTACTTCCAAATTGGTTACGCAGACCTCTTAATTTCCTTTCGTCCATCTTCTTGGTCATATCCGTCCTATTTATAACAGTGGAAACGGATGTAAAATGATAAAGCACCTCCGTAGCACACCAAGAAGCTTCCTCTCAAAGATAAATTGGGCGGAAGGAGTCATGAGGTGAATTATATGAGCATAAATTATCACAGATCATCTTACTCCATCTGCGCCATTTCCTTCAGCTACTTCAATCCAAGGATGTATTTTTTTTTCTATTCTTGACACCCCCAGATGGTATCATCTACCTTAAGAGAGACTTCAAACCTGAGGGGTCGGATATAACCTTCGTTGGCCCCATTACTGCTGTGGCGATGTCTTAAGGTGAGTAACATCATTTGGAAATACGATCAGGAAAAATCAAAACCCCTCGGATTGAAGGATTTAACGGTGCTATTTCCCTTACATTGACACCATCTGTCTTAAATGTAAACAATTACAAACTGACAAACCCTCAGATGAACAAAATGACGTCACAAATATATCGTCCATGCCAATCAAAGATTATATTATTATTATTATTATTATTATTATTATTAACAACCTTCTGTCTGGCAACTACTGCGATTTCAATCAGTGTCCGTAACATCATCACACGAACATCAAAAGCAAATATGTAGTTTTAACATCATATATTCATACATCATAATCATTACACCTAGTGAGGCACATCAGCAATAACACTCAGTACCGTTACGATACACGACCAAGTAATCAGCAAACCAAACAACCAGTCAGTGAAGCAACAAACCAACCAACTAAACAAATAATTAGTGAACCAACCAACTAACGAATCAATGAACCAACCAACCAACCAACCAATCAGTGAACCAGTCAACCAACCAGTGAACCAGCCAACCAACCAACCAATCAGTGAACCAGTCAACCAACCAGTGAACCAGCCAACCAACCAACCAATCAGTGAACCAGTCAACCAACCAGTGAACTAGCCAACCAACCAACCAATCAGTGAACCAGTCAACCAACCAGTGATCCAGCCAACCAACCAACCAATCAGTGAACCAGTCAACCAACCAAGCGATTAGTAAACCAACAAACCAACTAACCAGCCAGCCAACCAGACCCCCAACCAACACCCACATAATCAACGAATGATCTAACCAACTAATAATTCAGGTAATCAACTAACTAATCATCTAACCAACTAATCAATTAACCCATCAATCGACCACCCGACTGCCCAAATCACCCAAGCAACCAACCAACCAACTGAATAATCTGTCCGTCACCACAACCCGTAATAAACACTCAACCAATACTAAAGCCGCCACAGTTATAACCACAACCATCACCATAGATACATAGAACAACATCCGCCTTCAACCCCTTCAGCCCGAGGACGTCATTTTTACCCTTTACTGCTGCTACCAGACGAGTTTCTTCAGCTTAAGAAGGAAGCCAAATTATGAAGGTGTTAATGAAGGCATTCTCTCACCACTCCGGTTCCAAAAGTCTCTCCTTAGCTGAATAAAGTCGTCTGGAGATTGCAGGAAGAAGGAATTGAAAAGATGTCATCGTACTGAAGGTGTAAAACCAGATATGAATATAACCAATAACCAAAGCCACCATACCACCAAACTGCTGTAAGAACCAGCTGAATACTAACCACATTTATAATATTCACCATCTTATCACCGAACGCTTTCACAGTACCAACAAAATCATCATCATCATCATTTTAAAGCCCTTTCCCACTTTACAGGGGATGGTAGAGATCTAGAAACTAGTGCAGGAAAATGAATTATTAAGAGTGCTCCAAAAAATGGGCCAGACATCCGTTCACTTATCACTCAAGCCTTCAGAATTCTTGGCTCCACTTCAAAGAAAAAATGGTCCACTAAAACCACCACCTGCCTTTACATCCATTGCCATTATCATCACATCATCATCATCACCTGTTCCTATCAACAGTCATCACAGGCACCGTCATTAAGTTGTTTTTTCATCATCACGCCAAAAAAAAAAATCTCACTTTGCACCCCCACCTCTTTCATCAATTAATTACTTCAGCACGAGGACAAATTTATTCTGCTTTACAAAACAATTATCTTCAGCTGAGGAGAGGACCCAAGGGGTATGAAGTTCACGATGGAACTATTGTAACTCCACTTGTTTGTAAGTTTCTGTGGGTTGAGTAAGATCATTCTGAGGCTGCAGAGAGATAATGGAAAGGACGTCATCACAGAGAAGGCATTAATCCCACCATTCTCGTCGCACACCAAAGATTCACGTCATCAACAATGCCTACTCATCATCATAATCATTATCATCATCATTATCATCATCATGATCATCATAATCATCATCATCAACATCACCATTATCATTACAACCCACACCGTTATAACCGGAGGCACGATTTTCTGTCCATGTATCATTACTGTTACGACTCAACCACGATGCTTTTTTATTTTCATATTCATAATCACAACTAATAGAAATACAGTAAACACCACGACCAAATTCTACCATGGCTCAGCCGGTAGAGAGGTGGCCTGCAGCCCTACCGGACCGAGGTTCAAATCGCTGCTGGGGCAGGGAACAGTTTAAGGATATGAATTTCATTAAATCATACTTTATTTATCTACCAGAAGACCCGCCGACATGTCGTAAAAATACCCCCGCTAATACCAATACACAAGTCCTGTATGAGACAGCCCTAGCATGTATTCAATATGGACGGGTGTTAACACCGAAGTGAAGACTTGTAGAGGTGTATGGTATGTAAGAGGACTACTGGGCCTTGTTAGCAGGCTGTGAAGCCTATGCCTAGATTCGGACACATAACAATGGCAAAGTCTAGAAGTATTACCATTAAAGCCGAAATACCCAGCCAAACCCACCACAATCCCAACCATAACCACTACCTTCCTAATCACCAACATCCCCTCAACAGCCACCACAATCCCCACCACAATCACCACCATCCTAATCACCAATATCTCCCACCACAGCCACCACAATCCCGACAACAACAATCACCATCACAATAACCCTCCACAGCCACCACAATCCCCACCACAACCACCACAATCCTAATCACCAATATCCCCCTCCACAGCCACCACAATCCCCACCACTACAATTGCCATCCTAATCACCAATATCTCCCTCTACAACCACCACAATCCCCACCACAACAATCGCCATCCTAATCACCATTATCTCCTTCCACAGCCACCACATTCTCGGCCACAGCTCTCGGCAACACAAGATGTCTGGCAACACATAGCCAATCCAGAAATAGATCAGACCCCGAGAAGGAGAGAGCAGACAGCCTCCTGCCTCAGAATGCCTTCATCTTTATGTCGAATTGAGGGAGGAGGAGGAGAAGGAGGGCTTAGAAAAATGAAAAGAAGAGCATGATGGTACTTGGAGATGTAAACAAACAGCAGGATATGATGAAAAGTGGCGGGAAGGTAAAAGAAGTGAAGAGAAACATGAGAAACTGGGAAAGTTAGAGGGAGATAGATGAAACTACGATGAAAGAAGGATGTAAAATAAAGAAGAAAATAGAAAGAAAGATACAGAAGCACAGGATGGCAAAAGAAGAAGGGAAAAATGACAGAAGGAAACGAGAAAGATAGGTAGAAGAAATAAAACTTGAAAAAAGAGTTTAGGGAAAAGAATGAGAAAGAAAAAAAGCAAAAGAGAAGGAAAAAGAGACGAGAAAGATAGAAAGAGATGAATGCCATGAGGCAAGTGAGGGTGGGCATGAGAAATGAAGGGACAAAGAGAGTAAAGAAGGCAGACATAAACTGAAGAAAGAGAATGAACTGGAAAGAAGGGAAAGACATGGGAATGGAGAGTGAAGGAAATGACAAGCATAAGAAAAGAGTGAAACATATGAAACGGGTGAGGTGAGAAGTATGAAAGGAAAAAAAAAAAAAAAACAGGACTAGGAGGAATTAGTGAAAGTGAAAAGAAAAACAAAAACAAATGAAAGGAGAGTGGAGCAAACCAGGTAGGTATAAAAATTAAGTTAGACTGCAGAGGTGAAACGAGAAACAATGAGAAGTGGATAACTAAGATGAATGAAGAATATGATCTAAAGGTAAATGTGATGCAGTGTTGGTGTGTGTGTGTGTGTGTGTGTGTGTGTGTGTGTGTGTGTGAGAGAGAGAGAGAGAGAGAGAGAGAGTGGGGAAGGCTTGTAAACAGAAAGTGGTGTGACCATTATCTGATCACAAAGGGTTTTCGAAAATATGTTGACAAAATATATCGGGTGGAAGAGGTAGGGAAGGAGGAAGGCTGTGTCAGTGGTGAGGTAGGGGAGGAGGAAGGCTGTGTCGGTGGTGAGGTAGGGGAGGAGGAAGGCTGTGTCGGTGGTGAGGTAGGGGAGGAGGAAGGCTGTGTCGGTGGTGAGGTAGGGGAGGAGGAAGGCTGTGTCGGTGGTAAGGCAGGGGAGGAGGAAGGCTGTGTCGGTGGTAAGGCAGGGGAGGAGGAAGGCTGTGTCGGTGGTAAGGCAGGGGAGGAGGAAGGCTGTGTCGGTGGTAAGGCAGGGGAGGAGGAAGGCTGTGTCGGTGGTGAGGGATAAGAGAGTTTGGTCTCGATTTATTTTATTTTTTTTTTTCTCTGTGACCTGGACTTTTGATCAACTGTTCATAAAATCTCTTCATCCTTGTCTGATCTTCAGTCTGATTTACAAGGTCGATTTTTTTTTATCTTGCCCTACGACCTTGTTCTGAGAGTGGCATTATTTCATCCCTGAATTACCCTCAACTGTAGCAACAAGTTGATTTAAACTGGATAAAGACTATGTACGCTGACCTTGCCAAATGATCCTAATCATTGAACAACTGCTCTAAAAACAAGTCAACCCTGGAAACGTCCTCAGTCCTTCCATCAAGTTTCATCAAAGCCAATGTATTTGAGTCGTATACAGACAGACACACACACACCAAAGCAATACACCGCTTCTCACTTCGCGAGGACGGGTGTACAAACAAAAGCAAAACGTGATATCAAACCAAAATTTGGTATATTTTAACCGTTTACGAGTATCGACATCACACGGCAGAACCCGATGTGAAATACAAAGTGATACTCGCACTAACAAACTGGGCTTAGCTCACCACCATATCCACTTCTCTACAGACAAATATGCAATGCAATAAAAGATTTAGAAATGCAAATTCAGCATTGGCAACAACGAAAAAATCCGAATATATTGCATTTGCTGGCATGTCGTAGCTATGGTGGTACAGCAGACGATCCAACACCGACCGAGTTTCTGTTCCACCGGCGTCTCTGTCAACCCCTTCAGCCACAGGACCTGCAGTAATTGTATTTTTGTCACCACCACACAGTTTTATTCAGCTTAACCATAGCCTTTCCAAAAGAAGGGGACATTAGCTCCTTCACTGATTTTTGTTACATGAACTCTCTTCCTCTTGCAGATCTCCTTCAACCTGCATCTATTCGCAACAGTGTTACATTATTTTTCATTTGCTTTCGATGTGTCTAAGGCCGTTGCTCTCTAACTGTTTGCCTGTATCCCTCCACTGTTACGGCGGGCACGCAGCATCTCCCCTTTTCTGTCCAACACTCCAATGCAACTGTAAACCAGTACTCTCAGTCGTACATGTATGCAGCAGAGGAACTCATAGACAATCTTCCAGAGTTTGTACAATCGAGACAAGTTCAGAGAGCGCCAGAGGGTTGTAGGCCCATTAATCAGAGAGGGAGCACAGGACTCTAATAACAGTAATACTGTTACCATCAACCCTTTTATTGTACTACCACTCTAGTACTGGATTCTAGCTGAAGCTTACTGGAACTAAGCTGAAATGTTACGAAAACCGAATATCTAAAAAACTCAGCTTTCTTGAGCAAAACTGAGGGGCATCAAACCCCTTCTATAGGCAACCCATCAGATTTCTAACTCGTCTACACATTCCCTGATCTTAAACACTATCTACCCACATTCCAAACTTCTACTTATCTATAAACTGACATTAAAGAAGGAGTGCTACGGTACGACAACACAGCTGGCATATGGTGCAGGACGTCTGGCTCACTGATGTATGATAATAATCGGTCTCTCAGTGACGCAGTAACTCAGTAAACTCACAAGTCAGTTAGTTACAATGTAGTTTCTAAGCCTGGCCCCTGGGACGATCCGGTAAGACAAGGAGAGGACACACGGAAAACCAGCTGAGAAAATGGAAGTAAAGGAAAAACAAGAGAAAAGAGAAGAATAATGAACACATGAGAGGAGAGAACGTTTGAGGAAAATAGAGTGAGAGACAGGAGAAAGAAGGTAAAGATAACAGACAGCTAGACGTACAGATACGTATATACACACATACATATATACCCTGGAGAGAGAGAGAGAGAGAGAGAGAGAGAGAGAGAGAGAGAGAGAGAGAGAGAGAGAAGGATGCGAAGAAGAGATGGACGAGAGAGAGGCCGGAAATGAAAACATGAGGAAGGGAAGGAAGAGGGAGAAGGGGGGGAGGTAAGAGAGGATGAGACTGACAGCGAGGAGAAAGGACGAAGAGAGAAAACAAGAGATGAAGAGAGGAAGAGAGAGAGGAGGCAAATTCTTCTAGTGATGCTGAATGTACAGGACAGCTGTTCGGTGCATGTCTGGCTGCACGTCACATGGAGAGACGGGGGGGAGGGGGAGGAGGAGCAAGAGGTGGAGAAGGGATAAGGAGGAAAGGGAAAGTGAAACAAGATGAAAGAAAGGAAGGCGATGAGAGCGAGGGGTTAGGAGGGGGAGGAGAAGGAGAAAGGGAGCAAAACAGGGAAGTCAAGGGGGGAAGACGGTGATGATGATGATGATGATGATGAGGAGGAGGAGGAGGAGGAGGAGGTGGAGGAGGAGGAGGAAATGAGCGTCGGGATGCAAGGGGAGAGAGAGAGAGAGAGAGAGAGAGAGACTTCCACTACGATGATGTACTTTTTTTGGTGTATTACTATCTCCAGACGCTTTTATTTACCTCAGGATAAATCCCTTGAACTGGAGGGATTTGGCTTCGTCTCCATTAATCTCCTAGAAGATGTCTCCCCTATGATGAATTAAAACATCAGGTAAGAAAAATTATATATATATATATATATATATATATATATATAAAACACGTCCTTGAGCTAAAGTGGTCCGCGTGGAAACAAATGGATAATCGCACCTTAGCGTTCCGGCGACGCTATCCACTCCGCCAGGTCATCTACTAAAGTTCCTTCTCAACTCTGCTTTCCTGAATGTAAGATGCCCCATCTCGGTGTTTTACGAGCATGCCCTGCGATCCTGTGTAAAGAACAGCATATTTGGGGGCGTGACGGCACAAGGAAGAGGGTGAGTGTAGGTGCAATGGAGAGGGTGGAGGAGACAGAGATGAGAGGTATGGTGAGAGGAACGGTGAGAGGGGAGTGAATGAAAGGATAAGGGTGAGATATACCAGGATAAAAGTTAAGGGGGAAAATGAAAGAAAGTGTGATAATATGACGAGTGCTGGAGGGGATAAACAGGGGTGAGGGTGAGAGTGATGGAGGAAAGGAAAACAAATAAGATGAAAGCGAGGAAAAGAGAGAATGTCATCAATTGGGAAAAGGTAGTAGAGAAAAAAAAAAACCGCAGAAAGAGGGGAAAGCAAGGAACTTTATAAAGAAAGAAAAGGAATACGCTTGTTAAGAGAAAGAATAACATCTGCTCTGATATACCAATGTTTTTCTCTCACGTTCCACTTAAGTGATAAATACATAATATTATGCTCAAATAAATCATTCAGTTCACTCACCTAACCCACACCACCAATTGAAAAAATATCTTCCATCATAATTATCTTGGCATTACATTACAAAAAGATTTGCGCCTGAAAGAAAACAATCATTTTCCTCACATTATCGCGCTGGAAAAAAGCATAGTTGCAAAAATACCCGCACATAACATTATTCTTTGCCACAGTGTTATAAATGTATGCCCGCCTTCCACAATTATAATAACCTTCCTGTAATGCTGTGCTTAAAAGAGTTACCGCTAACTTCATTACCAAATTACGTCAAGACGTTTTAATTTAATTTAATTTTTATTTAAATCAGACAGCCTGCAAGCAACTTTAATCAGCTTAATGGGGATTTCTTGAAGTGAAGGAGTTAATGAAGGCCGAATCGGTAGAGAGGACGCCTACAGTCCTAATGGACCCAGGTTCGAATCCCCGCTAACGAAGGAACAATGTATTTTACTTTCGTTAAAGCTGACTTTACTGATCAGCCATATGACCACTCGACATGTAGTAAAATCACCACAGCTAATACCAATACACCAGTACTGTATGATATAGCCCTCGCATGTATTCGGTATGGACGGTGAGTGTCAGCGCTGAAGTGGTGACATGTTGAGATCCGTGATACGTAGGAGGACTGTTGGGCCTCAGGGAACAGGCTGCGAAGGCTATGACCAGAGTAGTACATACAAACAAGAAAAATCTCCCATTCGAAAAATATTTGAAAACCGTCCGAGCCAGCAAGAATACGATAAGATGTCACCATAATGAAGGGGTTGTGGCCTTCACCAAGAGGACGCTTTTTTTTTTTTTTTTTTTCTTATTCGTACTATGGCCACGCTGAAGTAAGTATACCCTGTGAATATAGGCGTCGTAGCTGGTCCGGTGGTGGTGACAGGCAGTATTTTCCACTGATATACAACACACAACAGCAGCAACGGGTGGAGTGACAGGCAGTATTTTCCACTGATATACAACACACAACAGCAGCAACGGGTGGAATGACAGGCAGTATTTTCCACTGACATACAACACACAACAGCAGCAACGGGTGGAGTGACAGGCAGTATTTTCCACTGATATACAACACACAACAGCAGCAACGGGTGGAGTGACAGGCAGTATTTTCCACTGATATACAACACACAACAGCAGCAACGGGTGCAGTGATAGGAAGTATTTTCCACTGATATACAACACACACAACAGCAGCAACGGGTGGAGTGACAGGCAGTATTTTCCACTGATATACAACACACAACAGCAGCAACGGGTGGAGTGACAGGCAGTATTTTCCACTGATATACAACACACAACAGCAGCAACGGGTGGAGTGGATGGGTAGTGGTGGTGGTCTGTGAGGCAAACCAGAGGAGAAGCATGTGATGAAGATGGGTGTTATGGATAGGTTAGTACGTCAAGAGGGAGGGAATATAGGCTGGATAAGTGGAAAAGAGAATAGGATGAGTTAAGAAGGTGGGTAGTGGGGTAGGAGAGGATAAGTACACCCTGTAAAGATGGGCGTTGTATGAGGTATGTCTTAGAAGCTCCATGTTGTGGGGCTGGGAGAGGTGGGTTGGAAGGGTGGGTGTGGTTGTGGGTGGTGCGGCGGGGTGGGGGTAAGACGCCCTGTGAAAATAGGCGCAGTAGGTTGGCCACTTTCGGTGTGGCTATGATTGATTTAAAAACCTTCTCCAGGAAGAAAATCGTCACAGCCAACAACAACAATAAAGTATGCACGCTTTGCTCCTAAACCTGACATATCACAACGCTGGTGTAACGCAATAAATACGAGTACGTTAGCAAAAAATAAATCCCTCGTTATCAGAGCTACACATCCATCACAATTACACAGTAGGTGCTATAATTATTGTGTTAATGAAAATACGCCTTTAACATACCACTTCATCACAGCAGTTAAACCACACAAAGTACCGTCAAAGGAGCCCTCAAAGTAACAGATTACATTGAACCAGCCGTCAACACATTTTCCACAGTTACCTCTCCATTACGCTGATTAATCCACTGGCCGCCATGGACTGGTGTGAGCTGAGTAAGATCTCCTGGTGTTGACTGGAATTACAGACAGTTCTATGACCTTGACCACAACATTAATGGAGATAGGACAAACTTTTAATTTTCTGGCCATCATCAGTTTCTCAAACTTTTCACCTTGAGTCCAAAGACGAATTATCTTACTAAAATATTTCTAACTCCAGACAATTATTGTAAACTTCAAAATGATTTGTATGAGTGACGGACTAATGAAAGTTGTATGTAACCCCTCCAGTTAGGAAAATCAACCCTATGCTGAAAAAATGGTTTGGTGGAAGCAAGAATAAAATACAACATACATCACCGGATTGTAGGAGTCAACAAAATTATATCCCTCTTTCCTCCCAACGAACATATTCAGTTTAGGAAAGAACTCTCTTACTGAGCGAGTTAATGATAGCGGCTTCAGTTCGAAATGTCTGGCTGATTAATATGCATCGAAGGTGGCAAGAATAAGATTTTAAAAAAATGTTATCAGAAGGACGGGGAAAAAAAACAAAAAAAAAAACATATGGACTTGAGATGAACTATTATGGATTATGATCAAAAGAGCCGACAAAGGTATGTTAAAGAGGCATTTAGTGGCAACAGGTGATACAGATGAAAACAGTGGCCAAACTGATAGGACACAGAGGGAAAGAGAAGAACTGCAAGATCAACACTGGCGTTATATGAGGTCTGAATCCGAGAGGTGTTATCATGCAGGGGGGTGAGAGGTGTGTATGGGGCAGGATAGTCTGGAATGAAATGGGAGATGGATGGACGACTATGTCAATGATCTATGGCTAGTCTAGTGAGGCGGCCGGGGTAAACTGCGGCGCGGTCAGCTAGGGTCTGAGCATGGAAGTTCGTTTTGATTTGATGTGGACAATCGCGAAAATAAGGAGTGAATCTGATCTTGCCGTTTCCTGCTTTCAAATGCTATTTTGCTAAATCATGCAGCAGCCGCTCACGCACGCACGCACACGCACACACACACACACACACACACACACACACACACACACACACACACACACACACACACACACACACACACACACATACACTGTGTGTGGACGCGCGTGATCGCACAGGTATACGTGCACACAGTTCGATATTACCCTCACGTGCATATACCCTTAACATGCACATGTAAGTAACCCTGAGTACACTTTAGCATGCTCTGAGAAATGACACACGTACATGCAGCTCAAGAATACCTGCACAGACTTTTACTCACACACACACACACACACACACACACACACACACACACACACACACACACACACACACACACACACACACAGAAGAAAATGCATAATACACAACAGAACTTGCAAGAATGTGAACACTCCAAATGCAGTTCAATTTTGACGACATTTGAAGAAAAGAAAGAACAAAATTAAAAAAAATAAAAACATCAACAACTTTAAACAATCAGGATCCTACTTGTAAAGTCTTTGTATGATACTCGACAGTGAAGTGACGCGAGGAGATGAAATACAAAGAAAATGTAGATGAATATTAAAAATAAAATACATGAAAGTAAGTACATAAATACACAGAAAAGAGAGAAACAAATATAACAGAAAAGGCAAAAACGAAAAATGCTCGTTGTTGTCATTCCCTTCCTGCTGGAAAAATGGCCATCGAATATGTTCATACGACTAAAAAATCCGTGGACAAAAAAAATAGGTGTACACATATGTCTTGTTCGGATCATCCTTTGTGATTCGGTAGAGGAAATAAAATACAATGTGTGTGTGTGTGTGTGTGTGTGTGTGTGTGTGTGTGTGTGTGTGTGTGTGCAGACTGACATTAATTTCTTAAAGCTATCTGGTGAAGTGCTTGGGAAAATAACTTTGTTATAATCATATGATCCTAATTCACACACACACACACACACACACACACACACACACACACACACACACACACACACACACACACACACACACACACACGCACGCACGCACGCACGCACACACACACACACACACACACACACACACACACACACACACACACACACACATCCATGCAGCCTCAAACACATGCATTCCCTTCTCCAGCTCTCGACAAAAGGCCTTCCTCTCGACATGACCTTCAATGCACCACACACTGCTGATGCTTGCTGCTTTCTCTTTATTGTGTTGTCGCTGTCTTCCGAGTTCTTACGGTACTTGTCATTAATATCTTCATCATTATCATTACTGTTATTTTTAACATTATCATCTGCTTTGTCGTAATCTCCAATCAAAATCGACATTACCATCATCAGTAACAACATCGTTATCGTTAGCAACATTAGTCCTTTGTCTACCATTGTGGAAGGAAGTGGTGTATATTTTAGAGGAGTTGTCTCTGGTCTGAAAGGATGCGAGTTCAACTCCACGCTGTGGCTATGAATAGTTTAAGAATGTGAATTTAGTTAAAAAGGACAATGCTGAACCTCCAGGGTCTCACCAACCGTCCATCAAAATACCCCAGCTAAGCAGCGGTACTGAATAGTTAGGGCTGCCACCCACAAACCTGCTGACCCGTTACTGCTAAGGCTTCAATCCTGGTCCAAGAAGCTGTCACCAGTTCGACTCAAGTTGCTGTCTACCTTTTGTGGCATTGTAGGTAAAATGAGCCCTCAAGGTAATACCTGGGGAAGGTACCTGTGGTAACCTGGATAATCTAGTGGTTTTATATATCCCAGCAAGGTGGGTAAATAGTCCGTCACTAGCTCAAAAGCCTATGTTATGGAGATGAATACTGCGGTTAAGTGCCTCATGGCGTCTGCACCGCCCCCTACGGTATATTTTTCATACCAGCACACCAGTCTTGACTGTGAATATCATAGTATGTACTGTATTAAGCATGGACACTGGACTACTAAGCATAAGCCCGGAGGAAAAAAAAATGTTCCAGCATGATAGTACTGTCCTGAACGGTACCACTTTTTCTGTAATAGCTTCACTGCCTCCCTCCCCCACTCTCTCTAACCACAACAACTACAATCAACACAGCTTTCTAACAACCTCCGGCCCACAACCGTTTTTGCAGGTCACCCTGATAATCCCGACTCTCATATCAGAAAATGGAACGGTGCTCGTGCATGGACCATGTAAGCGGTTGGGATAGGGTGGGGAGAGGGATGAGAGGGGATGGGATGGGGAGAGAGGATATAATAGAACACAGGGTGAGAAGGGAAGAAGAGAAGATGAGACAAGAGGAAGCGGATTGACAGATGAATGAGAGAAGGGACAGAGAGAAATGAGAGAGGATGGGATGAAAGGGAAAAGAATCGAAAAGGAGTAAGACGAAAGGGATGAGTATGGGGTTGGAGAGGAGTGAATTGATGGGGAACAGAAGAAGTGAAGACGTTCGCAGTGATAACAGAAAATTTGACAAAAAGCAAAATGCAATTAAAAAAAAAAAAAAAAAGAAGGTACGGTACACGATATACTGAAGCTGTATTTAAATAGAAAGAAACACCATTAAAAATAAAAAATAAAAAACTCGCTAAAAACGACAGTTAAGGATAATAAGCAGCGAGGGATAAGGAAAGAAGAGGTAAGGGAGGAAGGGAGGCAAAAACGTAAATGAAAAAGTAAGGGAAATGACCTGCTTAGCTTGGGAAAATGAGAAACTAAGAAAGATACAAAACAATGAGGAAGGGAGGGGGGGAGGGGGAAGGACCAAGAAATAACCAGCTCAAGCCCTGGAAACTGATTACGATAATAGTGCAGTATATTTTTGCTACAGCCGTATTACAATGCAGTATATTTCTGCTACTCCCAGATGATTCTATTCTCCTTTAGGGGAGGAATCCTGCTAAGAAAATGTTGATGAAGACTGTTTTAACTATGTCATTACAATAAACCTTTCCACAGATTAAAATATTCATCTGGAGGGAACAAGAACAAAAATATAATGACGTTCTCTGGCTGAAAGTGTTAGTAAAGGTGGGAAAACAAAGATGTGGAAGGTGTGGCCACGAGGAAATAAAAACAAGAGCCATCAAAACACTTGGATAAAAACATACTTTCATATAAATATTTAAGCACAAAATTATCGAATACTCTAGTCAATTTATGGGCCTAGCTTGCCTTATTTCAATTAATTGTAATGTATTGCTGTGGCGTACTTTATTTCTGTAATTGTACTGACCAGCCCGGCATCCTGTGGAAGATGACACTAACGAAATACATATATATTTACACAATTTTGTACCTATTCAGTGACGGAGAAAAAAACCTGAGGAATACACAAATCTTCCCACCTTCTCACGATACATCTCATTCCTCCACATAGCTAATCTCCTGCCTAATCCCTCTACATTATTCTTGAATATCATCACATTCTCCTTTCATCCACTTTTATGCACTCATTTGTTCTGTCTCCCACTCTTTATTCGTTCCATATTGCAAAGCTCTTCGGTTATTTCTCTTTATATTTCACCCAGAGTTAATCTCTTCATCGTTCATGCTTTTTTTTCTTTCTTTTTTTTATTCACTCTTACTATTCCACAAGCACAACCCAGCTAATTTGCTTGGACAGGTACGATGTCATTTTATGTTTTTTATTCTCAAGCACCGTCAATGGTTCACTTCCGTACATCAGTGTTAAAACTACCCTAATATACTGTCGTGCGATGCTTTCCACATCTGCACACTTACACTCCTGTATCTCCTTACTATTCTCACATCCCATGAACTTTCCTTTATTCCTGTACACTTGCGAACATTATTGTTGATCCAGTTCACTTCGCCAAATTAAGAAGACAGTTTGTGAACGTCTTTAAACACCATTAATCCAATCTTCGGAGACCAACTAACCTTTCACAATGCTACGTAAGAGTTTCATGATATGTTCGACTAAAATGTGAACCGAAATTACAATTGCAATTGTACACTTTCATCCAAAATACTGTAAACTACTGTAAAGGAGAATCTGAGGTCATGGGGGTCAACAGCTTTACGTCCCTACCCATCCAGCCCCTGCCATTCTTTTTCCTCAAATCCCCTTCTTAGTGGTGTCGGATCCTACGTGACCAAACATGAGTAACAAAAAAGTTTTCTCACATATCTACGGATATTTAGAAGACAGCGATGCACGAAAATACAGTGTATGAGAATGGGATAACGTAAGGAAGGGTGCAGGAAGAACTGAGAGAAGGAAACGAATAACGATAAGATATGAGGAACTAAAGAAAACAGTCAATGGAAATGGTGACAGTGAAAAAAAAAAAAAAAATAGGGAGGATTGAAGAAGCAATGCAATAAAGAAAATGAGTTACAATATGGAAACAAAGGGAGAAAGAGGACACTAGCTTGGTAGGACTGAACAAAATAAGAAAAAAAAATATATGAAATAGAATAAAATGGTCTCAGAATAAGAAACAAGAAGCGGGAGAATGGTTTGGTACAAGAGCGGGGAGAATAAAATAACAGATGTAACAGATGAGGCTGCAAGAACGAAAAGTAGATGAGTACGGAAGGAGTAGAATAAGGTTACAACAGAACAGAAGGGGCGAAACAGAGACACATACAGTACGTAAGAGGCAGAGATAAGAGGAAAAGGAAAAGGTCTTTGGTAAGATAAATGAAGATAAGACAGAGAGAGAAAGATATGCAGCAAAACAGGGTGTTGTAGAAGGAGACCAAAGAAGGAAAAGGGAAAATTGGTGAGTGAAAGAATTTAGATTAAAATGCAAAAATATGAGAAAGAATGAAAAGGTTACGGAATGTTAGAATGACAAGAGATGTTCGAAGGCCTGTGTAATGAGGGAATGAAGGGTTGGTACTTTTTTTAATCTACTTTTCCTTTGTATGGATCCTAAAGACTCTAAGCATATCAGTGAATACAAATGATGGTAGCAATAATGATAATAGTTTTGATGATGATAATGTGTCGTGATGTAGATAACGACGACGACAACACTGACGTCAGCAGGAGAACAGAAGATGGAAAAAAAAAATCTAGAAAAAGCACCGAAGGGACACAAGAATGATGACGCCAAGAGGATTAGCTCGTAGGGCCAGAGGTTATCCAATTCCCGAATCAGACCCCAGCCTTTCCTGACGCCTCTTGTGTGGGATAGAGGGATAATGGGGCAGGGAGGGAGACATGGATTGATGGATGGATGTGGGTGGCGGGATTTGTGGAAGCGGATGGAGAAAGGTGGATGAGAAGTGGATGACGAGAGATGAGCTGGGAAGTGAGGTGAGAGCTGAGTTGTCATAAGACTGCAAAAGTGGATACTGAAGGGTGGATGAAAAAATGAAGACGATAAAACAAAGACAGAAGAGAAGAAAAGAGATGAGGGGTAAGAGGTGAATGAAACGAAATGATGATAATGATGAGAGAGAGAGAGAGAGAGAGAGAGAGAGAGAGAGAGAGAGAGAGAGAGAATTATTTAAACATAAGGAGTAAACACAATGTTTTGAGTTCACCGAAGTGGAGAGGGGTGGGTGGAGGAGAGAGAATGTCGAAGAGAAGAAGGAGGGACGGAGGTTAAAGGGGAGGGGAAAAGCTGAGAGGGAACTGTGTGGATGAGATATGGAAGATTTACATTAAGACGGAGAATTTATACGCGGGAAGGAGGAAAATGTACAAGTGGAGACAGAAATTCATCAAATATTCCCCTCCTCCACATCTCACTTTATGCACCTCTTATAAGCTGTGTCAGGCTTGGTATGTTACTCTACCCACAAGTTTTTCTTTCCGGTGTGATGCGTCTCGGAGAAAAGTGGCAAAAATCAACCAAATGTGAAGCAGTAAACCTGGCGCAACTGTAAACGAACTTTTGTCACCAACTATGTTTGCGAATGGAAAGAAAATGGGGAAGTGGGAGTTTGTGAGTGATAGTATGTGGGAGTGGGAGTATGTGAGAGTGGGAGAATGTGGGAGTGGGAGTATATGGTAGTGGGAGAACGTGGGAGTAACAGTACGGTATGGGAGTGGGAGGTGACTGTTGGTGGGGTTTTGATAAAGACAAGAGACCAGCATAAACCCCTTCAGCCAAGGGACGTCATTATTATTTACTTTTGCTACATCCATGAGACTGCATTCAGCTCAGATATGCATCCCAGTAGTGAAGGTGTTAACGAAGGCTGTCTCAGATCCCCTCCAGTTTGTCAAGTCTGCCACCAGCTTACTGAATTATCTGGAGACTGCCAGAATAAATCATAATGATATGCCCGGGCTGAGGAGATTAGATTTTATTTACTCATTTATGTATTTATTTTACTCAAGGAAAGAAAAGGGAAAGGAGTCACCTACAGATGAACTTGAGGCTGTTACTGCAACTACTGTTATTACTACTACTATTACTATTACTATTGTTACTACTATAACTATTACTATTACTACTACTATTACTACTGCTGCTGCTGCTGCTACTGTTAAACTCAGTGTGACGACTATCACGAAGGTGGGTAAAAACAGAGAAGCAAAACTCTTTTCATACACTCCTCCGTACAAAATGCTTTCAATCTGCTCGATCCCCTGTCAGTTCCCTAGTCCCACTGACCTTCCTACCTGGTTTTCTCACACACTTATTCATCGTACCCGTTCATCTTCCTGGTCTACCACGCCTCCTGCCTCCTACACTCTCGTTCAAATACACACTATTCACCAACTTGTTTACACCCATCTATATACAGTATGATTCACACCACTGAGGCACTCTCTCTTCGACTCCAGTGTCCCTGACTTCCTTACTCCACATCTTTCACAAATCATACGAATAAATCTTGAACTGTCATGAAGACTTCACACAACTCTGTCTCGCGCCAACAAATATAAACTGGTGTACGTACGACATGGAGGGAAAGAAAGAAAGACAGCGAGAGGATGTAAAACAGAAGGGAGGAAAGAATAATGCACTGTTGATTTAAGAAAGCTGAAATAATGAAGAGCTCAATAAAAATTGGTGTAAGAAGTCAATGACAGGACCAAATGATGGAAAAAGAGAAAGTGAATCGATAGGGGGAATGGAAGAGAAAGAAGGAACAATAGAATGATGGAAGGATAATGCACCAGAAGTTTAAGGTGTAAAAAGCGTATCATAAGGCATAAAAATAAAAAGGAGAAAGCAGAGAAGAAGGAAAAAGGGGAGGATATGATAGAAAAGTATATAGGGAGAAAGGGAGGACGGAAGAAAGAAGTTAAGAAAGCAGGAAAAAGAAAAAGCTTAATAAAAAGTGGAGGGAAAAGGCTGTTGTAATGAAGCTCAAACTTTACTACATTCACCAACACAGGCGCGGGATCCTAAACCCATAATGACCAGCGCACACACACACACGCACATGCAGAACAGGACACCCACACACATGCACACACACAAACTCCATTGACGTCATCTTCCTTAGGACAGGCTCGATTTCGCAATACCATTCACCTTTATATCGGTATTACTCGCTTATTTACGCGTATATTACCCTTTCTCCTGATGTGAATGCGACAATAGCTTTGGTATCAGATCGTTCATATGACAGGATTTCTCTTTTTTAGTATGAGCCTAGCTTACTAAAGGATTTTTCTCCGACAGCATGTACAGCTGGGGACAACAGTATTGCTCCACCACGTATTAGAACAGTTATGAAAATCCTAAGTGTCAATTTGAAAAAAATGTTAGGCTCAGAAAAACTGAATCATCGAGTTTTAAAATTCGTTGTTCACTGCACTGTTATTCACTGCCAGAAGGAGATTCAGAATTTATGTCCACAACTGTGTATTTATAGTTTTCATTTCATTGTTTATCATCTGAAATAATAAAATTCCACCCTAATGACATGAAAATGAACCGAATAGTTTGTGGATTCGGTGAATTTAAGTATAATTTTGTGTATTTATCAGTCTTTCAATATACAGAAAAATTCCGCTATCTATAAAGGTGGTCGCAATAGTATCACATTCAGACATTTCCATCCCTAGTAAGAAACAGTCCTTCCCATACTCAACACCTTACAATTGTTCAAGTGTTTCCTTCATCTGTAAGACCACCTTTTTCTTGAACTAGCTCTCGATCGTGTATAAATCTTGTTACTGGTCTAATGGAATATATTCTTCTGGTCCGTCTCTCACTTTCCCTTTGCTCCATTATGTCAAACTACTTCCCGATACGTCTTTCATTTTTTATCTCCTAAATCCTAATGTTCTCAACCTCTTCATCCTCTAAATTATTTTCGTTGGTAGCACAGTTATTTGTATATTTCTCCAAGTCACTCGCATGAATTTTTTTTTATGTGTCCGACTCTGGGCATAGGCTTCACAGCCAGCTTTCAAGGCCCAGTAGTCCTCCTACATACCATACACCTCTCTACATGTCACCACTTCGGCACTAACACCCACCGTCCATACTGAATACATGCTAGGGCTGTCTCATACAGGACTGGTGTATTGGTATTAGCGGGGGTATTTTTACATGTCGGCGGGTCTGCTGGTAGATCAGTAAAGTCTGATTTCATGAAATTCAAATCCTTAAACTGTTCCCTGCCCCAGTGGGGATTTGAACCTGAGTCCGGTAGAACTGCAAGCCACCTCTCTACCGACTGAGCCACCGTAATGTAATACTCGCAATTCCACTGTTCTCTGTCTCACAGTTCCTTAAACACTGTCTGTGCTTCACGCACTGAGAGTTACAAGCAGTATTGTCATGTAAGCCATTTTTTTGTCCTTTTTCTTCTTCCTCTTCTTCTTTATTCCTACATTAACTTTCGCAGTCTCTCACAACTGCCATGTTCCATCTTCATATCTTTATCATGTCATTTGGTCTATTCCCCATTGGTACAATTTCTGCCCACAATACAGACTACATTTTCCTCTCATGGTCAAGACAGTTCTACTGTTAGACTCCAGATAAACGTCAAAAACTTTTATTCAGTATACAGTAAAGAGAATCGAAGGAGTAGGAAAGAGTTAAAATTACCACCATCAACCATCTCATCTGCAGCCAACACAAGATGGTATTTAGCCCCAGGGGAATCATATGAGCCAAGAGAATTACCTCCCTGACATTCCCTATTTACCAGCTTTGTAGCATCACTTCCTAATAATGTATCTCGGTGATTCTTTAAAAAATACATATGACTACCAATACTTGCACAGACCGGTAAATTTCGTAGTTCATGTGTAATGCTTAATCCTTTAGCCAGACTCTGTAACTTACATTCTTCACCTCCTAGCATGACTGTAGCCTTCGGAAAAAACTTATATACTGCGTCAAAGTATTTTCAAAACGAGAAGTTTCCTCTAGCTGAGTAAAATCGCTGGATGGCATTGAGTATACAATACGTGGCGTCATCACGCAAAGAGGCTGAAGCTAAAAATGTAGGGTAATGGGCCACGTTTTATCACATGGGTTCAACTGGCCATGAAAAAATTACGATCCCTTATTCCTGGTAATCCACTCAGTACAATGACGAGGAGGAGGAGGAAGAGGAGGAGGAGGAGGAAAAAGCATATGACACTGAGTAGTAGGAAGGAAGGCAGCCCAAAAAGAGGGAAACTAGAAAAATACAGGAAATACAGTAGTTATATTCAACAGGAGTGCTCCCTCAACCAAATCCTGAAATTACAGTACATGAAAGACAACACAGGGTGAAGTACAATTACACATACGAGTATGCTGGAAGTACATTAATTCTGTAAACCCGCACCCTAAAATACTCTTGAGCTGTATAAGTAAAATACATAACAAGGTGAAATTTAAAAACAAATGAAAATAAATATAGCATATAATGGATTAAGCAAAAAATGTACAAACACTGAAAACAACTCATGCCTATTTCGTATTTTGTTTTAGCTAAAGTCGCACGATTTTACTGAACTGAGAGCGATTCACAGCAGCCTCCTCTTTCCCCTGTTATGGTTGAAGAAACTCCAGTACTGTATTCCGGTTACCGTCAGACGATTTCATTGAGCTGATACCGAGTCTTTGGATCGTGTGTGGCAATAGAAAAACACAAAAAACAGTAAAACAGTAGAAACACACACACACACACACACACACACACACACACACACACACACACACACACACACACACACACACACACACACACACACACTAAATGCCTAAGCTGTGTGCGCTGAAGAATCTCACGAGCAAAATATTTAAAATGAAAGCAGGATGGGAAAAAAAAAAAAAAAAAAAGGTCCGTGCAAAAGAGCATCTCAAAAGTCCACCAGATAACATACAAGACATGGTGTACACACATTGTCCTTCACAAAAGCCGCGTCCATCACGTACGTAAAGTGGATATATATTATTTATATAGTTTTATTACAGCCTCCGGTTGTGAGGTACATAAAGAAATACGACCCGACCAAATGGAGTCTCTTGTACAACGACTGTGGTGTATGCCAACTCTCTCTCTCTCTCTCTCTCTCTCTCTTACACAGTTTCCCCCAAGCATACACACACATACAAACTAGATTCAATGTTTATTCCAGATACACACATGGCAGACTCTGATACTTGGCTAGCTCATGCATAATACATATCCTATCGCTGCAGCTTACCATTTCGCCAGCGTCTTGTACCCAGCCCTTTATATCTTAGGAAAGGTCACGTACTTTACAATAAACGTGAGCATAAAATATATTTCTTCCAATACACAGTTACATATTTTTACCAGCGTCTTGTTCATCATCATCATTATATTTCACACTGATTTTACAGGGGTGAACAGTACCAGAAATAATAACAGGAAAACTGAGGATGACACTATCAGCAAAGTACCCAGTGAAATGAGTATTGTAAATATATTAAAAAGAGATGACGTCAGGGGTCAAAGGTCAAGGTGAGTTACTACAGGGTCAAGGAGAGTAATACCGCCTTCAGTATGATGAACGAGCTGTTTAATTTCTTTATTGTTATTATTATTATAATTGTTGTTGTTATTATTATTATTATTATTATTATTATTATTATTATTATTAATTATTATTATTACGTATCTTTATTAAAAATTTATTAATAATATGTTTCATTACGTAATTTTTGCTGCTACTAGAGTATCTTTTTCACTAAAGGACGACCCTCTCTTTCATTTTTGGACGACCCCTTTTTACATTACAGGACTACCCATCTTTACATTACAGGACGACCCTTCTTTACATTACAGGACGACCCCCCTTTACCTTACGGGACGACCCCTCTTTACCTTACGGGACGACCCCTCTTTACCTTACGGGACGACCCTTCTTTACATTACAGGACGACCCTTCTTTACATTACAGGACGACCCCTCTTTACATTACAGGACGACCCCTCTTTACATTACAGGACGACCCCTCTTTACATTACAGGACGACCCCTCTTTACATTACAGGACGACCCCTCTTTACATTACAGGACGACCCCTCTTTACATTACAGGACGACCCTCTTTTACTGAAGAGTCTCCAATGACATTGTTTATTGGTGCTACAGGATGATTCTATTCGGCTTTGATTTCTTAATGAATGAGTTACAGTCTTCATTAACCCCTGTACTACAGAAGGTCTGTCCTTAGTGAGTAAAATTGTCTGGTGGCAACAAAAGTACAAGGAAAATAATCTGTCATGGAACTGAAGACAACTGAAATTATCAACACATCAGGGCTAAGCAAGAGTACGCCCGATCATGTGAGAGTCTGAAGCTGCCTGATGAGAGAATGTTATGCTGGTATGGTTAGAATCTGAGTGGTGAAGGCCAGAGTCAGCGAGAAGTCAGGGTTTGAGTCAAGGTCAGAGTCAGTGAAAAGTCAAGGTGTGAGTCAAGGTCAGAGTCAGTGAGAAGTCAGGGTGTTAGGTAGTGTCAGAGTCAGTGAGAGGTCAAGGTGTGAGCCAATGTGAGAGTCAGTGAGAGGTCAAGGTGTGAGCCAATGTCAGAGTCAGTGAAAGGTCAGAGTGTGAGTCAGTGTCAGAGTCAATGAGAGGTCAATGTGTGAGTCAATGTCAGAGTCAGTGAGAGGTCAGAGTGTGAGTCAGTGTCAGAGTCGGTGAGAGGTCAGTGTGAGTCAAGATGCAGGTGAGGTGGTGATGGTGGGGTGGCTATGGCTGTGGTGGGGGACGGGGTGGTGGTAATGAAGGACTATATCGCCGCCACAAATGGATGGCATTAATTAAACGGCCTTCCTGCCTTTGTCACGCCGGGATTGATGGTGTGGCCTCGTAATTAACCGGCTAATTTTAGCCTTCAATTCAAATTAAAAAAGTGAAAGAATTCTGATAGACGAATGTGACGTTTATTGCCAAAAATATGGCTGGGGAGTCTGTACCACACGTATCTCTTATAAACACGGTGCAGGCAAAAAATTTCGTCTCATCACTTCCCCTCCTCTCAGTAATTCCCTTCAGTGTTGCAGGTGCTGGTATGTTGCTGTTACACTGGCCACTGTTCTATAAACTCTCTACCTACACAGTTTTACGACGGGCACGCAGACTCCATGGGGACCTAAAAACTCTCACCATTTTTCTATTCAAATCTCTAATGCAATAGTTAAGTGGTGTGTTCAGTCCTTCGTGTACACAAGGTCCTGTGTCTGCTGTCCACTTGCCGATGACTTCCACTTGACGATGACTTCCAGTCTTTCACACACAGTGAGTCTAGTCATCCCGAAATTATAGATCTTCATACTGGTTTTGTTTGACTTTCCTCGGAAGGGACAACTTTCTGCGTAATATCAAGCAATGGTTCCTTCTTTCTGCATCAAGAGGAACCATTTTACATATGGATATTGCACGTTCAAAACAAAGGGTAAATTGAATCAAACTGAACATCGCTTCTTGATCTAGTATGGCAATAATATAATCTTAATCCATCTCGCAAAGAAAGAAAAAAAAAAAAAAATAGACCCACACCCAAAGCCACCAGCATAAACTTTACACACAGGCATAAATACACATCCTATGCCGATCCAATGCCAACACTACCAGTGTCACTGAGGCCAACCCTGTGCTGGCTGGCCACAGGTGCTGTGGTGTGGCCTCACCCTTACCACCTCACCCTGATGCCACAGGTGCTGTGGTGTGGCCTCACCCTTACCACCTCACCCTAACGCCACAACCGCAACCCTGGCCACTGTGTCGGAGTTACGCCTTGGACGAAACGGGTCGTATTCAGAAATATTTTAACGTTTAGCTGTGAAAAAAAAAAAAACAGCTTTTTTATATGAACTGTATGTTCAAGAATCTCACATAAGCCAAATAATATCGTCCAGTGGCAGCAAAAATAAAATACAAAAAGACGTCCCTATATTGAGCTGGGTAATATCAACTGTTCCTCATACAGCAAAAATTAACTCTTTCCATAACAATATCACTGGGAGAGAATATTACCACAGGAAGGGGTTAAAAATCAATCCCCACACGACAAAGGGACTCTACTTGGCGGAATAAAATCGTGTTGTGGTAGCAGACAATCAGAAGAAAATACAAATCGCTACCACAGTGAAGGGTTACTTTCCCTTTCTTTCATAACGCCATTTCTCATTAAGCCGCAAAATACAGAAGTACTGAGAGAGAGAGAGAGAGAGAGAGAGAGAGAGAGAGCAAAGTACCCTTCGTTCCCCTTTCCACCACTGGTTTCTGTTTTCTTGTCCCATCTGTTCTTTCCCCTGCTTTTCAAAGTTCCTCGTTCATGGGCCTCCAACTAACTGAGCGAAAAGTTTGGTTTGGGCTGTGTCCTAAGTGTGTGTGTGTGTGTGTGTGTGAGAGAGAGAGAGAGAGAGAGAGAGAGAGAGAGAGAGAGAGAGAGAGAGAGAGAGAGAGAGAGGGATTAATGGAAACATAAGAGGGGCAGTGGATGAGAGTGAGGATGTGGGTGACGGCTGAGCGTGGGTGAATGACAAGGGTGGGGGTAAGGGAGATTATGAGGGTGAGAGAGAGGGAGGAGGTGAAGGTGGCGAAAAGACTGTGGGTGTGGGTGATGATAAAGGTGGAGACAAAGGTATGGATTAGGGTGGAGATGGGCGTGGGCGTAAGGATGGGGGTGGAACTATGGGCTGGAGTGGATGCAAGTGACTGTGGAGGCGGTGGTGGAATTTGGTGTAGACAAGATACTTATACACAGTGATAACAACAGCAGCAGAAGGATACATAATACGTGTGATGATACAAAGAAATGACAGAAAATGACAAATTTTGATAACACTATTATGATCAATACGACACATAAAACCGTAAATTACAAGTTTAGGTCAATAAAAATGAACAGTGAAGATTAAATGCAATACTCAAGAACAGATAACTAACACACAAGCGTAGTAGTTAATCAATGGCAGCCTTGGTCCTACACTTGGTATAGTATCAGAGTGCACTTAATCAGTGAAATATTTCCGGTGATATATACGTAACTGTAACAGTTTCCATCAGGCACTATACTTTATAATTATGGATATGGCGGGTGTCACCATTATTCTGTGTTAGCTTTTATAGTAGAGGTTTATGAAGGTAAGAGGCAACATTTTCTGTTAGGTAATGGCGGGACATCTCTGGCCTCCAGCACTTACCTGATTCACACTCAGCTTTACAGGCACATTTTCACGCCAAGATGACACTCACCTCCTGTTGAAGGCAGACAGCAAGGGAGTTAGAAGAATGACCTATGCTTGAGCACTATATTATCTTTAAAATGATGACATCTTTTCTGTTCTACTCTCACTGCCGACACACAATTCAGTTTAACTCAGGAAATATCTTTCGTAATGAAGGGAAGGAATGCCAGCGGTATTTACTGTAGGCTCAAGTAACGTAAGGGTAAGTCTTCAAGGAAGTACAAGTTTGGCTTAAGTGCGTTTTCTCAAGTACTTGTCCTCAAAAGGTGTTTTCGTAACAAGAGATTTATTTCTTTAACCGTCTTGCGTTACTTAAGAGTATTATAGATAGTACATTCTCAGGCTGAAATAGCTGATAAAGAATGATGGTCATTCCTTCTGACAAAAGGAACCTGTCTGTGTCTTATATTCATGTGGTGCTATCCAGGACACAAGAGAAAAGATGTCCTTCTGCAAAATATACTAAAATTACAAATTACTGGAGAGAAAATGCACCTAAAGTAATTATAAAATTTTGAAATGTATCAGATGAAATAAACTGAGCTCGTTGGTGAGGAACATCACCATAAACATGACTCTTTACCTTTCCAATACGTTATGTGATCTACACATAACAACATTAACTGACAGGATAAATGCACTTACTCGGCTGGCAAATACTACAGCCTTCTCTTTCGAGATAAGGATGAGAAGAGCAAGAATGTGTTCCAAATCCTCCTTCCTGTACAATGGGATTATTCAGGTACTTTGATAACAGGGACGAGAGACAGAAGCGATCACATCCTTACAATATGCCAAAGGAACATATCGACTTTGATAATGACAGCAATAATAATAATAATAAAAAAAACGCTGATAGAACTACTCCATCTCACAGGCATTACGGAGCAAAACTGTGTGTGGATCGTTCTGTCTATGGAGGGCAGCCGAGAATTTCTAATAAGAGTATGTGAATGATTGGATGCCTAATCCATTAATACTTCTAACTATATGATCTCTCTCGCTCCATGCATCAGTGGACATCGAAGTGAAGATCATAATGAAAATGATGGAAAACAATGATGACGATTACCTGACCACTGTTATTTCCACTGCTACTGCAATTAATACAACTACCACCACAAACACTGCCAGACACAGCCATCTCCCAACTTCTCATTCCAAGAAATCTACACATCTTTTCCCTTTCTCTGCCAAATGGATACGTGCAGTATCGCTCATCACGCTGTCGCGAAATACAGAAAATTGTTTTTTCTTATCTAGTGTCAATATGCCTTCCGAAGCTCTCTCTCTCTCTCTCTCTCTCTCTCTCCACCCAGCACCCTTCCTGCCCTACCCCGCCTCTCCCTCACACACCTAGTCACCATTTTATCATCATCCTTAATCATGCCAGGCCTGTCTAATGAAAGGTCCCTCTGGTGAATTAAGCAGGACGGCCACGTCACTGTAGGAAGAAAAATAATACAACAAATATCGAAATGGACACGGAGCTTAAAACACTGAGGGCAAAATCGAAAAAGAAAGATGCAGTTAAAATCGACTTGAAATGGAGAGTTAAAATGAACGGCTGATGGGAAGCTCAAATTAATTACATTCAGGATGGGGTAATAGGGAAAATATAACACGACGGCGGTGACAAGGAAGAAGATGTATAATTTGCAACTAGAAATATATAAAATGGCAAAAATTAACAATGACTATTCAACACTCACGGTTCCTACGACTCATTCTCAGCTGAAGGAAATCGTATAGAGGTAACTGTCAATCGTATGTCGGTTACTGGCATTACTATCGTCCATTCACTTTAATTTGGCCCAGATTTTCGTCCTTTTGCAGCTTATTTCCCGTAGCTCAGTGGTAGAAATGACAATACTATGGTTCTACGTAGCTCAGTGGCAGAAAAGATAATACTATGGTTCTACATTCTTCCATGGCAGTTCTCCGTGACTAGCACCAAAATCCGTTGTACAGCTCAGCATTCAAGATGCAGAGATGGCTACTGTTGGCCAAGATAAAGTGAACAGAGTTTAGTTGCCTCGGCCATGAGAGGATTATTTAGTAGGCCCACTCTCTGGATCCTATAACTCATTCTCATTATATCGTCTGGCGTTGGCTGGAATAAATACTAGAATTATCCCAAACACGAGAGGGCAACATGTGAGCGGTACTTTTGCAAACAAGTATGAATCAAACAACGGAATGGAACAGGAACGCGTAAAACGAGATGTAGATGAAGCGAAAAACGCGATGGATATGGAAAAATTTTAGACTAGAGAGCTGGAATCAACGAAAACTACCCAGAAAGAACACAGGGCTATTAAAAAATACTCAAACAGGGAAAGGAAATGGAAAACGAGTGTGTATAGCTGGTAATGAGGTGCAAAACAAAAACAGAAACAAATGAAAAATAAAAAAAATAAAAGACTGCAAAAATCGACGGCAGCTGGCTTTAAAAAAAGACCTCGGGAAAAAAAAAGCAAGAAAAGAAAACAGCAATGATAAAAAACAAACAAGCTGGAATACGGAGCAGGAAAAGGAACGCAGAAAAATAAAGAAAAAAATAAGGAAGCTAAAATCAAGAGTAGCAAAAGAGTCATCAGAAAGTCGATTAAAAAGTGGGTGAAAAAGGACGAACGATTGAAAAATGAAGAAAGTATGATTGGCGGGGTGGAGTGGTGTGTGGAGCTGGCTTGGTGTGTGGAGCTGGCTTGGTGTGTGTGTGTCTGGCGTGTGTGCAGTGTTTTGGTGGGGGGGTGTCAGTTTGTTGCTTAGTGAGGAGAGGCGCGATATTATAAGTAAATGTTGATAAGACAGACAGATAAAGCGACAGATATATAGACAGACCAATTGAGAGCTAAATATATGAAAGATGAAAAAATGTAGTTCAAGTGGTGAGAGAGAGAGAGAGAGAGAGAGAGAGAGAGAGAGAGAGAGAGTGCCATACGCGACTTCACTAAACCATCCACATCATCTATCCTTGCTTGTAAATTTCATTCTCCCTAAAACATAATCCCATTATGAAGATTGGCGAGTTATTTCCTCAGTCTTTAACAAGCTACCTGAGTAGGCCTACCTGCTTTCCAACCAAACATCCTACCTACTTACCAGCCAAACACCTTACCTATCTACCTACCTACTGGCCAAACACCTTACCTGGTAACCAATCAAATATCCTACCTACTTACTACTTTCCATCTTACTACCCTACTTACTTACCAACCCGACAAAGTGCCAGCCTACATACTTAGATCTGTCACTCTATCAGCCTCCCTACTCACCAACCTACCACCTTATTTGCCTGCGTACTTGTCTACTTAACACCCTATCTGCCTACCAGTTTAAACTACTTACCTACTTGTCTACCTAATTACCTACCTACGACTTTACATGCCTGTTGTCCACTTATCTACTTACCATCCCATCGGCCTACCTACCTACCAAGCTACCACGCAAGCTACCTAAATGGCTTATATTACCAAGCGTCAAACGTGCCCGTCTCAAATTACCTTCCTGTGTATAAAACAAAATAAGGGTAACTTTTTTTTTCGAATTGTGTGTGCCTGCATGGATTTGGATAAGGGTTAACTTCGCTATTTCTGTCTAGTTCTTTTGACTGATGGGCAGACAATGTTGATGGATGGACAGAGGACGTGGATGAAAAGATACTGCGGAATGGGAAATGATGCAGTAAATACAGAGTAAGATAAATTTATTTCATACTCATCCGACTCCAAGTCATTCCCTTTTATGAGGCACGGCAGTCCTTGTTTCCTTGATCCATCAGCAGTAGTAGTTGCTGTGCGTCCCTTTATGGTGCCATTTGGGTTCTAATCACCCACGCATTGCTCGAGACTGAAATTTCACGCAGTTTGGTGTGCTGGCAACAGCAAGTTTTTGTTTTAAGGCATGTCGGCGAATTTCGGTAAGAGAAATGAAGCTACATAACAGCATCATAAATGAACATTTTCAGGCAGCGTCATCACCTCCTGCTATATAACATAATAATTATGGAGTCAACCTTTATACAGTATTAGTTAAAGAGACATTGCGATGATAAATGAAGACAATATTAACACTCAGGCTTTTAAAGCTCACCTTCATGCAGAATAAATTCATTTGGTATTAGGCCAAACTGAGAGTCGACGCGGCCATGATAATGCTAAATCCCAATAATGTCTTCAGTTCGAACCTGCCTTACCAGAACAACCAGACCAGTAAATTCTGCAGCCATTCCCTCAACACTGTACTTAATATAGATACAGCGAGCAAACAAAGGTGACAGCTGAATGCATGTATACTGAAATTATATATATATATATATATATATATATATATATATATATATATATATATATATATATATATATATATATTATATATATATATATATATATATATATATTATTTATATATATATATATATATATATATATATATATATATATATATATATATATATATATATATATATATATTTATTAGATATAGATATATATTTACGACAAGGAGGGGCCAAAGGACTATCTGATAGCCTGTAAAGTGCGCAACGGAAATTTTAGAATACCAAGTGGCAGTAAGCCATACCAAGTCGTAAGCTTAAATGGGGGAAAATGGTGATAAAGTGTAAAACATACCAATGACCAAAAGGAGGAATGAAATCGGCAATTAAAAATACTTAAATTAGTTTACTTAACACTAACTTAAAGCTACTAGAACAAAAACAAACAGGTTCAAACAGGATTCCCAAACTAGTTCTTTCATAAATTATCCTAAAGTTCCGAATGTTAATAATAAAGATAAACCAGAACATAAACTACACCTTGGGTTGTAAAACCACTAAGGACTTTCAATACAGACCTGGCATAAAAAAGACTTAACACTAATATAACATGTGACAATAGCTAGAGCAATAACAGTGATTCTAAATCAATAATTCTTATAAATAATAGCAATATCAAAAGAACCTAATAAATCTATCATGTGCTGACAATAAACATTAACTTACGTGTGGCAGATAAACTACTATATTATAATAATATCCCCAGAACAGAGCAGTCCAACACACCGGTCTAGCTCAAGCCGTTAACTAACTCAGGATTTTTTTTTTTTTTTTTTTTTTTTGCCTATCGACCATTGGGGCCGGAGCCCCTGGTCATTAAGGCAAAATATATATATGTATATATATTGACATATATACACATATATATACGAACATATATATATTTATATATATATTTATATATACACATATATATACTATCATATATATATATATATATATATATATATATATATATATATATATACATATACATACATACACACATCCATGCATATGAACATACACACTTTCATGCACACGTACATATATATATAATAATTTTTATTTTTTATTTTTTTGTAATTTCATTTATTTTTATTTTTTTTTATTTATTAATATTTTTAACCTTATATGACTTATAATCAAAAATACCTAATCTAAAGACCCTAAAACAAACCACCTAACAGACAAATCACTAACCTATACTAAATCCTAAGAGACAAATAACTAGACCTACACTAATGGTAAAAAAGCCTCGACCAAGAGATCACCATCGACTGCAGATATGTAATGCCTTTCTACATGACATACCTGCACTCATCACCTGGTGACTGTCAGTCAAGGCACAACCTAATAAAGGGGACATCAATATATGAAAGGGAACCAGACGAGTCAGGAACATTTCCATGTACGTCAGCTGTCGTCCCTAATTAGAATAACTTAAGCAAGATAATATAATGTATTTACATAATTTGTACAAAAAGTGAAGAACCTCGCGCAGCAGACCACCATCGACTGCAAGTGCCCAATACCTTCCTCTATTGCACACTTGCACTCATCAGCTGGTGACTGTCAGGCGAGGAACTTGGCTTAATGTAGGGGACATCTATATTAGAAATAGATCAGTGGGAGGAGGAACTATTTAAAATATGTCAACTGTCAACCCTAATTAATATTACAATATATACATATTTACCCTTGATAAAAACCATAACCACACAGTAAAAAAGTCACATCACTCTGATCAGTCCGGTCTCTCTCAAGAAAGCCATCAATTTATCAGTCATAACAATGTCCCCATCACCCAGGATGGTGGAAAGGGTGAAGGGGACGTCTGCTGCGCCGCAGTAATTAATAAGTGAAGCACGTTCACGAATAAATCGCCGACAGCGCAGGATGATATGACTGATAGATAACACCGCATCACAGATGTCACAGTGCGGTGGGAAGCGTCTTTCCATATATGGTTTTATGTGGGTTAAAACGGTGGCATTCAGCCGTAACCGTGCCAACACTTTTTCTTCTAGGCGACTGGGACGGTTGGCGGTGTCCCAGTCGCCTAGGTACGGCTTACAAGTTGGAATATTTAGTCTGGTCCACTGACCTTGCCACAGAAGATTTATTGATTTCTTTCCGAGAGATAGACTCGACCGTAGATCACGAGGAACGTCCCAAGTCTCCTCGAGCTCTACAGCCGACTTTGCAAGTAAGTCAGCCTGCTCATTGCCGTAGATACGACAATGACCAGGCACCCAGATCAGCGTGAATGACTTGTTGCATGAATGCAACTTATTAATGATGCGGCCCTGGATCTCGTGAGAATCCGTAGTACAAGATGCAATTGCCTGAAGGGCTGATTTGGAATCTGAAAATATGACAAATGAGTCATGTCTAGAATTGAGAGCATAGTCTATGGCTTTGTCAATAGCAAAAAGTTCGGAGGTAAACACAGATGTATGAGTCGGCAACCGATACCTAAGTGCACATTCAGTCGACCACACACTTGCACCCACACATTCACTCGACTTGGAGCCGTCGGTGTACAATTGATGGGACCCCAAGTGACGAACAATGATGTTACGAAACAAGTGGTGGACCTCCGCCTCCGGCGCCTTAGCCTTTGGTGCTGGGAGCCATGATTTTTTTTTTTTTTTTTTTTTTTTTTTTTTTTTGCCTATCGACCATTGAGGCCGAAGCCTCTGATCATTAAGGCAAATATATATATATATGTATATATATTGACACATATATACATATATATACAAACATATATATATACATACATACATACATACACACATCCATGCATATGAACATACACACTTTCATGCACACGTACATATATATATATAATAATTTTTATTTTATTATTTTTTTGTAGTTTTATTTTTATTATTTTTATTTATTTTTTATATTTTTAACCTTATATTACTTATAAACAAAATACCTAATTTAAAGACCCTAAAACTAACCACCTAACAGACAAATCGCTAACCTATACTAAATCCTAAGAGACAAATAACTAGGCCTACACTAATATTCAAAAAGCCTCGACCAAGAGAACACCATCGACTGCAGATATGTAATGCTTTTCTACATTACATACCTGCACTCATCACCTGATGACTGTCAGTCGAGGCACAACCTAATATAGGGGACATCAATATATGAAAGGGAACCAGACGAGTCAGGAACATTTCCATATACGTCAGCTGTCGTCCCTAATTAGAATAACTTAAGCAAGATGGTATAATGTGTTTACATAATTTGTACAAAAAGTGAAGAACCTCGCCCAGCAGACCACCATCGACTGCAAGTGCCCAATACCTTCCTATATTGCACACTTGCACTCATCATCTGGTGACTGTCAGGCGAGGAACTTGGCTTAATGTAGGGGACATCTATATTAGAAATAGATCGGTGGGAGGAGGAACTATTTAAAATATGTCAACTGTCAACCCTAATTAATATTACAATATACACATATTTACTGTTCATAAAAACCATAACCAAACAGTAAAAAAGTCACATCACTCTGATCAGTCCGGTCTCTCTCAAGAAAGCCATCAATTTATCAGTCATAACAATGTCCCCATCACCCAGGATGGTGGAAAGGGTGAAGGGGACGTCTACTGCGCCGCAGTAATTCATAAGTGAAGCGCGTTCACGAATAAATCGCCGATAGCGCAGGATGATATGACTGATAGATAACACCGCATTACAGATGTCACAGTGCGGTGGGAAGCGTCTTTCCATATATGGTTTTATGTGGGTTAAAACGGTGGCATTCAGCCGTAACCGTGCCAACACTTTTTCTTCTAGGCGACTGGGACGGTTGGCAGTGTCCCAGTCGCCCAGGTACGGCTTACAAGTTGGAATATTTAGTCTGGTCCACTGACCTTGCCACAGAAGATTTATTGATTTCTTTCCGAGAGATAGACTCGACCGTAGATCACGAGGAACGTCCCAAGTCTCCCCGAGCTCCACAGCCGACTTTGCAAGTAAGTCAGCCTGCTCATTGCCGTAGATACGACAATGACCAGGCACCCAGATCAGCGTGAATGACTTGTTGCATGAATGCAACTTATTAACGATGCGGCCCTGGATCTCATGAAAGTCCGTAGTGCAAGATGCAATTGCCTGAAGGGCTGATTTTGAATCCTGAAAATATGACAAATGAGTCATGTCTAGAATTGAGAGCATAGTCTATGGCTTTGTCAATAGCAAAAAGTTCTGAAGTAAACACAGATGTATGAGTCGGCAACCGATACCTGAGGGCACATTCAGTCGACCACACACTTGCACCCACACATTCACTCGACTTGGAGCCGTCGGTGTACAATTGATGGGACCCCAAGTGACGAACAATGATGTTACGAAACAAGTGGTGGACCTCCGCCTCCGGCGCCTTGGCCTTTGGTGCTGGGAGCCATGTAACATCGACTGTAAAGCCGGGTAGCTCCCAAGGCGCTATATTTTTAAGCACCAACTTGTCACAGTCACTGGGGTCCACATCAAGCTCCTGAGTCAGTAAGTGGAGGCGAGCGGCAAGTGGCCGATGCACCCCCCGCAGAAGGTGGTGGTATTGACGCAGGGGGGTACAGGCCACATTGCCGATATTACTTTTTCTTAATGTCCTTATGCCGTAGGACCATGCCAGGTGGTCACGGCGAATACGGAGGGGAGGCACATTCGCCTCCACTTCCATACGAGCCACACGGGTACACCGTACAGCTCCAAGACACATTCGCAAGCATTTATTCTGTAACACATCCAATCCTTTCAGCGTGGCATCAGATGCCGAGCCATACACCTGTGCGCCATAGTCTAGCTTTGATCGAATAAGGGACTTATACACCATTAATAAAGATTTTCTGTCGGCACCCCAAGTAGTACCCGCTAGGTACTTGAGGACATTTAACGGTTTATCACAACGAGCAAGCAAAGTATTAACGTGAAGTTTAAAATTCATTCTACGATCCAAATGTATTCCTAAAAATTTTACAGAATTTTGAAAAGGTACCGCCTGATTATCCAAAGTTAAGCACAAATTAGGTACGTTACGATTAGTGAAAACTATAGCGGCACACTTACGTACGGAAAACTTAAATCCCCACTGCAAGGCCCATTGGTGGACGGAGTCAAGGGCTGCTTGAATCCGCCCAGCCGAAAATTGTGCATTACGGGAAGAGTGCCATATTGCACAATCGTCAGCGTAGAGTGAGTATTTAAGATTCCTCGGGATGGGAGCTGATGACAGAATATCATTGATCATAATACTAAATATAGTAGGACTAAGCACACTACCCTGCGGCACCCCGTTTTCCTGGATAAATATATCCGATGTTACGTTACGGGGCAATTTGACAGAGAAAGTTCTGTCCCTTAAGAAATTTGAAATAAAAACAGGCAAATTTCCTCTTAAACCATAAGCATAGAGCTTCATTAATATACCGTGGTCGCCATGTCATGTCATAGGCTTTATGGATGTCCAAGAACACCCCTATCATGAATTCTTTATTGGCAAATGCCTCTGCAATACAATGCTCCAAATTCATTAAATGATCTAGTGAACTTCTGTATTTATGGAAGCCACATTGTTGATCATTTAACAAATTCTTCGACTCTAAAACAAAAAGAAGCCTATTGTTAACCATTCGTTCCATGACCTTACATAGACAAGAAGTCAACACAATAGGACGAAATGAAGTGGGATTCATAAGACGACCAGCCTCTTTGGGTATCGGTATGACGTGCGCAAAGTGCCATGAGTTTGGGAACGTTCGAGACGCCCAAATCTCATTGTACAATGCTAACATCTTAATCAGGTTGTCCTGATTAAGATGCTGGATCATACCGTACGTGATGGTGTCTGGTCCAGGGCTGGTGTCTTTACAGGATTTAAGGGCAAGGAGCAGTTCATCTAGCGTAAACTCTTGGTTGTACGGGGAGTTTACGTCTTCTGCGGCAAAGTCTAATATCTGTAGCTCAGCCGTGCATTTATGATGTTGGAAACGCGGGTCATAATTGGCCGAGCTACTTACGTGAGAAAAACTCCTGGCGAGGATGTTAGCAACGTCCACGGGCTCGTCATAGATATTATTATTCACCTGAAGGGTGGTGACTGGGAAATATGGGCCTTTATTATTTAAATTCTTATGGTGGACCAGACTTTACGTAATGGTGTTGTACGAGTCACCGTGGACACAAAGGACCGCCAGGAGTCACGTTTGGCCCTTCTTATTATTCTCCTTGCCTCAGCCCGTGCCTGTTTGTATGCAATAAAATTTTCCTCAGTGGGCTGACTATCAAAAATCCTGTATCTCCTATTGCGTTTTCTTAATGCTTGTCGGCAATCCGGCGTCCACCAATGTGCTCTATGCTTCGCATGAACTGTAGAAGTCTTGGGAATAGCAGCCTCAGCTGCGTGTAATATGGAAGTAGTTATATTTTCGACCTTAACGTCTATGGTCTCCCCAGATATATCTAAATTGGCGATCCTTGAGAAGGATCCCCAATCTGCTTTCTTATAGTTAAATTTTGGAGGTGGAGGGTCCGAAATGATGTCGCGTGTATAAGAAAGACAGATGGGTAAATGATCACTTCCCAAGGAGTCGTCGTAAGGGTCCCATGAGAGATCGTGATGTATACCAGGGGAGGCCAAAGATAAGTCAATGGCCGAAAAGTTACCAGTACGATCATCTACACGAGTCGCTCTACCATCGTTCAGAAGACAGAGGTTGGACTGTAGTATTAGGTCGGCTACTTGCTCCCCACGACCATCAATCCTCAAGCTACCCCATTGATAGTGATGGGCGTTAAAATCGCCCAACACTAACTTATTTCCAGGCAGATGTTCCACCAGTGAATTTAAAGCATCACTATCAATGGGGCCATGTGGAGGACAGTACAGAGAGCAATTAGACAGATACGTGTTATTAATTTTACTCTGCACGCGACCGCTTCCAGAGTAGAATTTAGAATCACTTCCGTTTGTGGGTGTGATTTGTGTGTGTAAATGGCAACTCCGTGACCTTCATATCTTCTATACGAGTGGTAGTGTTTGAACTGTGGAGGATCAGGACGATCCTCCAGGCACGTCTCCTGTAAACAAACAACGTCTGGCCTGTGTATAGAAAGCAAGATTGCTATATTGTGTAACTTATTCCCAATACCTCTACAATTCCACTGTAATAGGGTGAATGCGGCGGTTTAAGATTTTCTTTGGGGGCCAGTGTGCTTCGTCTTTTTTTGTCGCCCGCCCGAAGGCGAGCGACTACCGGGGGACCTATCCCGGTGCTTGTTCATGGAAACCTCCATATTATCATCAATTACGAGGTTCCCAGCCTCCCCCGAGGAAGAGCTAACCTTCCTCTCCCTCGCTGGAGTGGGAACTGGAAGGACGTGAGGACGAGATTGTTTTGTGAGGGTGGTCAGATTAATCTTATCAGACTTGTCGGGCTTCGATTTTGACCGCACCGACTGCGAAGGAGCAGCGGCAGCCTGAGAGTAAGAAGTGGCGACAGGGATGTCTGTAAGAGAGTTGGAACGTACAGGGGGTCTAGACTTAGAGGTAGGGCAAGTGGCATGTGGCGCGAATGTAAGGTCAGTCTGTGTCTCCACGGTGCACATCACAGGACGGGACACAACCGCCGATGCATAGGAGACATTAGGCTTGGGAGTTGCATGCAACTCCTTCACCTTCTTCCTAGCATCGTAAAAGGATATGCCCTCAGTCGCTTTCACTGTGCAGACCTCTTTCTCCTCCTTCCACTTGGGACAAGCCCTAGAGGAAGTGGAGTGAGCATCCTTACAGTGGAAGCAACATTCAGTCTCTGATGTACAGCGGTCAGCAGAATGTCCTACAGTCGCGCACTTGCCACATACTACGTTTGAAGCTCGACAAGCCTTTTCGTGATGTCCATAGAGTTGACATTTTCCACAACGAAGGGGATTAGGTATGTAAGGTCTCACATTAATAATTTCATATCCTACTTTCACATTAGTAGAGGGAGATACTTTGCCAAAAGTCAAAATTACTGTGGCTGTCTTCGTCCTTATTTCCTTCCTGGTAATGGGTTATGAATCTTGCCTCTATGACATCTTGCTGAGAAAGTTCCTGTACAATTTCGTCTTCCTCCATTAGCACAAGATCCCTGCAGGTGATAACACCCTTGCAGGAATTCATGGAGTGGGGGATCGTTGTCTGGACATCGAGACAATGGAACTTCCTCAGTTTAAGCAAATCCTTGACCTGAGCTGAATTCATGGTTTTACGAGGAGGTCTCCACTCGCAAGTTTTTTAACTTGTTCCACCTCACCTGCACACCCATCAATCACCTTCTTGATGATGAAGGGATTGAGGCTGGACAGGGGAGTGGAACCAACCGCATGAATCTGTACAAACTCGGCGTTTTTTACGTTGATGTCAAGGCGGGTACGGGTCTGGGGCCGTTCAGTCTGGGGGCAGTCCGTCCGTGCAGCAGTCGGGGGTAGGTCAGGACTACCTCCCCCCCTGAAGGGGGGGGAGGCAGCAGTGGCGTCCGCCATAGTTACCACTTCCCCCTCACGGGGGAAGTGGGAAGAGAGAGAAAAACGACCAAGGGAGAAATTGCCCGGGGATCACACACCTAATCTGAGATTACCATCTCAAACCACTCTCGGGAGGACGCGCCCGTGTGTAACTCACACCCCAGAGCGATCAGTGGGGGGTACACTCCAGAGGTGAGTAAGCAAAGGCAATCTCAGGAAACAGATATAGACACTTACTATATCTCTAAAGGGCTGGGAGGAGAATTAGTACTAGCTAACCTAACTTTATTGAAAAACGCCCTAGTGGCGGAGGAAACACAGCTAAAGCCGGTGAGGCAACCCTGCAGCTAGAGGAGAGCCAGAGAAACACGTCTGCACACTCCACGACCATGCATCAAAGTCCCGGGAGCCATGAGAAACTCAGGAAGTCCCAGCCCGGCTTATATTAACTCAGGAAAGCAAGAAGGGTAACTCAGAGAAGCAAGAAACGCAACTCAATGAAGCTGGAGGGCAGAACAGAAACTCAAGGTTGAAACCGTGAGTAGACACAGGAAGGTGGTTCGAAACAGCTCTTATAAACTATCGACACACAGCTGGGCCAGACTGTTTCCTACGATCTGATATTTATAAACTCTCTTCACAGAATGCTAAGCATGGTACTAACGAATGAATATTAAATATTCTGAATATTACATATGAATATAAGCAATGTATATCTGCCACACGTAACACGCCCACACCTAAGAAAGAATTTTCCTGATGGAAAATTCGTTCTCAAGAGCGCGACAGGCAATCGGCAATCACGTTATCAACCCCCTTGATATGCTCTATGTTCAGGTTATACTCCTGCAGAAAGAGGCTCCAGCGGGTTAGCCTTTGATTTTGACCTTTTAACTGGTTCAGAAACATTAAGGGGTGATGATCGGTGTAAACAGTGACTGCCGGCCCAATTGCAGGAATATAAACAGAAAAATTCTGCAGGGCAAGGATCAGGGCAAGTAGTTCCTTTTCAGCAACTGAATAATTGCATTGAGCCTTAGAGAACTTTTTACTGAAATAGACAGGATGTTCTATGCCCAGATCATCGTCCTGTATAAGTACAGCTCCTGGTCCTACATTGCTGGCATCAACGGCCAGTTTGAAAGGCCTTGAAAAATTAGGAGCAAGCATCACAGGGTGACAACACAAAATTCCCTTCACAGAATTAAAAGCACTTTTACAATCCTCAGTCCAACAGAATTTCTTCTTTCTTTAACAAATCTATCAGTGGGGCCACAACACTTGAAAAGTTCTTAATAAACTGTTGGTAATATCCAACAGTGCCCAAGAACCTTCAAAGCTCACGCCTGGTTTTCGGTGCTGCAAAGTTCTTAATTGTCTCCTTCTTTGAAGAAGGGGGACAAACACGACCGTGACCAACCACGTAGCCAAGGTACTGAACTTGGGCCTGGACAAATTCATATTTCTTTAAGTTAGCAACAAGGAGAGCTTCAGAGAGCATTGAAAGTAACATTTTTAATTGTTTTAGGTGATCTTCACAAGTATCACTGAACACTACTACATCATCCAAGTACACCACACAGTTTGGAAGCTCACTAACAACTGTTCATAAGTCTCTGAAAGGTAGCGGGGGCATTTTTCATCCCATAAGGCATCACATTACAACAATAAGTTTGACCATCTGCCACAAAACACGAAACTTCTTTTGCTCGCTCCGTCAAGGGAACTTGCCAGAAACCCTTCTTAAGATCCAGCTTAGTAATGTAGTGGGATGAACCAATGCAGTCAACACAAATCTTCCAGTCGAGGCAGGGGATAGGTATCGGTCCTAGTCAGGGCATTGACTGCAGTAGTCTATGCAAAATCTCTCGGTCCCTTCAGGCTTGGGCTGCAGCGTCACAGAGGAGCTCCACGGGCTCACACACGGGGAGACAAGACCATTGTCCAGCATGTACTTCAGCTCCTGGCGGAGGACTCCTAAGCGCTTGGGGCAGACACGATAAGGTGGCAGCTTAACGGGGAGTGTGTCACCCACGTCAACTTCATGCTCAATCCAGGTCGTCCGTCCAGAGGAGCTACGAAATACATCCTTAAATGAAGAAAGAAGTGTTAATAGTTGTTGTGACTGATCATGTGGCAAATGTGAAACCTTTTCAGCAAGGGAAAAGCCGGCCTCAGCATTGCTTTGCCAGGCACTTGTAGTATCGAAGTCAAAGTCCTCCTCATTTTGTTCCTGGGTTACCAAATCGCCGGGAACCTCTTCAATCTGTTCAAGTGAGACTAGATGCACAGGTACAGGGGCATCTGGAGTATGGTAATTATGTTTCAGCATGTTAACATGGCAAAGTTGATGTTTCTTAAGTCTGTCTGGTGTCTGCACTAAGTAATCAGTACTACCCACTTTACACACCACTGGATAAGGGCCACAAAACTTATCAGCAAGAGGCTGTCCTTGAAGAGGCAATAGCACTAACACTTCATCACCAACCTTAAATTCTCGCAAACGAGCTTTCTTATCATACCACCCCTTCTTACTGGTTTGGGCCTGTTTCAAGTTCTCTCTAGCCACTTTTAAGCATTTAGAGATCCTGTTCTTGAAGTCACTAACAAACTCAAGTACATTATGGCTCATGGTGGAATCACTAGACCAAGCCTCTTTAATGATGGACAATGGGCCTCTTACCTTGTGGGCAAATACTAGCTCATTTGGGGAGAAACCCAAACTCTCTTGAGGAACCTCATGGGTGGCACACAGGAGGAATGGCACTCCTCTATCCCAGTCCTTTGCGTGTTCCATGCAATACTTCTGAAGCATCGTTTTAAGGGTCTGGTGGTATCTCTCTAGGGCACCCTGGCTCTCGGGATGGTATGCACTGCTCTTCACATGCAGAATACAAAGTTGGGCCATGGACTGCTGGAAGGCATTTGAAAGAAAATTAGACTCTCTGTCAGACTGAATCTCCCTTGGCAACCCAAACTAGTGAAGTAATCAAGCAATGCCCGAACAACTGTTCTAGCCTTCAGGGAACGAACAGGGATAGCCTCAGGGTATCTAGTGGAAGAGTCAATTATAGTTAGTAGGTACTTATTACCAGAGGATGTAGGAGGCAGGGGTCCCACCATATCAACTATAATACGAGTAAATGGAGGGTCAAAGGCAGGAATGGGAATGAGAGGAGACTTAGCTTTGGGTTGATTAGGCTTCCCCACCATTTGGAAAGTATGGCAGCATCGCACAAACTGGGCCACATCTGCTGCCATATGCGGCCAGTAGAACTCTGCACGCAGCCGCTCTAGTGTCTTCCTAACACCCACGTGGCCTGAAAACGGAGTACAGTGAGCCAACTCCAATAGCTCCTTCCTACAAGCACTGGGCACAACAATCTGATGACAGTCCCACATTCAGTCATCAACATCAACATATGAGGGACGCCATCGCCTCCACAATACTCCATCCTTCACATAAAAGCAACCACCTTTTTCAACGTCTCAATCCTCCACTGCAGCTAACCTCAGCTTCTGGATCTCTGGATCACCTGCCTGCATCTCCTTCAATCTCCCAACACTCACCTCCTTGACAGGAACAGGAGAAGTATTCTATGGTAAATTCATGAACGTATCTTCCAAGGAATAGGAATCGTCAGAGTCTTTCTCATTGGTGTCTTTGGGCGCCGTCTCTGGGCTAGTTTCCACTATGGCTGAAGGATCACCAGACTCCCCTTCGCTAAGTGACATGTCTCTGCTCTGCTCTGTCCGTGCCATAGATCTGGTCACAGCTCATGCTGGAAATACATCTACATCTTTATTAACCTGTGGTGGATCATCAGGCACAGTTATCTCAGACAGTACAGGGGCAATACACTTGTTCTCACCTGCCAAGTCATCTCCCAGTAGCAGGTCAATGCCTTCAACCGGAAGAGAGTCAACTAGTCCAAGGCGTGCTTGTCCCTCAAACAGGTTACATTTCAAGTCACCAGTGACCACAGGGATTACCTTCGCGCCAGTAACTCCTTGAATCATCACAAACTCTTTAGTTGGGACTTTAGTTTCAGGGCTTACCCACAACGAAAGTGAAGCTCCAGTGTCACGCAGAATCTTCACAGGAAATTCTGCTCCATCCAATAATACCACGCCAGAAAACATATGGAGCAAAAAAATAAGCAGGGGCAGAACTGCTAACTGCCGCCTGGACAATGTCTCCAGAAATTGAAGTGGCATCAGGAACGGGTGAGGGCATACCACCTCCCGCCTGCAGTTCGACAGCGGGCTCCATATCCCCAATCACTGAAACAACAGGTTGAGAGGGGGAGGAAACAGAACACTCTCCAGCCACCTTTTGGCCTGAAGGGCAAACTGGAGTCACCACTGGTCCACCTCGAACAAGGTTCACGGGCTTAAACGGAACATTCTTCTTGAAACACTTTTCAACACTGACCTGGACGCTTGCAATAAGTACAAAAGTGATAAGGGTGCCTGAAAGAACCAGAGGAGATATTAGAGGGCGCAGAAGAGGGATTAGGTTTGGAATTAACAGCTAGGTCTGGCCTACCCGAGTGTTGGTTACTCTGCTGTGGGGTATACTTCTTAGAGGAGAAATTCTTAGAGAAATCCTTAGGTTTATTCCCATATTTATGCAAGACAATCATCAATAATGACAGCTGCTTCAGACACTGTATTAATTTGCTTGTCTGATAAATGAATCCTTAATTCACTGTCTAATTTATCCATGAAATTCTCAAGGACTACAATATCCCTTAACCTAGTACAGCTTGGGTTATCGCAATTTGCCACGTTTTCACTTCGATTCCACATTTGGGAAGTGCCAGTCACATGCCTAGCAAACTCTAAGTAAGACTCCTGGGGGAGTTTCTTAGCATTCCTAAACCGCTGACGGTATGCCTCAGGTCTTAATTCATAAGCACGTAAAACCGACCTCTTCAAAACTTCATAATCTGAGCATTCTTGAAAACTTAAAGCTGTCAAACACTCTGAGGGCCTTGCCTTTAAGCACAGTATGAACTAGGGTAGGCCATCGGTCTTTAGGCCACTTATTTCCAGCAGCAATTTTTTCAAAACGTGAGAAGAACTCCAAAACAAGGGTCTCGTCAAAAGGAGGTACTAATTTAGTGGGATCAGTAGTACTGAAACCTGAGAAGGAATGGGAAGAATTTATCTGGCCTTCAGAGGATCTCATACGATAAACATGCTCAAGTTTCATTTGTTCTAACTTCATCTGTTCTAGCTTTGCCTGCTGCTCTAACTTTGCCTGTTCTAGCTTTGCCTGCTGGTCTAACATCGCCTGTTCAAGCTTTGCTTGCTCTCTAGCTTGCTCTACCTGTTCTCTAGCTCGCTCTATTTTTGCCTGCTCTATCTTTGCATATTCTCTGGCTTGCTCTGCCTGTTCTCTAGCATGCTCTATCTTTGCCTGCTCTACCTGTAGCTTCATTTGCTCCATCTGAACCTCGTGTTCCCACTTAGCCTGCACCAACCTGATATCGTGCAAAAATCTATTAGAGACAGGGGAACCCCGATCTTCTGATCTAGGATGAGGGGATTCAGGCTCTGACTCTACAACACCCTCAACCACATGTGGCAAATTTACACGTGCGTGGGCATCCGTTTCCATGACTGCTTAAGCTCGGTACACCAACAAGTAAATATACAGCTCTCAGGGACTATGACAGCTTACACAATCTTTCTTAAACCCTACAAAACATGGTATTGACAATCCTGGCAGGGTCGCCACTTTGTTACGACATGGAGGGGCTAAAGGACTATCTGATAGTCTGTAAAGTGCGCAACGGAAATTTTAGAATACCAAGTGGAAGTTAGCCACACCAAGTCGTAAGCTTAAATGGGGGAAAATGGTGATAAATTGTAAAACATACCAATGACCAAAAGGAGGAATGAAATAGGCAATTAAAAATACCTAAATTAGTTTACTTAACACTAACTTAAAGCTACAAGAACAAAAACAAACAGGTTCAAACAAGATTGCCAAACTAGCTCTTGCAGAAGTTACCCTAAAGTTCCGAATGTTAATAATAAAGATAAACCAGAACATAAACTAGCCCTTGGGTTGTAAAACCTCTGGGGACTTGCAATACAGACCAGGCATAAAAATACTTAACACTGATTTAACATGTGACAATAGCTTGAGCAATAACAGTGATTCTAAATCAATAATACTTATAAATAATAGTAATATAAAAAAAAAACTAACAAATCTATCATGTGCTGACAATAAACATTAACTTACGTGTGGCAGATAAATTATATTATAATAATATCCCCAGAACAGAGCAGTCCAACACACCGCTCTAGCTCAAGCCGTTAACTAACTCAGGAAGTCTCATTTTTTTTTTTTTTTTTTTTAAATGGCTATCTGCCCTAATATGGCCATTAAGCCAAACAGTTACAATATACACACACTGAATATACATACACATATATATATATACACATACAGATGCACCCACAGTCCACAATAGGTACCAGAAGCAGAAGTAGGGCAGGCAGGCTGTTGCAGGAACTAGATGGCTGAGGCTGTAGGGAGGCAGTGACAAAAAGGCAGTAGCGGAAAGACTGGGTACTACACCGTCGAGGAACGGGATCCAGAGTCCGAGTCCGAGTCAGGACCAGCGGAAAGGTGGGACTTCACGACCCCGAGGGTGTAGGAGATGATACGACACTCCTCGGGGTCGGTAACAGCCTGGAGGGACCCCCGGCGCAGCTCGTTGAAGGAGAGCAATGCTCGCCGGAAGTCCCCCTTAGTAAATTCCTGCTCGTCAGGCTCTTCTGATGCCAGGTCCTTGTAATGGACCAGCTGGTCCTCGAAGATCTCGAGGCCCAGCTGTGGAAGGGAGGCAAAGTCGTCCCAAGAGATGTGCCGTGACGAACGGGAAGGCTTAGGGCTCGCTGGATCCTGGTCCTCTGGTGGTGGTGGTGGTGGAGGCTTGAGGCTCGCTGGTGTCTGGTCCTCTGGTGGTGGTGGTGCACAAGAAACAGGAGCTGCAACTTCAGATGGAGAAGAATGTGTGACATCCCCCACCTCCATGGGCACCTCTGAGAGAGGCTGAGAAGCAGACCGGTGGGAGACTGCACGGCCCGACAGCTGTATCCTCGTCGGTGGAGTAGAGGGCTGCAGCTGCAGCACCCTCGGGACCAAGGAGGTGGGGGTTGCAGATGGCCCAGGATGACGTCGAGCAGCCCTCCTCCCAGGCCTCCTCTGCACCACGGGTGTGGAGGAAAAAGACTCGGGGATAGAGATGGCAGGGAGCCCGTTGGCCTGGAAGATGACGGGCAGGCGCTGGGCAAAAACTGCCAGATCTCCCCCCGAGAAAGCCTTGGCAACCTCCACACACATGGCTATGATGGTAGAGGCAGAGGAGGTAGGGAAGGAGGCAGGAGCAGCAGGTGGAAGCTGAAGACGACGTCTACGACGGGGGAGGGCGTGGAGAGAGCCCCGCACTGCCTGGCCTGCAGAGTCGGTGACGAAAGCAGCTGCAGGGCCCTTAGCATCCTCTTCCACCACAAACTCCACCACCTCGCCAGCAGAAACCGAAGGCACAGGATGGGCAGGGTTGGGGGCCACGATGGAGGAGCGGTGGAGGAACACTTCCCCCCCTGAATCACGGCGAATCAGGAAGCCGTAGCCCTTCCGAACGTTGTACCATTTCACGTGCCCCACAACCTTGGCTGCCATGGTGGATCTTCAGCGGTCTAGCTCAAGCCGTTAACTCCTCGGAAGTCTCAGGCTCTCAGCCCGGCTTATATTATCTCGGGAAAGCAAGAAGGGTAACTCAGAGAAGCAAGAAACTCAATGAAGTTGGAGGGCAGAACAGAAACTCAAGGTTGAAACCGTGAGCAAATACAGGAAGGTGGTTCGAAACAGCTCAAACTATCGACACACAGCTGGGCCAGACTGTTTCCTACGATCTGATATTTATAAACTCTTCACAGAATGCTAAGCATGGTACTAACGAGTGAATATTAAAGATTCTGAATATTACATATGAATATAAGCAATGTATATCTGCCACACGTAACAACATATATATATATATATATATATATATATATATATATATATATATATATATATATATATATATATATATATATATATATATATATATATATATATATATATATATATACATATACATATATATATATATATATATATATATATATATATATATATATATATATATACATATACATATATATATATATATATATATATATATATATATATATATATATATATATATATATATATATATATATATATATATATATATATTTACGAGTCCGACTCTGGGCAAAGACTTAGGGCCTATTTCTTGGGGGCAGTCACCTATCCCAAGGCCCAGTAGTCCTCCTACATCTCCACATGTCACCATACATGTGTATGTCTGTATTCAACATCCACATAAGATGTGAGAGAGAGAGAGAGAGAGAGAGAGAGAGAGAGAGAGAGAGAGAGAGAGAGAGAGAGAGAGAGAGAGAGGAGGGGAGGTCATAACAGGTTAATTAAGAAGAGTTTCTTTCCGCCTCTAAAACACTTAAGCGGGAGACCTTTTTTTTTTTTTTAAATGCTTTTAAGTGTGTAATAGCGAGTAAAGTGTGCTGGAGTACTATACAGCGAAGGTGGGCACAGTGTCACAGGGGGTTCTGGGGTGTCTTTGGGAGCTGTACAAAGGTTAAATGCTCGCCTATTGTATGTTGTCGAAGATGTGTCTGCGGATACGACCTACAATAAGAATATTCACTCATTTACCCTACTCGCACTCTCTCTCTCTCTCTCTCTCTCTCTCTCTCTCTCCCAATCCTTTTATAATCCACATATTTTCCTCTACCTGTCTCTAAAGTCACATAAGCGTGAGGGTTGAATGTGCATGGAAGAAAGGGAACGGCTGAAAGTAGCGGAGGTAATGAATAACGAGATGGATGAGAGGATGAAAGAATACGACGAAAGATTGATAAAATGATAAGGTGGACTTAACACCAAGTTACATAAATACGTCTACGGTGATTACACACATCTTACAGTCCCGACAGGATACTCGGCTATTAATACTGACAGAAAAGCTTTAGATTTTCCGAGGAAATAGACTGAGCATCAAAGAATCACCCTTTAGGAAAATTAAGTCCGTATTATTAACACTGAGATTGAACTGAGGAAGCAAACCCACATCTTTTGACTTCATTTTTCATTACATGATTTAAAACATACGACGCCTGACTTTTGTACCTGGTACCTAATTGCGTTATATGGGATGCAATTGACCCCTTCCCCATCATCACAAGTGTTTTGAAAATAATATGCAATTTGCATCCTACCAATATCTTCTAGTGTCGTTATAATAATACGACTTAAACTCTCCTGTGTGGAATTGGTGATGGATGGAAGGTAGTGAAGGAATGGATGGTAGGTTGGTAGGGCAATGGATGGACGGACAGCTTGGATAAAGGATATGGATGGAGGATTGGTAGGGGATGAATGGAAGGGTGGTTGAGGATGGATAGAAGGGTGGTTGAGGATGGATGGAAGGGTGGTTGAGGATGGATGGAAGGGTGGGTGGGTTCGATGCATGGGAGAGTCGTTACAGGTGGATGGAAAGATGGATTGGGATTGACTGATGGGTGAGAGGAATGAATGGAAGGGTGGTCAGAGTTGGACAGATGGATGGTTGCGTATGAATGGAAGGGCAGGTGAGTTGGATGGAAGAGGGGTTACAAGTGGATGGAAGGCTGGTTGTGAATTAATGGGAGGGTTGTTTTGATGAATGAAAGGATGCCTGGGCTGGACGGAAGGTTAGTAGAGGATGGATGGATGGAAGCTGGATGGAAATGGAAGAATGCATCGTTGGGGATGGATGGATGGACGAATGAAGGATTGGGGATGAGTGAACTAAAAGAGAGAGAAAGAAGACTATATGCAGGTGGGTGTGAAGAGTAATATAAGTGAGGCAAGAACAGTTAAAGGGGCGTCGTTGGGATGCAAAAGAGGACAAAGAAAATGACAGATATAACGAAGCAGAGGCTACGAAATCTAAGAAAACAGAAAAAAAGAGGAGAGATCGTTGACGGTAGGAAGACAATTACGAGTTTTGCAGAATAAGATACGGCTATACAAAGATGAATGGACGGCAGAACACTGAACAGTCTGGTGCGGGAGGGATGGCTGGAGGGCAAGGAACAAGAGGTTAAAGGATGAAGTAGATAATGGAAGGGTTAACTGTGGACAAGTGGTAAAGATGTAGACTGGCAATCGTAAGCTCAGTCTTCGGTGATCCTCCACAAGATTCACTGACGTCATAAAAACACACACGCCATTACCACCACAGCAGTCCTGAGTGAGGTAGCCCTATTATATTACAGAGTGGACGGATTGCTGACCCGGTGTGTGTGTGTATGTGTGTGTGTGATTATAAGACTTGCTGAGTCTGAGCAAATGGACTATCTAGTCTATGCCGAAGGTCTGCTGTTACTTAAATGACAAGCTAATTATTTGGATGAGAGAAAATTGAGATGGGTGGTAACCTCACTGGAATGTGTATGAAAAACTAATATTAAAGAGGGAATCGGAGAGACGCTGATGAGAGAATAATGAACGACAATAAGACTGACGACATTGAAATCTGATGACAGTGATGCAGCTAGAGGAAGGGAAGGTGGAGTAGGGTAAAAAGGGCCGGGGAAGTGGATGAGGCTGGTGTGGATGAGGTTGGTGTGAATGAGGTTGGTGTGGATGAGGTTGGTGTGGATGAGGCTGGTGTGATGGAGGCTGGTGTGGATGAGGTTGGTGTGGATGAGGCTGGTGTGGATGTGGCTGGTGTGGATGTGGATGATGGATGATGAAGGGCAATGACAGCCAAAATGGAGGTTATAATGAGAATGGTGCTGTGGTGGTGATGGTGATGAGTGAGATAAAGGGAAGACAACTGAAGGCAAAGAGGGATAGGCATACTTAGGGTCGGGAATATGGGTGGTTGGAAGGAGGGATGGACGGTCCGACGGAAGGAAGAATGGTTGGAAGGAAGGAAGGAAGGAAGGTAAGTAGGAAGGAAGGATGGAAGGAAGTTAGGCTGGAAGGAAGAAGGAGGGGCGGATGGACTGGCGGTCGGAAGGATGGAGATGGAGGGAGGGATGGAAGGAAGCTTTGAAGGATGAACGAAATGAGGGATGTTCGGAAGGAAGGATGGATAGTCAAAGAGATGTATGGTACAATGGATAGATAGCTGGAAGGCTGGGTGGTAGGAAGGATGGGTGGTAAGTAAAAAAAGAAGTCAGAATTTCTTTATTGTAAGAAGGACAAATTACAAGTGACATACATAATGGGAGGTCCTTCAGTACGATGACGTCCAATCTGGCTACATCCACACCCTTCTGATCCCTCGGACAGGAATTTACTCCCTGTCCTGAGTCAACTATCCTTGTCTCATTCTGGTGGACGGGTGACACTGATGGACAGGAGCTGCCGGTCCAGGGTTAGCTAGCGTATTACAGTGATCCTCTTTACTTATTACTAATTTACATTCATATACCCAGTACGATGATTTTTCTTTTATATTTTACTTAATTATTACCTCATCAAGGTGGCTTTATTTGGCTTTGGAAAATTTTCTAGAACGGAAGTTGTTAAGATCTAGGAACGGAAGGCACATGGAAGGACGGAATGCACTGGATGGATGGTGCTGGATGAATGGTGCTGGATGAAAGAAACTATATTACTAAAAAGCAACATAAAATTCGAATGGATTGTCAGGGCCTGGATGGATGGTACTGGATGTTAGGAATATGGAAAGGATGGCTTAGGAGTGAACAGAAGAAAATAAGTGGATGGAAGGTAGAAGGGACAGATGGACGCCAAGAGTGGAGGGAGGGAGGAAGGGATGGAGGGGAGAAAGACAGTACGAGACACAGAGATTGGATTCTGTGACACTTGAAACCTAGCATGATAAAAGGAAAAAAAGACTGTCACGATAAAACAAGGGGGAGGGGGACCTAGAAAACGTTATATTGAACCGTACCGCCACTCTTCCCTTGTTAACCATTTTGCTAAGTACGTCTAAATATATTTTTGCGTGTTAACAATGGAAACTAGGCTGATTCGTGAGGGAAAAATGAAAATATAGAGAGGCAGGAGTGAAGTGAAGTATGTAAAGCAAATCGCAAAGAATGGGCTACTAAAATCCTGTCCTAAATAATTTTGAGCCTCTGGCAGGAAAAATTTTTACTCCTTTACAAAACCTGATCAGATTTTAATTTCCCAAGCAAAGTCCGTAAGAAATCAAGCTATTTATAAAAACTGCTAAGACTTTCTGCACATCATGACAAGTTTTCTTCAATCGCTGCTAATTTCCTTTACACCAACTTTCCTCGCACCGCCAGAAAATTTCTTTGTAAGTGAAGCCGACCAAAAACTTAGCCACTTTCGACCTTTCTATCTCGTTCCCTATATCCGTCTCAATTCCTTGCATCCTTTCAGATCCATGGTGCCCTTATTATATTTTATTCTTGTCACTGACGAATTTGGCATTTCACGCAGAGAGTGAAATAAATACAAAAAATATAAGTAAATAAACAAATAAGAGGACTGCACATCCAGAAGCTGACCCTCTCGTACTTCCTAAGTCTAATTTCTCGCCATGCAGTCATTCACTTACCATTCAAGCTCAAGGATTCCTACCGCCACCTCATATACCCCCCCCAAAAAAAAAAAAAAAATCATGATGGGGGCCCCTCCAGTATTCTAGGTAACGCCTGACGATTTTATTTAGGTGATAGTGAGTACAGGAAATTTAGAGCGTTAATACTGCCACCACTAACGCTCTCACGGTTGGGACAACTCCTGTGTTTTGTTCCAGCCAAAATCACACGATTTTATTCAGCTGATAGTGAGCATAGGATCCTGCGGGTGTAAACAGTGCCACCATAAACCGTCTCATGGTTGGGACATCCTAGCACTCTACTCCAATTAACGCCAAACAATTTCATTCAGCTGTGAGTAAATACAGAAGACTGAGAGTATTAACAGGACAACTACACACACCCAGAACCTGCTCGCCTTTACTTCCTTAACCCAGTCTTTTGCATACCCCTCTCTCTCTTCCTGCCTGCTTCCCTGTACACACACACACACACACACACACACACACACACACACACACACACACACAGGGTGGAGGAGATCCCGCCTGATACGTGGATCATTGACTGGATCACCGGGGATGGCAAAGCGTGTATCTCTCACCCATCACGACAGAATATCAAGGGCGACGTCCCAGTCACTCCAAAGTTTTCGTCCCCGTCACTACGATGATGTTATTATGATTCTATTCTTGCTGCTGCCAGACGATTTTATTCAACTTAGAAAAGACCTGTAGTGGTGAAGCGGTTAATGAAAGCTTTATATAACCTCCGGAGTAAGTAAATTTTCTGCTAAGGTGTAGTACAACCGCCTGTAGATAAAGGTAAAGTTATGCAAAGGGTCACACGCCATGAGATGCACGAGTACAATACAAGGCATGTCCTCAGGTTACCGCAGATGGCCACGCCTCTATCTAACACACCAATTACCCACAGTTTTATGGGGGACCTTCCAGTAAGTCCAAACTTCTTGTGCCCTTTAGTAAGTTCGGTATTCATACGTACTTTGAATCACAAGCCCAGCAGGTGAATATTACGTATGAAAGGCTATGACCACAGTTTGTAAATTATAGTGACAAAATTACATGACCTCATCAGCGTTATCGAATGCTGACGTTAATTAGTCTTACTTATACCCACCAAGACTATTTTAGCTGTAGCCTCTGCAGCTACGGTAAACACACACACACACACACACACACACACACACACACACACACACACACACACACACACACACACAACAATATTAATGTCGAAGGCAGGACTGAAATAGAATGGGATTGCTGAAGTGACACTCAAGAAAACTGCAGACCATCACCTTGCCCCACTTGTTAGTTATGATGGTATTTATGTTGTTCCGGGACAGCACAGCGTACAGAAGCGTCCTCGTCTTCCACCTTAAGTTACCCTCGCCTCGTCTCATTCTTTAGTAATCATCCGCTGTAGCACAGTGTCCACACACGTCCTCCTTACCCTCGCCTCGACTCATTTAGTAATTTCGGGGTAGCACACTGTCGGCAATCATCTTTCTCCTTCTCCTCCTCCTCCTCCACGCACTGCACCTTCCTCATACACAAGATACAAGCGGGCCAGACGGAACATCAATGGCTGTAATTATTGGCCTTAGCAAGTATATTATACTTCATCCGCCTCATCTTGGCAGAGCTTTTCGTCCCTGTGCAGCTTGTTTCCCAATGCTAGGTGGAAGATGCGAAAATAAGGATCTACACCCACACCACTGCCTGCGTGTGACTAGCATCGTATTCTAGTGCTGGGTCTTGTTGCAGCTCATCATTCTAGATGGAGAGGTCACTTTTGACCTAGTTAAAGTGGACGGAGTATGGCATGTCTCTCCTAGTTATTTACCTGCATATTACATTTTTTTTTTATTTAACTGGATACCATAAATTATAATATAATAAATCTGTACAATATGGACACAGTTTGCATAAACATATTACCGGCAATGGACACTATTTGTGTTGTTACCATATTCAGAATCAAACTAGCTAGCAGGAGGTACTAAAACACCTTATATACCCAGGGTAATACCGGCTGATGTGTGTCTTTGGGAAGTGTTCACCTGTTTTCTTACGCTTACAGTAAATTGGGTATAAGATTATCTGATTATGCCCTAAGATTCATTCTTACAGACAGTCCATATTTTACAAGAAATTCAGGGAAAAAAAAAAAAAAAAGGCCAACCAATGGCATTTTATGATAATAATTCACTGCTTTTGAAACTTGTTTATCGTGAGCACAGGTTAATATCCTTGATGAATACTAACCCGTCGTTCGGTTTCTGTGGTCAATGCAGGCGTGGTAGGGGAGAATGTTTGGATTTATGACAACAACATTATTTTCTTTGCCTTGTTTATTTATAAAAGACCGAAGGCAACAGCTTCACTACGATAATCTACACCGAATTCTTAGGTTGTATTTTCTCCGTTTCCATATTCTTTCATCCAAACACTTTCTCATCTTTGTACTATCACTTTATCTCTTTACCTACTTGCTTCCGACTTCGGACAATTCTTCCTTGGCCAAATAGGCCTATATAATTTTCCATTTTTTCTTTATTTAGGCCTATTAAAGGGATATTTGGGATCCAACGTCAAACCATATAAACAGACAACTTTTGGGATGATGTTTCTGTCTGTTCACTAATTATCATGGCACTTTGCAATGTGTTGTATTTGTGTGGAGACCATCTTGTATTCCCCTGGCAATGCTGGCAATTTTGTATTCTTGTTATTTCCACAAGACTGTATTCAGCTTAGGAGAGACTTTTCCAACTGTAGAGGTCAGAACACTTCGTCGTAAACTCTTCACTTCTAGATATCCTTTTTACAAGCTGAAAAAAAAAGTGTGAAGGCAGCAAGACTAAACCAAGGCATTGCGTCATCGCACTGAAGGAGTTATAAGTCGTACTCTTTACCTTCAACAACTTCTTCCCTCCTAATCTCGGTCTTCTCAAACATTTTCCCACATATCGCCACAGGTATCTGAGGGTGCATACTCGTGGGTTTAAGAGGCTGCGTAGCGCCTCGTCCTTACCGACTTAGCCAGCGTTTTACATCTTATTATTCTTTTGTGTGTTGTTTATGTCTGTCTAATCGATAGACAGTAAACTGCATACACAACATGCAGAGGAATATTACCGTGTCATATACAGGTGAACACTGGTGAAAGCCAGGTGCTAGGAAGCCTGCCAAGCCCAAGGGAATATTATGGTCCTTAATGTGTTGATATTGTGACACTGGTAAAGACAACACACAATCAATGGACACACCTTTTAACATTACATCCACTGTTACGTGACTCTACACTGAATGACAAGCCAAATGGTGTTCTGTAACCCAGGATACCATTTAGTACGATGGTTAGTAACCATATAGGAAGCAACTAAGCTTATGGTGGTTTAGTGGATTAAGGTGCTCCAACCCGATGTGGCTCATAAGACCAAAACCGTGGTGTGGTTGGATTATTTTGCTTACATAATGCCACTCAGGGATTAGCAACTGTCCACTGGTCTTAAATGTCTAGAGTGATATGCCTAGCCCCGGACCCCTACGCTCCTGACGTCTTAATAAATGATGAACCAATAAGTTCAGTGGTTCAGCCATCTGTGGGACGGCTTGGGTACAAAGGGTCATGGTACCCTGTCAGCTCCTGATGGCCAGACCTGAGGCGGAAACCGAGGCCAAGGGGCGTAAATACATATCTCTGGCGCGCACATTGTGAAACAGAAAATACAATGATATTAATCACCTCACTGGAATGCCGGGAGAGACAACTGTGGAAAAGATTAATGATACAGATTTATTTATTTTACAAGGAAAATACTGCGGAGGTGTGCGCCAGTCCCTTCATCCCGAGTGTGTTGTATTTCACTGATTCTTGCCTCTCCTGACGGCTGTGTTCATTGCAGGGATAACATCTCGAACGGCAGCGATTAGACAGCCTTTATTACCTACATCAGTACCAGGGATTTATCACAAGCTGAATAATATCGTATGAAGGCAGGAAGAACGAATTATAAATCATTTTGCTGAAGGATGTAAGTGAAGACAACTTTTCTATGGCCACAAAACAACCATCAGAGCACAGCACAACAACTTTGTAATTATTTCTTGACTCCATTCCCGACTCCTACACTCCCGTCCTGGCCTTTCCTTCTCCATTTCCGTTCTCTTCCTCTCCTTTTTTTTTTTTTTTTTTCATTCCTTAGACTTGTGCCTTCACAGAGCTGGCGTGGTATTTATAGACCCGTAATCATTTTAACGGAGAACAAATCCCCTTAATACTAATGTCTAACCCATATTGCTGTGCTTTTTGTATTCTGCCATTTAATTTTCTCTCTTAGTTGATTGTGAAGTGTATGGTAATTGTATGAATGACACCAACACATATACAAACAATCTTATACACAAGGTAAGCTTAGGATAGTTTATAAATACGATGTCTGGACCGTTTCGGGGCCTCGTAAATTTGCAGCTTATTATAAGAATACAATACTGTGGCTGCAGCAAGCTGTGCCGTGCTGCCAAAATTGATCCGTATATTTATGCCGTTAGGAGAACAACAAAGATGGTGTCTTTGGTACTCTCTTCATTTCGCTCTCTTCCCTTCCTCCTCACCTTCCTCACCTTCCCTCTTCCCAACCTCGCACTCAAGCTGCTTCTCACTTTCCCTTTCACGTAAGCTCAGCATCTCCCTTCTTCGCTTTGCCCCTCACTGTGATACACATTGAAAAGAGCCACACAAACGCCTCTCTCTCTCTCTCTCTCTCTCTCTCTCTCTCTGAAATATTCCTAGCATGCTCTCACGAGACACTATGTCATGCAATCACCTTCAATCACAAACTTTTATTCACCCACTAAATTTCTGTTGTCACTCACTCACTTTGGCAAACACAGGCTTTCGCAAGAATACTCAATCATATTCACACATTCTTTAAAGTTCAAATGTTTTCAGTCGACCACTTGCACCAGTGGCGTATTTATGTCCGTGGAAAGGGGGGGGGGCCACAGGGGTGAATCCAGAATTTTGTTAAAGGGGGGTGGGGAGCAAAGCGAGACTCTACAGCTGGGGGGTCTGGGGGGGCGGTGTAAGCCGCCCCAGGAATTTTTTGGAAATCAAGCACTATTAGGGGCATTTTGAGGCCTCAGGAGGGATACATTGCACTTATTTGATATTCAGTGGCAAAACAATATAAAGAAGTTTAAGTATCTTGGCTGAAACAAAAATGAGCTGTTTGAAAAATAGTTAAATAGGGAATTCTACAGTACCCGGTATGTATAAAAAAAAAAAAATGGTAGATCATATGCAGTTGTTGATTTCTACATTCCTGGAAGCTGCAATGTTCATTTTTATATGAAACATTTAAAAAATTAAACTAAAACTAGCATTAATGACTTAGAGAGAGAGAGTACTATATATGAAACATTGAGCAAATTAAACTATAACTCGCATAAATGAAGTTGAGAGAGAGAGAGAGAGAGAGAGAGAGAGAGAGAGAGATTACAAAAGTCGTGTGAAAGTTGATCATTTGAAACCAAGCAGGCTATTTTTACGGCTGAATTCATTGATTACTTGTATATGTATTTAGATCTGCAGATATGTAGGCCTACTGGGACAAAAGGGGGGGGGCAATGGCCGAGTGCCCCCCCCCTATATACGCCACTGACTTGCACTCACATATATATTCTGTCTCTCCAACATTCTGACATAATTATATTCTCACACGCTCACATTTTCTGGACACTAACACACTTGCCGTCTGACACACTCACAGGCTCTCAAGCACTCTCATACTCTCTGTCCCAACACACTTCCTGTCTCACTCTCACACACTAACGCACTCGCGCTAACTCACCCTGATTTATTCTTCAGTATTACTCTCTTTCGTAGTAGCCTATATTGCGTCCCCCCTCCCCCCCCTCTCTCTCTCTCTCTCTCTCTCTAATATTTTGAAGCTAGAGAAATTAGGAAAGGACACAAGAAAACCTGATAAAATGTGTAAAAATTATACAGTAACTCCCAGGATTGAATTATCCGTACCAGCTTGGGCACATGACCCAGTTCCAGGCTCACACCCATTAAAACTTGCCTCACAAATTCAAATCAGAATATCCTGAAGCCGGGCCAGTGTGAGCCTAAATTTGGCTGTAATTCCCTTGCAATATATATAGCGGTCATCTTTGCCTGCCTGCCCGCCACGATATTATATACCAATTCTGTGATGGACGGCCACACTGGTGACACCATGAGGACCGGCCCTGCTGTAGGACTGAATCACTTACCATGCTGAATTGTAACTCAGGCCCACTGCCTGTCTCGTTCTTATTGCAAATCCCGACGTGTTATAAAATTTAGGCTAAAATACATGACCACCTTTTTATACAAATGAAGTGAACCTACAGCAAGATTTTACCTATTCAAAGAAAATATTTAAAAAGAGAGAAGCAAACGAAACTCCACAGTTCTGAAAATATACCATTCGATAGATGGACGGTTTTATGCAAAAGCAAAGATAAACTGCAAAGTTTTGCATGCCCCCCTTAAATGAGACGTCATGCACTCAGATCAACTAGTTCAGATGAGCAGTATATAGACGAGAGTAACTTATGCACCAGTGTGGAGTACACACAAAGAGTAACTGGCGGCAGTCCGTTAAGAGGCGGGGGAGGGGCTGAAGCGGGAAACCTGTAACACTCTGGTAACAAGAACTGCCGTGTAGATGTGCCGCCCTTCCCCACACCTTCCCCGTCACTACACTTAAGGGATAAACGAATATATAAAGTCCCCACACAACATCAGTATTTGTGACGGCATCAAAACAACACTGCCTGTCTAACACACCTACCCTCATCGATGCTGGTTTTAAGAGAGGCACATTGAAATATTCATAAAACACGTCACGGGGAATAGAAATACAACTACCAAGAATACTTAAGGAAGGAGGGAGATCCATGTTATTTACTCCACGTACAGTCCATTAAATATATCTATCTATCTATCTATCTACATCTATCTATCTATGTATATGGCTCAGATGATATCCTAGATAATTAGTGTAACTCATGATGTTCCTAGGTTATTAATCTATCATCATCTCAATGCACTTATATTAATACTACTGACTGGGAAACTTTAAGTAAGCTATATATATATATATATATATATATATATATATATATATATATATATATATATATATATATATATATATATATATATATATATATATATATATATATATATATATATATATAATATATATGGCATCCTTAACAAACCACGTTTATCAACGCATGACAGAATCATGTCGGATTTTGCAATTACCATCGTTTGTAGCATCAGACTGTTTCACGTGATGTGTGCACCCATACTTCGTGATTGACTGCATATGAGTGCACCTAATCTGTGTGTGTTTTGTATTTACAGTTTGTGCACTGCTGTGAGAGAACACGACTTATCTGTAAAAACAGAGTAATATGAACAACAGATAACTTATTTATGATTATAAAAATATGTGCAACAATAATGATGATACTAATGATGATAATGACAATAATAATAATAACAATACATGGTACTAATGATGATGATGATGATTAATAATAATAATAATAATAATAATAATAATAATAATAATTATAATAATAATGATGGTGATGATGATGATGATGATGATGATGATGAAAAGAACTAGAAAACCAAGAAATGATATCAAAATTTTCGATAAATCTTTTCTGGGTAGTAGTCAACGGGTTGCCAAGGGGGTGTCGGGCACCACACAGAAGGGTGAGCAGACCTTCACGTAAATTCTGACTACCACTCAGACGGTACAGTGTAATCTAGAGGACCAGCATCCACCGAAATACATTCAAACATTTACCAGAAGTGTTATAACGAAAGACCGAGGCACTGATGTGATAATTTTATAATTTGTAAAGGACATTTTTCCTTTTACTATATCAAGGAGATATTTGGTTTGATTTTGTTTCACTACTCCTCCATACCATCCAACAATGACATCAGAAACACCCCTGGTGTTAGCAATACATAATACTGTGTGAAATTCCCAAATACTAATATACAATATGCAGCTAATACCGGAGTGGTGACATGAGGTGATGCAAAGTAGCTCCAGCAGTTGATGCAATAACATAAAGGGGGGGGGAGGAGGAAGGGGCTACTGGGCCACAGGTAAAAAGAAAAAAAAATGAATAGTCTATGACCTGAGCAGGATACATAGCCTACAGGAAGACAGGTGACGATGACAGACACCCAAAACGTTATACTCGGCTGACACACTAATGGTCAACACATCGCCATGTCAGGTTTCACCAAAACCAATCCTGCATCTTTGGAGGATTATGATTATAGACGACCGACAGACAGACAGACGACCAACATTACAGATATAATTTTTAAATCACATTCAAACTGTCCAGAATTATCAACAAACCAAGTTTAATTAATATCCAGCTGCTTATTTGGAGGAATTACATGACAAAAACATTCCGCATCTCCCCATACGTTTGCCTCTCGTTCCCTTGATTTAATATTTCGTTCTTCCCTTCCCCTGCACGCTGGTATATGGTTCTGTCTCTCAGCCTTTCATACAACCTTTCATACGTAATTATTTTCTCCCCCCCCCCTCTCTCTCTAATGAGAAATATACTCACCCTCTTTATTTGCCTTTTTCCTTTGCTTTTTTTTCCAGGCCGTTATTATTTTTTTGTCTTTCTTTTCCTTCATCATCCCGGACATTCTGTCTCTTTCTCTCTTTGTTGTTTGTCCTTTTTTTTTTTTTTTTTTTCGTTCACCAGTGTCGTCCTCATGAATCTCATTAGTATGATTACTATTTTCTTTTTTTTTTTTTTTTTTTGCTCTCGCCGACGTCAGACGATTATATTTAGGTAAACGAAAATCTTTATTAATCCCTTGAGCATGACAACGTCCGGAGTTTGTTGCGAAACACGAATCTCAGAATCATCAGATTTCAGTGGAATCTGGTGGGCAGGTGTGTGGTGGGTCAAGGAAGTGTTTATTTGATTTTGAGGTGGTTCCGGCTCCAAATGCAGGAATAGTTCAGCAGAGTTTTTGACGCCGGTGGGGGTATGCTCTCTCTGGTACTGTGTAACTGGGCAGATTAGGACAGCAGACGTGACTGATTATGTGAAATGGGAAAGTCTTCTTCCACAAGGTAAGAGGAATTAGTCGTATAGCAGTAAATCATATATTTTATGGGCGTTGGCAAAGGTATGCGCTCTGTGAGTGCTTTCTAGTTTTACTCCTGCTGCTGTCAGACGCCATTTATCAGCTTCGAAATCTCTCATAGCGAAAAAGTTAAATCACCGTTTTATCTATCCTTTTATAATTTTCTTTTTATCCGTCCCTGATGTCTATCAAGATTTCCTATATTATCAGGTTCCCTTCAGATTCATTTCTGTTATCTTTCCTTTTTTCCCTGGCTTTTTTTTTTTTTTTTTTTCACTTACTCTCTCCTTGCCTGTCATATAATATTCAACTCCCTCTTTTTTTCTTCCTGTTTACGCGTCCACTCACCTCTCTATTTTGTTCCTTCACCTTCCATATTATTATACAGCCATACATCTTCATTCTCTTACCCTCCTTCACTTTTCCTTTCTTTCTCGTCGTGTTTCCCTTATCCTCATCTCTCCCTCCCTCTCTCTCTCTGATTCCTTCTTTTTCTTCTCTGCACCTCACCAACACCTTCGCCATCTTTCTCCTTTAATCCTTCAATATGGTGACGTCTTTATTGTTCTCCTCTTCTTACTATTTTCACGACGAATTCGGGAGGAACAGGAAAAGGAAAGACGATATGGGAAACTTTGGAAAAATGGAATAATAAAAGAGAGTTAGGAGGGAGAAGGATATGTATACTTGGGAAATGACCAGAAATGAAAGAGTTTAGGAAGGCAAAAGGAGGAAAGAAAGTATGGGGAAACAATGGAAAGGACAGGTAATGAAAAAGCGCTTGAAATGTTTGAGAAAGGAAGGAGTAATGGTCGAGAGTATTGATAAGAAGAGGGAAGGAGAGTATGGGAAAGAAGGATAAGTAATGAGAGAGAGAGAGAGAGAGAGAGAGAGACAGACAGACAGACAGACAGACAGAGACAGAGACAGAGACAGACAGACAGACAGAGAGTATGTGATTGTATGAGGAGAAAACAGTTATATTATCATGGATTTCCTGTATTAGGGAACAAAAATTAATCACCGAATTAACGAACATTTAAAGACAAGCATAACTAGATATATAAAGAAAATAAAATGAACATGTGGGATAAATACATGTTGAAAAGGTCTGCAATCTACACAGGAAGATAAAGAAATATGTGCAACGAGAAGGGAAGTATTCTAAGGTAAACAAAACAGAAAAAGTAAACCTGGTGTCGAGGGAATTTAAAGGTGCAGAAATACAATTCATGTAATATGAATTCACAAACAAAATTCGGAGTTAATTATGGCTGTATGTATAAATCTATCAGTCAACTACAGATAAACAGATTGATATGATATATAAATAGGTATATAATATAATTTGTCCATACGACGTTCCTTGGGTTCATTATAATTCTGAGGAGAAGCAAGGACAAACTTGGCCCTTTGCGCAGCGAGGACGGGATAATGCTGACTACCTTACCTAAATGTGAGGGTGAGGGAGGATCTCCAGAATGGGGAGGAAGGATTATGAATAACATTTTTTAAGGCAGAGAAGAAAGGAATAGGTCAACCAATGATACTAAAGGTAAGTCCAAGGAAGGTAACGGAAGGAAACGTGGAGGTAAGACGAGAGAAACGCAGGATGAACAGAATAAGTGAGACAGGACAAGAGTTTATGAATGGAGAAGGTGCGTAACATCCAGGTGTAGGCAGGCATACCGTGGAAGGTGATGAGGATATTGTGAGATGTGATGAAAATAGAGAACGCAGTGGATGGGGAGGAAAGAGAAACCAAGACAAGTTTATCTTCTGCGAAAGAGAAGGCACCTCCTTGTTTTTCACTCAGTTAAATCAGGAAGGCATCCAAGAGAAAACACATGAAGGAAACTAATATGGAACGAAGTCTGGAAAAGTGAGAGGAAAATTAATACGACGAAAAAAGTAACACCGTATCCCAGGAGACAAAATAACCTCGCTCCATGACTCAAAGTGGCCGAGATAGAGCAGGAAATGAGGGAGCACAATTAGGTTGTGGAGTGAAAAAGACAGTTCCTTCGTGTTCTCTCTCTCTCTCTCTCTCTCTCTCTCTCTCTCTCTCTCTCTCATGCATCTAGTACCATACTCTTTTTTCCCCTCTCCCTCCTTCTCCTGCCGACCATGTAAATATAAAGTCATGGAAGAGTTAGGCTTTATCAAACATCCTCCAAGCTTTATCTTTTCTTTCCCTTTTTCTCGCTATTTTTATCCAGTTTCTAATCACTGCTTTTCCTCATCATTATTTTCATTCAATCGCGTATCATTGTTTCCTCTTCCCTATGAACTTTTCTCATCCATTTTTGCCAAATATATTTTTCCTTTTCTTCCTGTTTTATGTTTTATTTAGTTTTACCTTTTCTTCTCTGGTCTTCTTATATTTCAATTTTACCTATTTTGAACTCAATTTCCTATGATTCGTTTCAATATAAATGACTATTATTCTTAAACACATCTACAAATCACATTGCTCTATTTGTCATCCATCGGTCACTCACTCTTGTTATTCCTTATCAAATTTTAACCTTCAGTTCCACGAAAGAATCTTTATAATATTCTTATGCTGCAAAATAAATGTAATGTAATTTAGTTTGGCAGAACACCTAGTAACCTTCAGTTCCACGAAATAATCTTCATAATATTTTTATGCTGCAAGGTAAATGTAATGTAATTTAGTTTGGCAGAACGCCTAGTAGTGAAGGGGTTAATGAAGACTATATCCAATTCCTCAGATTGAACCTGTCTCCAAAGCATAATATTCGTCTAAAGATGAAAAGAAACCGAGGAACACTCAGACAGTGCAATGTCCGTGCCGTACAATTGCTTTCGTGATCTACCCTATGACCTTGTCCAATGGCTTTGACCTCTGATCGATTGTACTGAAAATCCAACCACTTCATCCTTACCCGAGCCTTAACTCTTCCACAAAGCTTGGACTAATTTGGAAAAATCTGCTTGAGTTACACTGTTCACTTATGCACTTGGGATAGCCTAATGCCCTGGCAATGATGAGCTTGGTGAGAACTGCCTAATACTTCCAGTTAGAAAAATCGTATCTAAGATTAATTAAATAATGATACAACAGGAGTAAAACACACAGGCGACATCTGGTATAGCCTAAACTATGCTGGTAATAGTATCAATAATTGTATTTGTATATTCACCAACGAATGATATTGTTTCAGTGTAATGGACTTAACCCTTTCAGCCAGTGGACATCCATTACCTACCATTATTTTCTTTCAGCTTAGGAGACATCTGGCAGTGAGAAGAATAATAAATATTTTTAAATCCTTCACTAAAAGGGGTTTCTCCTTCGCTGTAAATCGCACATAAAAAATATATATGAAAAAGTCATCACCAAGGTGAAGTGGTAACCTGTTCAGCCTGAACACGTCTGTTTCAGTCTGTTGTATCTATCATCTGATGATTCTATCAAATATGATTCTTTTTTTACTAGAGTTGTTAGAGATAGTATTACCAACCCCTTCAGTCAAGGAGGTCGTACCTAATAAAACTGTGTGAGGGGAGCAAAAATTAAGTATATATTCAATATGGACGGTGAGTACTGGTGCCAAAGTGATGACACGTGAGAATGTGTGGCACGCAGGAAGACTGCTGGGCCTTGTGGAACGGACTGTCAAGTAAAAAAAAAAAAAAAAAAAAAAGGAGGGGGGTAAAAAATGACAGGACGCGATTGAGCCCTCAGGATGTTATGGTGGTCCATCAGACAAGCCTTAGGGGGCTCACCGTAGGCGGTGCTATCACCACACTTTTCACCACAACAAACAAGCCTTAGCGGACTCACAGTGGGCGGTGCTATCACCACACTTTTTACCACAACAAACAAGCCATAGGGGGCTCACCGTGGGCGGTGCTATCACCACACTTTTCACCACAACAAACAAGTTAAGGGGTTCACGTGGGAGGTGTTATCACTACACTTCACCACAGCAAACAAGCTTTAAGGGGCTGTCACGAGTCGGCGCGATTAAGTGTTTGAATACCCTCGTGACATTAACTTTGGTGGGAAACCGCGAATTCTAGTGGAATCCCAGTATTTATCGCTCAGTTTAACAGCCACATATTCACCCGATTGGGAGCGTTTTGAGAACAATTTTTCATTGCGTCATAAATAATCGTCTTTGTGTGCGACTTTAGCACCTCCACTGAGTACTTTGTTATGGGCGTGTTTCGCTCATTCTAGCCGTTAGCAAGTGCGGCTTGACACTTGCCTCTCTCTTATGATTTGAGTCATTCAAGATTTGCGCGCTGTGGAAGCAAGTAGTGTGTGTGGCCGTGTTCTTCCTCAGCAACGACGCCTAGTTCCCGCCGCCGCCGTATTCCCACCTAGCGTGATTGGAGAGAGGCTCAGCATGTGCAGTGTCCTTCCTCAGTAACGACGCCTAGCCATCAGCTTTGTCCACTTTTCTGACCAGTATTTCTTTTCGTTCTTTCCTAGGTTTAAGAGTTAGCTTTTGAGTGAGCGAGTGAGTGCAATCTCCTTATTTTAAATTCATTTTGAAATGTAACGTAAATTTATTTCTTTGTAATCAATAAATTTAACAGTTCTTTTTCTTGAGCTTAATGTAATGTAAAGTCGTGTTTTATTTCTCCAAAAGCTTATTCTAGTTGCAGCTCCTAGCTTGCATAAACGCTTTGCTATTCATAACTGGTACTTAGGTCAGTCCTTTTGTATTAACTCAAATCCTTTGTGCCATCCAGGAGTTAATTGCATCAGCAAGAACTTGTTTATCATTAATACCATTAGTTATTGATTGTCAGGCGTGGAGTCACTTTCTCCATAGGCCAACAGTACCAATAAACAGCACGTGTGAATAATTGGTCTCTGCTGTGTACTGTTGAGAAAGTTTATAAATTCTCGTCCTTAGAGAATCGGCGAAGTAAGCCGGCATAAAGTAATCATTGCTTGATTTTCACAAGACAGTTCATTGTCCTGCTCTCAGTATTATTGAATATTATTCTTTAATATTGCATATTCATAAAAACCCCGTGACAGGGGCTCACCGTGCATGGTGCTATCACTATGGTTTTCACCACAACAAACAAGCCTTAAGGGGTTCGTGTGGGCGGTGCTTTCACCACACTTTTCACCACATAATTCCACTGCCACCTAGGCCTCTTCCTCTGCCTTGCCACTGACACCAACTCGATATCCTGAGGCGCCACTGGAAAGGTTCGTTGTAAACTGCTGTGGTAGGTCTCCATATTATAATTGCAAATCATACTAGATAGATAGATAAATAGATAGATAGAGAGACAGATAGAAGCAGGAAGTCAAATGATGAGAAGGTGTTGTGTTTGCGAGAAGCGAGCAGCGCTAAACGCTTACACGGGGGAAAGCTGACGACAGCGGCCAGTAAGGAGATGATTCAGTTAGCTGTCAGCAGTCCTCTCGTGAGAAAGATCTAGTCCACCCACGAGGAACACATGTGACACACCCCTGCTATACCAGAATTTAGGAAAGAGAGCTCAGACCTAGATTAGCCACCGAACAGGCTAGACAGAAGGAGACAAGCGACCCTATAGAGAGGTCGAGACGGAGATTAGCTTGAGAACAGAGAGAGAGAGAGAGAGAGATAGCGAGACAGGGAGGTAGCTACCCAGGACTTATACTATTATACCTGTTTAATATTTCCAAGACAAATAAAGATAGTCCCATACTATTCTTTACCTCTCCCGTCACTACATGACATCTGGTGGGGAAACTACTACAAGATATAAAAGCCGCTCGACCACAAGTCTAAAATATACGCCTCTACAAGCAAATACAAAGTCGCTGCTTTATGATACAAAGTCTATTATGACATTTGGTAGCAGCGAACGTATACGAACCTCGTCTACGAATCAACATTAAATTCCTACAAAATATCAAGATTGACAACAACCAACAATATCAGCTCCTGCCCCCTCCGTCTCCCAGATCATTACGCTGATGCAGAGGTCAAGAGATCACTCGACGCCTTGCAAGTAGCTTAACGACAAACCAGCAAATCTGCGGACATCGTCTCCGAATTAAAAGCAAATTTCTACAAAAGCAACCGAGACTACAAGGTTAGCTTCAGTTCTACAAAGTCTACAGCCATCTACAATCAACTACAGCCATCTACAATCAACTACAATTAACAACTCTACGTCGTCTGTATAATCTTCTACACGCACCTACAAGTAGCGGCAGTCTTCATCCCACAACGAATAAATCACTAGAGAAAAGGACAGAGAAAACTTCCACATAGAATAAAGGGAACAAACAAACGAAGAGTGAGACACGATTTACAACTCATCTTACTCACTCGTCTTCACTCAAGTTACTCATCGCTACTCATTCACTCACCACAGCTACCAGTGTGGGAAGTTGAGGTCATCATGCGTGCTTGCTGAACAGACGCCACGTCAGTCAACACACCACCTGCACCACCACTCACACCATTCTCACCACGGTAAAAATTAGTAAGTTACATCGTTACTTCATTCATACAATACACAGTGATAGACAATAAGCTTCTGCACAAACATATAAAACGTGTTGTATAGTTACAGCTTAAATACACATACTTACTTCAATTATCTGCATAACTCAAACACTAAATAATCACCAACAATAAATATTCTACACTGTATATATTCATTCATTTATTATAACATTTATTTACTACCAACGAGTGTTACCATTTATACCTACATAAAATACGTGTTTCATATATACAACTATACATTAGTACATCTACAAGTGATAAAGAAAATACACCATCACAGTTACTCAGTGAGCGATTAAAAGAACTGTATTAAACATTTATTAATTAAAGCTACCTAGTGGAAACATATAAATTAAGTTACAAGGTAAACTAGAGAAAAGAAAAAAATGGCCAACACAAATGCCGTTAGCAAGAGTGAACATCTTCAACACAATCGTGAAGACAATGATTTCCACACAGTGCTGACACACATATTACTCACGATAGGTACAGGTGAACAAGTCAGTGTGTATAGTTAATACTGTATATATGTATATATATTTTTTTTATATAAAATAACAAAATATGGGACTATATAATATCATTTTATAGTATCTGTGCAATATAAACTAAACTTTGAAAAAGTATCCCAAGGAAATTAGCCAGTAATTATGTAACCATGAACAACATGGAAAAAAGCGTACACAAGCAAAGAAAAACAAACTATAGAAAAAAAAAAAAAAAAAAAAAAAAAAAAAAAAAAAGAAGAAAGAAAGAAAGAAAAGTAAGAAAGAAAAAAGAGAAATAGAGTAAGATCACATAACAAACAAATGAAAATAAGTGTAAGTGTTACTACATAAGTCAAAATACCACGTAAACTACAAACAAAAAAGCAAATTGTTGTCTCCACATACAAGTGGCACGACACATCATCACTATCATCGACCGCAGCATATGTTAGGACTGCAGTTATTACAATTATGTTACTCCATATTATAATTATGTAACGACAAACGATTGCATTATGTTACACTTTGCCAATTATGTAACAGTTGCATTAACAAGATGTAACTTTTATGTAACTTTAACAACAATTATGTACCTACAAACGATATGTAACAATTATGTAACGACAAAACAGTTGCATTAACAAGATGTAACTTTTATGTAACTATAATTATAAGGCCAACACAATTATGCATTAACACAATATTTGGTAACAATTCATAAAATGTTACAATTATGTAGTACCACAATGTTAGTACAATATTATAAATCATACAATTATAGCACAATTCTATATTACCAGTATCATCATACAAGTTAGGTGAAATATTAGACATTACTAAAGTGATAACTCAAATATGTAATGTATAACCTAGCAGTATTACCATTGCACAATTATATGCGTACGTCTGTTGTACATGCACGTCTTACAAGTGTTATACAACAACCATTGCATTTATTCAAATATGTATACAACTTGTTTAAAGGTAATATTACTGAATAATCACTATTTACTATGAATAATATATGTATACAATATTCATACAATTATGTTACTTTACAATATTATGTATTTCACTTAATTAGCTTATAAGTTCATTATAATGTATATATAATATGTATTAATATGTTATGACTATTAAATGTCGATGGTACGCCATTTTGCGCGGCAGAGCAATGTGGTAGGTCTCCATATTATAATTGCAAATCATACTAGATAGATAGATAAATAGATAGATAGAGAGACAGATAGAAGCAGGAAGTCAAATGATGAGAAGGTGTTGTGTTTGCGTAGAAGCGAGCAGCGCTAAACGCTTACACGGGGGAAAGCTGACGACAGCGGCCAGTAAGGAGATGATTCAGTTAGCTGTCAGCAGTCCTCTCGTGAGAAAGATCTAGTCCACCCACGAGGAACACATGTGACACACCCCTGCTATACCAGAATTTAGGAAAGAGAGCTCAGACCTAGATTAGCCACCGAACAGGCTAGACAGAAGGAGACAAGCGACCCTATAGAGAGGTCGAGACGGAGATTAGCTTGAGAACAGAGAGAGAGAGAGAGATAGCGAGACAGGGAGGTAGCTACCCAGGACTTATACTATTATACCTGTTTAATATTTCCAAGACAAATAAAGATAGTCCCATACTATTCTTTACCTCTCCCGTCACTACATGACATCTGGTGGGGAAACTACTACAAGATATAAAAGCCGCTCGACCACAAGTCTAACATATACTTCTCTACAATTAACTACAAAGTCTTTACGACACTGCCAGTCTTTAAGGCGACTCAGTTGGTCGTGTTGTTCCCATATCTGCATCTTGTTCCCTTCGGCCGTCCTTCCCAGTTTTGTTCTTTCCCCCTTTTATATCCTTCCCAGCTCTTCTTCTTTTGCGTTTTCCTTCTGCTTCTCATCCTCCTCCTTATAGCCTGAACACTCAGGAGCACAGTGACGGCTAGTTCTAAACTCTCTATCTTTCGTTGCTAACACCTCCTTTTGTCGTTTAGTACCATATCTGCACTAACTTACTCTTATCTCTCTGTTACCTACGTTCTTTCTTCCGGCTCAGATTACTTCTTCCCTAAAGGAGATGTTTTCGTTCTTTCTTTCTTCCTAACCCCCCCTCCCCCTTTTGCTGTGTTTGTCCTCCTCCCCGTTATTGTTCTTGTTCCTATCTATGTTATCCTTCTACTTCTCTTCAATCCTCTCGATATCGTAAGATGGGACTGGAAAGCCTCGCTGGAATTGTTAGTTTCACGTTACATTCTCTTTGGCCACGTACTTTCGTTCTCTGCACTCTGTCTTCCTTTTGTCCGCCTGTGCCTTCCTTCCTTCCGGCTCTGATTCCTCCAGGCTTTAGAAAACCTCCTTGTTCGTTTTCCACTTTCTCCGCATCACCTCACATCTCATATGTTTCTCCTTCTTTTCATGTGCGCTGCTTCTATATACATTTTTTTTTTTTCAGTGTCTCTATCTTCCTGCCTGTTTCCTCACCTGCACCCTCCCTTAGCTATGTTCGTCCTCCAGTTTTCCTATGCATCTCTTCTTCCAAACCTTCTCTGTTGTTTCTTCTCCATTTCATATACTATTCTACTCCCTCTTTTCTGTGTTGTCTGTATCCTCCCGAAAGAACCTCTAGTCTGTTTTGCTTCTTTTTTACTATGTTATTCTTCCCTTCGCCCTTTCATTCACCACTTAAATTTTTCTCTTTTGCTGCCTTTGCTACGTTACCTATCTTAATGTACTCTCATTCCCCCTCTCTTCTCTCCTGTCTCTCTTCTTGCCTCTCTACTTTTTTAACTCCTTCCTTCTCTACTCTGTCCCATAACTCTGTTTATTCTTTCTCACTATGCATACTTCCTCTTCAACTCTTCTTCTGCTAGCTTTTACTTCTTCAGCGAAATCTCTGTCTGTCTGTCTGTCTGTCTGTCTCCTTTCCTGCCTGTCTCTTTACCCTCAAACCTCTTGTGTCCTCTGCACTGTCTCCTATCTCTTTTCAAGCTCTTATCCTCTCCCCCTTCCACCCAGGCAGTCCTCATCCCAAATTTTCCTCCACCTTTATGCGTACTCGCCCATTCCATTTCTGTTCCCCTCCCTCTCTCCTCCCTTGCAATATTCTCTCCCTGCCTTCGATGATTCTCTTTCCATTTCTTCCGTTCCTGATAATTCCCTCCTTCATCTCCTAATTATTTGCGCCTAACCCGCCAGAGCACTATAAGTAAATGCTGTCACCCTTTTCACTTCCATCGCAGTTTTCTATTTCCCCAACCCCTTTCATTACCGTCATCTTTCCCTTGCATCCCCTCAGTCCCCTCTAAGCCGTCCTCCCTTCTGCACATTCCTTCTGTACTACTCACATCCATCACATTGCTTTTCCTCCCGAATCCTCAGTGTCTTCGCCTGCTTCTCTTTTCAACAACAATGTTTTCTTTACCCTCCTGGGATTCCGAAAAGACGGGAGTTTGACCTCTGACTTTCCTGGAAAGTCTCTCTCTCTCTCTCTCTCTCTCTCTCTCCCTGTGTGTGTGTGTGTGTGTGTGTGTGTGAGTGCGTGCGTGTGTGTGTGTGTGTGTGTGTGTGTGTGTGTGTGTGTGTGTGTGTGTGTGTGTGTGTGTGTGTGTGTGTGTGTTGGTCATGCGAGGGTTAGGTGTACAGTCGGAATAAAATATCCCGTCGTCTTTCCTGCTTTTCTCTAAACAGACTTTGAATATAGTTGTGGTAAATCCGCCGGAACTAACACTGTACACACTGACCTATGGCCAGATATGTCATCAGTGTCGGCTGCTGCAGATGTACTGAACTAACTTTACCAGAGTCAGTGGAGAGAATCACAGGAGACGACAGGACTTATGATGCTGCCTATACAATAACAATATCAACACTGTCTCATATGACTCACTTCCTGCTGAATGAACAATCTGGGTGATAGCAAGACAACAATACAGAGCTATCCCATGCATGAGAGGGTCAATCCCCATTGTGTGTACCCTTGCTCATTATCCTGGATATGCAAGTCTGTGCTGTCTCTGCCGCCCCACGTTTGTATGCAGTCACCAAGGTGTGTTTGGCTGCCTCATTACCAACCTGGCCAATTGTACCTGTCATCTCCTTATGCATAATTGCCTCGCTTGTGTGTGTGTGTGTGTGTGTGTGTGTGTGTGTGTGTGTGTGTGTGTGTGTGAGTGTGTGTGTGTGTGTGTGTGTGTGTGTGTGTGTGTGTGTGTGTGTGATGCGGGAGAAAGCAGGGTCCGATCTTCCCCTTCTGTGACCTACCATCTCTGTTTGGAGGACAATCCCTTACAGCCCCAGATCTCTCTCCTCAGAGGCCAAGGCTTTCCACGGCATCGCTGGCCCTTTGATCCGATAAACGTGATGGAGATAACACACACACACACACACACACACACACGCACAGACACACACACACACACACACACACACACACACACACACACACACACACACACACACACACACACGCACACACACGTCGTATATTACTATGTAATACAAGAGGGAAATAGCTGTAAATAAGGGGACAGTATTCTCATCAAATAACATACTGCTCTTATCAACTTTCATAGCATTTTTCACACCCTAGGAAGGACGATGAATAACTCAATGCGTTGTAAGAAACTAACCAAACTTTTCTTAATCCTTTCAGACAGTGGACGTCATAAATTTATCTGCTGAACTCCGTCACTGACTATAATAATAATAAACAATGATAATAATAATAATAATAATAATAATAATAATAATAATAATAATAACAATAATACCTTGTAGAGTCCCCTATCATTAAGGATGAAGTTGAAGGCTTTATCTGACCCTAACAGTTAAAAAGAAACCCCTCTTCTAAACCCAAGAGACAATATCTGGAGAAAATAAGAATATACAGAACAGGCAGTAATACGGTACGTTTGGATGAGTAAACAATGTTTCTGGGTGTGTAAAAATGAATAATATCGGTTATTGTTGCGTAAATAAAGACTTACTTAGTTTAAGCATACAGTATACTCTCTCTCTCTCTCTCTCTCTCTCCACCATATGGCAATCCAGCCTTCAATTATCTGGTTCGTATTAACAAACATCCAGGAGTTAATGACGTGTTTAAGACTGCCTGACTGTACTGTACTTATGTCTTCACATATACAACTATCAAATAATTCACAACCAAACTACAGTTAAGAGTAAGCTGAAAACGCAATACAAAATAAAACTACTTAATAATAATAATAATAATAATAATAATAATAATGATGATAATATTAACAGTAATAAATAATAAAAAGAAGAAAAAGATGAAGAAGTAAAAGAAGAAGAAGAAGAAGAAGAAGAAGAAGAAGAAGAAGAAGAAGAAGAAGAAGAAGAAGAAGAAGAGGAAGAAGAAGAAGAATACAAGTTTGGATACAGCTCTTTGTTGCAAAACTTAGGATCTTTTAAACCGTACTCTCGTTGGCAGAGGAAATTTCACAGCACTTCATCCACAGCCGTATTTTCAAATAATACACATTAATTTAATGTTTACTATTTACATTTCAAGCCACAGACAGACGGTTTTCTTTTGGAAGTCAGTCCCTGGCGGGTAAAAAAAAAAAAAAAAAAAAAAGATTAAACACTTCAAAACGAGGATTCAGCTTTGGAGGACACAGTAGTAAGGTGAATATATATATATATATATATATATATATATATATATATATATATATATATATATATATATATATATATATATATATATATTTACCGGTATATGCAGTGAAACGAGAAGGATGGCATAACTCCACTGGTAAGAAGTAGACAGCACTCACAGAGCGCATACCTCCACCAATGCATGTACATGTACAACTCAAAACACCATTTTTTTTTTTCAATTCGTTCTTCGCACATGACCCACATATCCACAAAATTTCATTGAAATCCATCAGTGACTTTTTGATATCTCTAGTGGACAAACAGACAAACAGTGATGAATACATAACCTGCTTCAACTTCTGTTGGCGGAGGTAAAAATACAGTACACAGTAAGGCTTAATATATGTTTTGAATTTTTCTTTAAGAGCCTCACCTGCCAACATTTGAGTTCAGAGGCTCACCAGGCATGGAATTAACTTTAATCCAGTTACTTCTTATTAATTTTTGTATTCAGCTGACGGTTTTTGTTTACGTTTGCCCATTCGAACTAAGGAGAGAGAGAGAGAGAGAGAGGGGATAGTGATCGGAAGACTAAAAGAAAAAAAGATGGCTCAGAGAGTTAACTAACAAACTTGTGATTATTTCCCAATCATAACTGATTTATAATTACAAAAAAGGGGAGAGTGAAGTATCTCTGTCTCTTGTTCTTCTCCGGTAACAATATAGCTGCGGCGAGGAACGCTAAAAGATGTTACTGTATCGAATGTTTCGTTGCAGAAGCAGGCGAAAGTCAGTACCAAGTGTATGTTTGGAAGCAGAGAGGAGAACCATAGCTGACCAAAACTGCAGTTAAATCTTCTTGGCACACTCAGCACACCTGGCTAATCGCAAAGCAGAGAAATCGCCCAGTTAATATCCTTAGTATCTCTGATCTGCGGCTGCGGCAGCGGTAGGAATACTGGCGATGTGGATTTAGAGTTGTGAAAATAATAATGGCTTATTTTGTGATGGCGTTCATGGGTTTGGCAGTTTAGCTAAGAAATGCTGCCTTGAAAGTGTCCCGGTTCCTCGTTGGTCCGGCTCCCTTTGATGTTCTGAGAGAGAGAGAGAGAGAGAGAGAGAGAGAGAGAGAGGTGACTGTAACTCAGTAGCTGATTAAAGCCAGTAAGTTCTTGCTTGAATTAATGTTTTTATAGAAACAAAATGATAACCACCAGGCGGTAAAAAGAAATGAAATATAAAATATCACCTTACTGGTGGGTTTCCAAGCATTTACTCATAAATACCTTCCCAAACATTGCACCTGCAGACAGAATACGTATGGTTGGAATTTGAGTAATTAGGGTAAATGGTGTCAGAAACTCGAAATCATAATATTGTTGCCAGACGATTTCATTCAGATAACAACGCCGATTGTTATCGTGTTCTTGCTGCCACCACACTATTTATATTAAAATAACGAAACACTAAACTTGATAGGTGAGGGGACTTTATGAACTGGTAAGATTAAATACAGCCTTCATTATTTTTTACTCCTGCACCACGAAATGCGGTAACTAGAATAAAAGACGCCATCACACTGATATGTAGCCAAATATTGCACATACTGACAAATCTGTTTGGTACTTTCATAATCAGATGAAAAGGTGGCATAAATTTGTGATAACACAGTTACTGAGAGGCGATTTGATTCACTTAAGAGACCTCCGATAGTGTATATTCTCTTCAGAACGCTGATGCGTTTTTCATAATTGTTGGCGCCAGACAGTTTTATTAAGCTAAACCTTCGAAATGAAAAGGTAGAATGTATCCTTCAAAAACACTTCCAAGAAGAAGGGTCTCGTGTAATGAATAAAATCGTCTGGCGATGACATGAGTAAATGACGTCAGCATACTGAACTGTACCCTAACATCACACTACCCGACAAATGTATGCACGGAATTTGGGAAATCAGCGGGAACGGTGGCATAAAATATGGCTTATTACGTCCTCCGCTAAGGGCGCAGCATCTAACATCTCAGAAAATGGATGGGTTGCCCTTAATGGTTCGTCACTTTGCATTTCTGAAGCATATAGCCCAAAACTTTTAGTCGTATTTTTACGCCCAGCAGCGTAGCTGAAGGTGATAAGAATATGGTTCGATTAGTTTTCTGCTGCTTCTCTTTCTGGAATGAACTATTCATTGAAAGTACACCAGACTTAGAGTGTTACTTTAGGAACATCAAAATAAAAAATGAAACTTAGGGCAAAAATGGTCGAAACGGTACTTCATAAGCCAAGGGCAAGATCAACTCAGCGAATTCTTATCTGATTTACGTAAAAGCTGACGGAATGGCTGGGTGTCAGGAAAGGGTAAGGTGATGCAATTTTGAATCAGATGGTTTAGAGCAAAGGTCACAGGATATGACAAAAATATCTTCGGCCCTTTAACTCAAAAGGTGTTCATTTTATTTTGATTATGTTTGGTGGAAAGGTTAAGGCCAGTCCCCAATTAAATTATTATAATTCGAGAACACTAAGTCAGAGATCAAGGTCACGGGGCACGGCCAAGATGCTTTTTAAATCAAAATATCCATGTTTAGCTAAGGGGCTGATGATCATGCAGGACCGAACTATCTAAAGCAAGGGAAACCCATTAAAAATGGAAGTTACAGGGCAGGGTCAAAGGTTCTGTCTTAAATCGACTTTAAGACATGGGTATTGCACTTGCTGGATGCTGTCTCTACAACAACTCTCTTCTGAGCTGAATATCTTACATATACTGTACCTGTAGGTTTCTAACACAAAGGCTACAGAAAATCGGTGAATTAAGTCTTTAAATGAATTTTATACAAATACGAAGATACAGGGATGACACTGTGCCAAAACACAGGCACAATTCACAGTGCCATTATCGTGTAGCAAAGTGCACACACAAAAAGAAAATTGTCATGATTTTGGATGACCGCAGTTTAATAAACCTCAACCACGCAAAGCTTGAATGTATGACACAGCATGAAAATTGGTCATGGTACAGTATTATAGGTTACATATGCTTAACTGTGTCGAAGTTTCTCTTGTGGGTTTTGGGACTGTGGTTTCCCTACGTTTTTAAACATTTTATAAAGTGTATTTTTAATGTGTACTAAAGGTGTCCCGACCATTAAAGGGTTCACCTTACTGAAACTGATAAACATCAGTCTAAGCCTACATAACGACAGGAATGCTCGTGTGTCCATAGGTGGGAGCAAATCTGAACCCTTCAATATGGATGTGGGTGTAAAGCAAGGACGAGTCCTGGCTCCTGTAATTTGCAGTATCTATCTCACTGCAGTCACCCTTTTACATCACTAGCAAGTGAACCCTGATGATGGAATATAAAATTCATTTCTGTCTAGAAGGTCAATTATATAATCTCAGACGTCTTGAAGCACAATCAAAGACAAGAACAACTCATTTCCTAGAGCTGCAATATTCCGATGACTCTGCTGTCCTTGCAAATACCCAAGAATCCATATAACAGAAATAATATCTCAGAGAAAAAGTGTAGCAGAGCCTCTTGCATTTCAGATGAATGGCATAAAAACAAAATAGGTGGAGAATTTTACCCACCTTGCAAGTGTGCTCACAGATGAACATAGCATTGATGCAGAAGTCCTTGCAGGAATGAACCAGCCCTCAGTCTCTTTTGGGAGTCTCAGATCCAGAGGTTTTGAAAACACCAACTTGAAAATCGAGTCGAAGGTATCAGTATATACAGATGCATGCCTCATCACCCTCTTATACTTTGTTGAATCCTGGACAATCAAATCGTTTCACATCCGATGTTTACAGAGTATCCTAGGACTCACATGAGTGGATAACCTCCTTCATTCACAAATTCTCCAGTGGTCAAATTCAAGCAGCATTGAAATCATGCTGACTAAAAGACAGCTCGATGGGTCGGGCACGTGATCCACATGCCTGAGCACCACCTTCCCGGCCAGTTTCTGTATGCAGCATCTCGCAACCCAGGGAGACAGAAGAAGATATAAAAAGATTATATAAGAACAACTCTAAAGCAATGCAACATCATACCAAAAAATCTTGAAACCAGCGCCTCTGACAGAAAACAATGGCGAGCCATCTGCAGCAACGGAACCATTCATCTCGCAGAAGTTCGGAACCTGGCCAGAAAAGAGCGTAGACAACAGAGTCACAACCACAACAGAGTTCTCCCTAGCAAACCCAGACTTGACAGGCCAACTGTGTGGCCGAGTTTGCAAATCCAGAATTGGTCTGCACAGTCACACACGCTGGAGCCAGAGACTGAGAAACAAAGTATCTTAGTATCCGTCGTCTTTAGTTGAAAAATGTAAGTGATGATGGGCTATGAGTGATGATGGGTTATGAGTGATGATGGGTTATGAGGGATGATGGACTATGAATGATAATGAGCAATGAGTGATGATAGGCTATGAGTGATGATAGGCTATGAGTCATGATGGGTTATGAGTGACGATGGACTATGAATGATGATGGACTGTGAGTGATGATGGGGTATGAGTGATGATGGGTTGTGAGTGATGATGAGCTTTTACTGCAACGAAACCAGTCAATCAGACAAGGAACGAGACAACCAAGCCAGACAATCGACCATCCAACACACCCCGTCACATCCCGGGTCACAGCCAGTCTCCCGTTCCAGGTTCCGGGTCCCAGATGACACCCCTCCTCACTTCCCGGAAGGATCAAGCTTTCCCCTTTCAGTGACCATCCAGCAACCTAGCCAACCAACAGGCAATTCCAGTCAATCAACTGACCAAGCCAGTCAACCAACCAACACCCCCTACTCGCATCCCAGGGCCACAGCCAGTCTCCCGTTCCGTGATTCGTGATGCACCCAGGTTCCGGGCCCCAGATGACACCCCTCCTCACTTCCTGGAAGGGTCAAGCCTTCCCCGTTCCACGACCATCCAGCAACCAAGCCAAGCAACCAGCCAAGCCAAGAACTAACCAAGGCAATCAACCAGATAAGCAACCAGACAACCAAGCTAACACAATCAACCAACCAGCACACCCCGTCACATCTCGGATCACAGCCAGTCTCCCGTTCCGTGATTCGTGGTACACCCAGGTCAGGTCCCGGACCCCAGATGACACCCTTCCTCACTTCCTGGAAGGGTCAAGCCTTCCCCGTTCCGCGACCATCCAGCAACCAAGACAAACAACCAGCCAAATCATGCAAGCAATCAACTAACCCAGACCATCAACCAGACAAACAACCAATCAAGCCAACCAACCAACACACCCCGTCACATCCCGGATCACAGCCAAGTCTCCCGTTCCGTGATTAGTGATGCACCCAGATCCCGGACCCCAGATGACACCCCTCCTCACTTCCCGGAAAGGTCAAGCCTTCCAACCAACCGAGACAACGAACCAAGCCAACGACGACAAGCAACCAACCAAGCCAACTGACAAACCACATACCAAGACAAGCAACCAGACAAACAAACCACCGAAGCCTTCCAACAGACAGGCAAACCAACTCTAATTCTCGAGTTGTCAGGCAGCCCAGCTCTTTCCTTGTACGGATACTGTTCGCTTCACCTGTGCGGGGGTGGACTCGATCTCACCCGCCACGGTTGGATCAGCAGAACCTTACCGACTCGGCCGTCACAGCTGGGCGAGGGATACAATTTTGGAACTTCTACTGTACAATCTGGACCGAGTTTATCCAGTATGAACATATCTTTACAATGAATTTACACTTATTATTGTTTAATGAATATAGACCAATATTACGCTTGTTAAATAAATAACACTTCTTACAAATAAGAAAAAAAACACGCACTCTCAAATTGCCGCCGACTGCACATCTCTTAAACCGGGTGTACAGCCCGTGAGTAATAAATCAGTAACTTGGTCGTGACGTATAGTACAAAGCTTTCGGTTACACTATCGTGTCCGGGAAGGCCTGATATATATATGATAAGCGGAAATAATCGGTAAAAAGAAAAATACTTGCTTCAAAGTGATAATAACATTGGTAAATTACGGTGCAAAAATATTTTCTTGAATCTTCGACTATACGTTTACTTGTGTGTGTGTGTGTGTGTGTGTGTGTGTGTGTGTGTGTGTGTGTGTGTGTGTGTGTGTGTGGTTTGGGTATTTAACATTACTGCTGTATTCTTAATATATTTGTTCGTTGGGTAATTTATAATGGAGAAATAAAAAAGGGGGTGATGTAGAGGGGGACGAGTATAATAAAAAATAGGAAAAGGAAAGCAGAGGAGGTAAGATTACGCGAATGTTTGAATAAGGCCGTAATTTTAGTCACATTGCAATATATACTGTGCACCGAAGACCTCTTGTTCAAGAGACCTGCACTGTCAAAATGCAATACGATCTAATTTAGGTTAATTGTCCTATAAATAAATTAAAGAGAATATAAAGTAGTAGAATGCAAGGTAATTGGTTAAGACTGAGGGCATCTGAGAAACGCCAAAGCTTGCCATCCGGGAGTGTGACCGACTCTGGCCATAGACTTCACAGTCCCAGTAGTCCTGCTACATACCATACACTGCTACACGTCATCATTTCGGCGCTAACACCCACCGTCCATATTGAATACATGCTAGGGCTGTCTCATACAGGACTGGTGTATTGTTATTAGCGGAGGTATTTTTACCACATGTCGGCGGGTCGTCCGATAGATCAGTAAAATCAGCTTTAATGAAATTCAAATCCTTAAATTGTTCCCTGCCCCAGCGGGGATTCGAACCTGAGTCCGTTAGGACCGCAGGCCAACTCTATACCGGTTAGGTCACCATCTCCCTCAAGGAATAAAGGAATAACGCGAAAATGTGCGTCTTTCATATTATTTTCTTTCTGCTGCTGTCAAACTTCCTTCACTCGCTTTCCTTCCTTCTTGCAATCACCCTATTTTCGTTCTTCCTGTCTTCATCACATATTCTCAGTCAGTACTATCTATGCATGTCCTTTCCCCTATCTTAGAGAGAGAGAGAGAGAGAGAGAGAGAGAGAGAGAGAGCAATTGGGCAGCGTCTGTGATTAACTTAACAGGATCAGTGTTAGGTAAGACGATCTCTGCCCTAATACATTCGCCTGCTTAACCTCTGCCTCCACGCTGTGTGTGTGTGTGTGTGTGTGTGTGTGTGTGTGTGTGTGTGTGTGTGTGTGTGTGTGTGTGTGTGTGTGTGTGTGTGTGTGTGTGTGTGTGTGTGTGTGTGTGTCCATCATGCTCGGATTCCCCCACTATGTAGACTTGCTGCTGTGTGTACCGTGATCGACTGACTGTTCGATAGATAGACGGTCAGACTGACTGGCAGAAGGTTAGTGAACTGGTAGATAGACTAACTGACAGGCGGATGAACAAAACTAGCTCATTACGAAAATATAATGTCTAATGGATAGATAGATTGAAAGAGGATGTGGCCTAACCTATGGACAGATAGATACAGAGATGGGAGGAGTTGTGTAAGGAGATGATCAGGTTGCTAAGTTGATGCCTTTGTGACAATTTTATGGACTTCTTACAAGCACAACAGATATGGGATTGTGGCAGACACTGATCACAGAAATTGCTGAACAATAAACTCCCACCATGTTCTTGAAAATTCAAAAAATCTTCAGAATGTCCACCAAATCTGGTTTATCTTGAATATCTTTAAAGCCACAATATCTCCACACAAATCTCTGGGAAAGCCTATGGAGAGTAATGGGTGTTATTTACATGTTTTTTTTTTTTCAACATTCTCCAACATACTACAAAAAAAGACCCTAAAACATGAAACTGAACACAAAAAATGAGTCAAGCGTGTCATTTCAAAGCTGTTTTAATATCAGGCAAATTGGATGACACATTTCTTTTAACTAATATAACATTGGCAAGACTGAAAACATTTCACACTTTCAAGTATGGAAGCACATGACTAAATTATTGCTGTAATTATAATTGTTACTGTTACTCTTTTACTTCTCGTAAAAATTATTGCCATATCCAGGAAGATCTTTCTTTTAGGTGGGAAAAATAGTAGAATGATGACGATGATGATGATGATGATGATATTGATGACGATGAACCTAACTAGTTGTGTCAATACTCAGGTGCGTGCTCGGGAGCGGTTACCTGGGCACTCGACATGTAACAGTCGTACAAACATCGACAAAAGGATCGTTACTCTCACTGCTACATTCCACAACTCAGATGCTGAAAATATACCAGCTTACGCTTTCTCCTGTATTATGGTACAAAGGCGATAATATGGCTTCACCATGAATTATAAGTTACTAAAGTGCTGAATGAATAAATAGAAATCAACCTGGATGTTAATTTACACAGAAAACAGTTGATAAAATATCTGCGTAAATAACATTGCCGGTATTGTTGTCCCGTGGATTACTTAGAAGTGAGAGCAGCTGTCATCAACCTGAAGTTTTTAATTACTGTATTTAAACGAAAAATAACGCGGAAACATAGGGAAATATTGTTTATGGTCAAAGTCTAGTTACTGGGAATTACCAAACACTTTTAATGATCTTATTGTATTTATTATATTTTCTCATGCCGTTATCTATCTTCCCCCCTTTCTCATTCTTCCTGCCGTAATTTCTTTTCATTTTTCTGTCTGAATTCCATTTTCTCTTTCCTATTTTCAGTCTCCCTCCTCAGTATATCCTTCTCCCATCGCCACCTGCCCCTTACCTCACCACTGATGACACACTTCCCTGTTTCTCCTTATGTCCTCTTACCTGCTCATCACACAAACTCTTGCTAACTGCTTGGTAACTTCTTCATAGATAAACTTCCCGCCTGTCAGCCTTTATTCTCCCTTCCTTTGATGTTTTCCTGCTTTCGCTGGATGTGTATTTCCTTTCTTTCTCCTTTACCTACATCCCTTGGTTTTTCCTCCGTAAACTTCTCAGCTGTATGCTTTATTATTGGTTCTTTTGCTGTCTCTCAGCTTTTGCGCTGGCTGTTTGTTCGTCTTTTACCCTTTCCTGCAAGCTTATTGACTTTCCTTTTGTCACACCTTATCAATGCTCTCTTCAGCTGTCTGCCTTTTTTTTTTTCCCCTCCGTTCCCCGCTCTTGTGGTGGCTGTTTATTTCACTACTTATTCTTCAGGACTTTTTTTTTACTTACTTTCCCATCGTCACCCCTGCGTAAAAGCTTTCTTGCTGTCTGTCTTTATTCTCCCTTCTTTTGCTGTCTCCTGGTTTCACCATGGCTGATTGTGCTTCTACTTATCCTCTTGTCATATTTTTTCTTCTCACTTTCCATTGATCATTCCTTACCAAGTGATTTCTCAACTTTGCCTTTTCTTGCTTTCCTTGTTTTAGTCTGTCTATTTATTTATCTATCTATCTATATATCATCAGACGCCTTGATCACGTAAGGAGTGTGTGTGTGTGTGTGTGTGTGTGTGTGTGTGTGTGTGTGTGTGTGTGTGTGTGTGTGTGTACTGCAAGTTGCTGCTGTAGTTATTTGCATGTACCGTATGTGTAAAATAGGGGTATACACTTGTATATTGGTGTTATGATCCTATTTACCTGTATGTGTGATAACCGAGGGTCATCCATGTGTGTATATGTGACCTCTGACCTTGTGTGTGTATGTGTGTGTGTGTGTGTGTGTGTGGGTGTGTGGGTGTGTGTGTGTGTGTGTGTGTGTGTAAGTTGGGTTGTAGGTGTTCGTGTATATGTGTATGTACAGTATTTACGTGTTTGCCAGATATATTTCAGAGAGAGAGAGAGAGAGAGAGAGAGAGAGAGGACATTGTTGACTCCAATGTTTGTTTAAAAATTAGTGTGTTTACCAGCGATCTAGACACGTTTGTTTCTCTACTTGTTTTGTATATATGGTGCAGGGTAAAGGAGAAACAAAATAGCCGAATGTAATCCTGTGCTGCCTGTTTTAGATTCATATTTGTACTTTTTTTGTGCAGTTATAGTGATGAATGACACACACACACACACACACACACACACACACACACACACACACACACACCCTTTTCCATCCTTTCTTAAACCTTAAATTCGTTCATAAAATACCTTATGATTTTTACTCATGTTTCTCTGCTAAGCCACCCTCTTCCTACCACGCCTTTCTTTCTCTCTACCTTGCCACTCTCCCCCCTCCACCCCTGTCCTCCACCCTCCTCTACACAACAACTCTCCCCTGCCAGCACACCTCTCCCTCCATTATACATCTCCACTCTCTCTCTCTCTCTCTCTCTCTCTCTCCAGCCATGCTTGGATTCCCCCTTTAAGGCGAATACCCCTTTGTGTTTTCCTCCCCTATGGCAAATACCCCTTTGTGTTTGCGAATACCCCTTTGTGTTTCCTGACAGCTGGACAACCCGATGACGAGAGGGATTGTCTAGGAAATGGACTGATAGATAGATAGATAGAGGGATAGACTCTCTTTCTCTCTCTGAGTGTATCCATCTATATACCTTCATCCTCCACGTTTCCTTCCATACACTACCACCACATCTCACCATACACCTCTCCCTCAGGCACACCCTCCCCTCCAACACACCTTTCTCCCTCCGCCACACTTCTCCATCTCCACCACAGCTCTCTACACCACACCTCTCTCTTCCACCACATCACCCTCCCTTCACCACACTTGGCACCTCCTTGCTCACCTTCCTTCTCACACCAGCACAGTCTCTTCCAATTTCCACATTCACCACTACACTTTTTCCCTACCACACCACTGACACCACATTACATCATTCTCCTCACTAATTTGGTCTCCCCACTATACCCCTATTCCCACACTGCATTTTTATTTTCCCACTCCCTGTCACCATACTGTACCTGTCTCCCCACCACACCTGTGTCACCACGCATCAGATGTCTCCCCACCACACTGCATCTGTCTCGCTACCACATCTGTCAGACCACCGCACGTCTTGTTCTTCTTTCATCTCACCTTTCTTCACCACATCGGTCTTTCACACTTTTTTTCTTACCTCCACATCTTTATCACCAAATTATATCTCTTCCCACATCATACTCTTGATTCTACCATTTCCTTACTACCACACAACACTACAACACCCTCCCTTCCACATCTTTATCACCACAGTACATGTCTCTCTTCTGACACCACACGTCTCTCCCCACCACACCTCTGTCACCACACGACACTACTCCAATCTACCTACCACCCCTCTATACCACACCACACTACGTCACTCTCTCCATCACACTTCACTACGCCAATCTCCACGACACTTCACTACACCACTCTCCCCACCACACCACACAACGCTACACCTCTATCACCACAATACATCTTTTCTTCCCACACCACACCACTCTCCCCATCACACCAGTTTTTCTACCACACCTCACCTCTCTCCCCTCCTCACCCCTCCCCTCCCCGCATCGCATCAGTCTAGCACCCCTCCCCTCACCAATCTCTCCCCTTCCTCTTCTGTGCTCCATTTCACCCCAGTCCAGCATTTCATTCCCTCTGATTGCTGTAGTTTTCCCTTTCACCTCTTTCAATGGCCACAGTTCACTACTCTACTCTTTTTTTTCTTTTTTCTTTTTTTTTTTTTTACTCGCCATTTAACGTTTGCTTTCATCATGCCTGTATTTTGGTCCTTTCACTAACCCATTCAGTATGCTAAAGCTTTTTTCATTTTTGTTATCATCCATACTGTTTTATCTGTTCAAGGGAGATCCTACGTGCTGAAACAGTTAGGCCCATCGCTTTACATGCAGTCCCTACCGTGATTTATATCTCTTCAATTAAGTTCATACCTTCCACTGACTTACATATTCCCTCTTATTTCAGTAAACTCCAATCCAGCACATATTTTTCTTTTTATCAACTTCCCACTTACTTTTAAACTACACGTAATATAATCGTTTATATTAAAGTCTTACCCACTACGTGCATACACTTTTCCCTTTTTTCATTGTATTCATACCTTGCCTGTGCAATATTGACAGAAATATCGATTTCCTTCCTTGCGACTGTGAACAGTGACATGCGATCTTCGGACGATATTTTTAGGTGCTGTGGAAGTGATTCATATCTACTCGTATTGTAAAAGTGGTATAATATTTTAGCCCCCATCTGAACCTACAGTGTTTTCCATTTTATGAAGGTCAGGCATCTCTTCATTAAACTCTTGCCTTCCAATTCCACAATTTTTCATCTTTTCAATGGGCTCCTGCCTCCTAATTATCCTTCACATTTTAATTTTTCATTAACTCTTCAGTACAACGACGTTTCTTTTTCTTCTCTTTTAACTTTTGCTTTTCTTGTTTTCTTTTTAGTTTTTTTTTTAATTTCTTTCCTTTTCTTATTCTATTGCTGCCTCCAGACGATATCAATCAGCTGTGGAGAGGCTTTTCGAGCTGGAGGGTTTAGATCCAGCCGTCATTAACCCCTTCACAGCGAGGATGGAGCTTTCTTTGGAGGTGAATAAAGTAGGCCATCTTTATTAAAAACAAAATAAAAATAATGTCCTCTGATCTACACATCTTTCTTCCTTTCAAACTCCTAATTCTCACTCTTATCTACTGCTCTTGTGACTGACACTCAACTGAATAAAATCGTCTGGCGACAGCTGGAGTAGATTATTAGAGATGTTCCGATCACAGAAGGGTTAAACTCTCTCTCTCTCTCTCTCTCTCTCTCTCTCTCTCTCTCTGCATGTTTATTTGTTATTTTGCGAAGCACTTCACTAGCATGGCGCCTTGTACATTACTGTATATTCTTACTGGCTTTGAAATTGTGTATTTACCTAAAGAAGAGTTGTATCGTAGTGAAGGGACTGATGGGGATCGTGTCTAACCTCTTCACTACAACACTTGTCGCCTGAGACCTGAACAAAAGCGTCTGACGGCAGCAAGAATTAAGTACACAAGGCATCATCGTACTGAAGGAAATAGTCCCGTCGCCTTCCCTTACCCGCAGTTTATGTTCTGCCTTCAAACCAAACCATACACTAATTTAAAGGTTTTCTCAAATAAACTTCTGCCTTGCACTTATATACAGCTTCTTCCATCGGCCTCCCAGCTTCGTTTAATTTACTTTTTATTCTCTTCCTTATTCTCTTACAGGACAGGGTTCTACTTATACACTTTCTTCCGGCACCTCCAGGAAATCTTAATCAAGTGGGGAAAACTCTTCCCTTGTGAAGGATTAGAGCCTCCTCGATTAACTCTCCAGACTGGCGGTGTCTCACTTTCGCTGCTGCCAAACCAATATATTTAGCTGAGGTCAACGCTGCCTGATAAACGGTTAACCTCACACACTTCACTGATCGGCAGTTAATCCCTCCTTCACAAAACGCTTACCTTATACGTACTGTACTACAGTTTTTCTTTCCATTAACATATACTGCCCATGACAACAGTTTATTTGTTTCATTTTATTGCTACCCCCTAATTACACTGTCATCATCATTTCATTATACATAAACTCCTTTTCTCACTACCACATCAGTTTCTTACAGTCTTATTGCCACTCGTACCATGTTACTGCCCCTTCCCTGCCATCGTTTATTACATTTTTTTCTCGGAAATTCCAAATAGCGTCTTTTAATGGTTACCCCACTATCAAAGTTACCATCCGGCTGGCTATTACACGCACATAATTGGTAGTCACAGGTGTGCACAGGCACACACACACACACAGGTAAGCTGGTTGTTACTCACTACGCAGGCACAATGGTTTAATAAGTACCCTGGCTATTGCACTTGTGAATGCTTGTACAATTACCCTCACTAAATACAGGGGATGGTGTGTCGGGGTGTTATGTGTCACCAATGTGTTTGTTTATGTTTGATGTGTTGCTGTGATGTGACAAACAGAACGGGCTTGTCCCAACACAGTACAAGTAATACGTAAACAAATGCACCTGGTTCACATAAAACCTCCTACACAATATACCTTGTACTAGTTATAACTGAAGACCAATGTACCTTCTGATAGTATCAGTATCATTAGCAGTATGATCATCGTTATTACTCTCACTCTAATCGTCACTGTGAGTAACAAGACGATCAAAAGATAAAATAAGAGAGGAACAGTAGTGATAAAAGTATCCAGGGCACCAGTGATGAGAGATCAGTCAGGGGACACTAAGCGAGACTGGCAAAGTTCTGACGCTGTGTGTGTGTGTGTGTGTGTGTGTGAGAGAGAGAGAGAGAGAGAGAGAGAGAGAGAGAGAGAGAGAGAATAAATCTGAGATAAAAATAATTTTAATACTCTTGCATGCAAGCATTGTACATGAGAAATGAGTGGTTGGAGCCAAGTCAGCCGTTGTATCATCTCCTCCTGACACATAAATCAGTACACTCGGCAAGAAATGTATCCCAACACTTTATGCGTCTTACTGTACGATGTATATACAGAACAAAATATATACTCCAGACTTGTCCTTTAAATCTGCAAATACTAAATACTTTCTCTTGAATTTTACGGTAAGTACCTTAAAGACCAGTTCCGTATACTAATATGGAATTACTGAGGGATGAAACACGCAACTGCTTCTGCCACACATAGCGAGATGACCAAAACCATATTGCTCATTCAGATATCCCAAGTGTCCAGCGGTCCTGATGATTTTATGTCGCCCCTATCTGATAAGCTGTGAACAACCCTGGATGAACTTTGGGATAAGACACGTAAACAGGAAATGCAGATATCGTGCACTTAAGTTTACGAAGTAGAGAACGGTAAGAATTAGATCCTCATTCTGTATTAGTCCTCCTCTCACCTGCGAGAAAAATGTATTTATGTAGGCTGTGTATTGTAGCAGCCGGCTTGCACATTGCAAGCATGGGCGTCAGCTTTGTTACATATGTTAAGGCTGTACTTTGTAGGTCCTGAAGGGCATGATCATTGCTTCCATGGCCGGCAGCCATCTGTGTGTCCTTGCGCATTACGGAGGTTATTCTCTCGGGCATGGAAGCATATATTCCTTTCTCATATCCTTTGACTAATGCACGAAAGCGTTGGTTAATCCCGCTTGTTCTAATGCTGTCCGCAACAAGGAGAGAGCCTCTAAAAGGTACCGGAGCCAACCCACCCCTGAATCACATCTTTTATACGTTTCTGCCCGGAATCATGCTAAGTCTGTTCTTCGCTCTGCCAAAAATAATTTCATCCTACAAAATGCTCTCAACTCTCTAACTCGAATTCTTCCCGCTCCTTCTGGCACCTTGCCAAAAACCTATCTAACAACTTTACCTCATCAGCCTTCCCTCCTCTTTTCTACTCTGATGGCTCTGTAGCTATTTCTTCTACTGATAAAGCAGATCTCTTCGCTCAGACTTTCTCCTCCAATTCCACCTTAGACGATTCCGGTGCTGTTCCTCCATCACTTCCCCCCTCTGACTTCTTCATGGCTAACATTAAAATTTTTTCAGCTGATGTATTTTCTGCTGTCACAGGCAATAATCTGCAAACATATTCAGATAGCTCTCATTTCCAGTGTTACTGTTTATATCATTTATATACACTAAAAACATGATTGGTGCCAGCACCGAACCCTGTGGTACTCCAACAGTCACTTCTTTCTATGATGAGTAGTTTCCCCTTAGTACTTTTCTCATTTCTCTTTTTATGAGAAAATCTTGCATCCAACAAAACAGTTTGCCTCGAATTCCTCCTTGATGGTACAGTTTCCATAAAAGTCTTTGGTGTGGTACTGTGTCAAATGCTTTCTTGAAATCTAAATAGATACTGTCCACCCATCCTTCTCTTTCCTGTATTGTGTTTGTTACTCTGTCACAGTAGCTCAACAGATTAGTAACACATGATTTTCCTTTTCTGAAATCAAACTGTCTTTCTGTTATCATACTGTGTTCTTCTAGATGATTTACCCAAGCTTTTCTTATAAGCTTTTCTAATACCTTGCTTACAACACTGGTCAGTGATACTGGTCGGTAGTTGAGTGGATTTTGTCTATTTTCTTTCTTGAATAAGGGGACAATATTTGCTTTCTTCCAAATATCAGGTAGTTTACCTTGACTCAAGGATTTATTGAAAATTAAAAATAATGGTTTACTTAACTCCTTTGCACATTCTCGTAGTACCCAACATGCAATTTCATCAGGACCACTTGCTTTTCCTCTGTCTAATTTACTTAACCCCTCCTGTATTACTTTTTCTGATATTTGTATATCTGGTAGTATGTGTGGACATGCATGTTCCACATAGTCCCTCTCAAAATTTTTTTCTTCTGTAAAAACTAATTGGAAATTCTTATTTAGCACTTCACAAATATCTTTCTCTTGTGTATAGGGGATTCCCTCGTCCGTAATGGATTGTATTATATCTTTTACTTTGGTTTTGCTATTGATGTAGCTGTAAAATAGCTTTGGTTGATCACTACTTTTATTTATTATATCCTCCTCAAACTGTTTTTGGGCTTTCCTCCTTATTCTTGTATAATCATTTCTTGCCTGTTTGTAATTATTATATGCCCTTTCACTATTGTGTCTTCTGTATCTATTCCACAACAAATCTCTTCTTTCTTTTGATTTTTTTCATTCTGTATTGAACCATTTCTGTATTTTCTTATCTGCTTCTTTGTGCTGTGGGATGTACTTCTGGACTCCTATTTCAAAAAATTCACAGAATTTTTTATATACAGCATTTAAATCTTGTCGTCTGAGCTCATTTTCCCTATCAACTTCTAAGAAATACTTCTTTAGGTCTTGATAATTTCCCTTTTTATAGTTTAGGCTCTTTTTGTAACTTTCATTGCTGTTTACTATGTCATATGCTATCCTGAAGATCGCTTTTGCCGAGTGGAGGGTGATATATTAAACTGTCAATATCATTTTCTTGCCTAGTAAATACTAGATTTAGCATTGAAGGTACATCGATTCCTCTTTTTCTGGTGGTTTCCCTCACATGTTGCGTTACGAAAAACTCTTGCACGAGATCCAGGAGCTTTTGGTCCCAACAGCTTTCTTGGCTAATTATGTCTAGAGTATTCCAATTTATATTTGTATTAAAATCTCCAGTTAGTATAATTCTTTCCGATTTCTCTTCCAATTTATGTAGTAATGATCTTAAACTCTGAATTGTATTCTCCGTCAGGTCCTCATATTCATCTCTTTCCCATGTGTTTGATCTGGGTGGTATGTACAAATTGGCTACAATTACTTTTCCTTCAGATGTGTTGATCTCTACTGCAGTCAGTTCTACTTGTGATGGTATATCTTGTTTTATTTCATTGACTTTTAGATTTTTCTTAGTTAATATTATAATTCTTCCTCCTTTTTTTAAGTTTCTGTCTCTTCTCCATATATTGTATTCCTCTAAGTTTAGTATGTCATTGGATATCCTTGGTGTTAATTTTGTTTCAGTTAGGCATATTATATGTGGTTCATTTTCTCTGACATAATCATTCATCTCTAGTAATTTAGATATCATTCCATCCACATTTAAGTACATCAGCTTTATCATCTTGTTTATATACTTGTCATGACATGGTTCTACTACCTTCCTCCTTTTTATTCCCTCCTGTTTGTGTACCACTTTCGTACCTGCAATCCCATTACTTTGTAAAAAAAAAAATGTGTTCTTCTCCTCTTTTGATCTTCCTTCATATTTTGTTTTTGCTTCCTCCCTCTTCTCTTTCAGTAATTCCAGTTCCTCTTGTGTTAGGTATCTTTTTATCCATACATTTTTGAACTCCTCTTTTTCCATAAGATTCTTTGCATTTTTTAGTATCTCCTTCACAGTGTTTACACTCTGGAAAGTTACCTTTAGAGGTCTTGTCTTACTTTTCTTGTATTTCCCTAACCTTTTGTTTTCCTCTATATCTTTACTACAGATTTCCTCTGATACTTCTTTCAGTAAGCTCATTACATTTGCCATCTCCTTTTTGTCTCTTGTGATCTTGTTATTTTACATCTTCCTCTTCTATACCAGTGATTACTATAGATGTGTTGATATCTACTGAATCTCTGACTAACTTTGGGTTGTTTTGGATTATTCTTTTCACTACCTTTTTAATGCTTTTTTTCCTCTACTCTTGTTTCTAAGTCTTTCTTTACTTTCACCATTTCAGCATACGTGGTTTCCACATCATTTTTGTAGCTTTGCACAGCTTCATTCACCTGTGTTATCTTCTCCTCAATATCACTGCTCTGGTCTATCAGACTGCTTACTTGACTAATTGTCTCTATCATTTTTTAATTCTTCCATAATACTCTCGTGATTGACTACTGTACTTGCCATTTCACTCATTTTCTTCCTAAGTGTACTCAGTTCCACTGTTAGTTCACTGATGGTTGTGTCCTTCTTGTTGACCTCCCTTCCTAGTTTTTCTATTTCTTCCTTTTGCAAGTGCATCTGCTTCTTTATTTCATCAATTTCATTCTTGAAAGCCATCTCCAGTTTGTGTACACGTTCAACCAGTCTATTGTGACTCTCCACTTCAACCAGTTCTTGGTAGAAATCATCATCTTGCTTTCTACCTTTATCCCTTTTCTTTTCCAAATTTGCTTTACTAAAGTATGTGTCCATTTTGCAATACTAAAAGCACAGTGTACTTACATTCCCCGGGGCAGTTGTAGTCTAAACAAACCTCAGCTGACTGAGCGCATTCTTTCGCCACTCGTCTTGTTTAAACTTCTTATTTTTTTTTATTAATAAAAAATCATTTAGTCTAACCTGGTACAGAGCTTAACTCATATAAAGATACTAATTTAGGTAATGCCACTGGCCGTGCTGGCTCGGTATGGAGCGCTGTCGGCGCACGTCTGTTCTCCTTGACTCCGTGTGTGTGTGTGTGTGTGTGTGTATACGTGTGTGCATTTGCATGCATCAGTGTGTGTGTGTGTGTGTGTGTATTAATACTGGTGTAGGTGAATGCATTATTTGTATGTGTGCGTGTGTGTGTGTTTACGTTCTTAAATGTGTGTGTATGTGTATTTGGGCTTTGATATTAGTGTGTGTGCATGCGTGTATGTGCGGATTATGCCTACGCACAAGTGGTAGTGTACATATATGTGTATGCAAGGGAGTGCATAAATAACTCTTTGAAGCCACGGAACCTGTCGCCCAAGTGTTTGCTTTGACTACGACGGGTAACTAAGCTCTGGGGGAGGGGGGGGGAGAGGGGGAAGCAGAGGGGAGGGAATGGAGGACGGGTAAAGGGTGTTGGAGTGGGAGGTAGAGGGGAAGCAGAGGGGAGGGAAGGAGGAGGGGTAAAGGGTGTTGGGGTGGGAGGTAGAGGGGAAGCAGCGGGGAGGTGAAGGAGGAGGGGTAAAGGGTGTTGGGGTGGGAGGTAGAGGGGAAGCAGCGGGGAGGTGAAGGAGGAGGGGTAAAGGGTGTTGGGGTGGGAGGTAGAGGGGAAGCAGCGGGGAGGGGAAGGAGGAGGGGTAAAGGGTGTTGGGGGTGGGGGAGTTGGGCGTGGGGGTGTTGAGGGTGGGGGTGTGGGGGTGGGGGTGTTGAGGGTGGGGGTTTGGGGGTGGGGTTTTTGGGGGTGGGGTTTTGGGGGTGGGGTGTTGGGGTGGGGGAGGTGTAGTACTAACTGTCTCCTGAGCTGTTCAGTTTGGCGGGGTAATTAGGACGTAAGTTAGCACCTTTGTCGAGCAATTAATTACCCTCTTAGTGAACCTTGTGTTTGGGCAGGAATGGCTCGTCTTGAGAATGTGAGTGTGTTGTTGTCAAGGATATGCATGGAGAGAGAGAGAGAGAGAGAGAGAGAGAGAGAGAGAGAGAGAGAGAGAGAGAGAGTTTAATATTTTCGTGAGTGCTTCGAACCAGGAAAGTAGGCCTAAGCAATATTATTGTGTAGGTACCGAGATGTAAGTAGATGTGTAAGTAATTTTGTATGTTGGAGATATACGTATGATTGTCTAAAGAGCTGAATGTATGTAGGTGTGTAAGTAACATTTTGAAGTAGCATTGATTTAAGTAATTGTTTAAGGAGTGGCATGTTAGTGAGTAAATACTGAGATATAAGTAACTGTGTAAGTCGCTGAGTGTAAGTAATTGTGTAGGTAGTGGGGTGTAAGTAACTGAATGGGTAACTGAGTGTAAGTAATTTAGTAAGTAGTAAGGCTTAAGTAATAGTCTACGCAGCGGAATGTAACTGTGTACAAGTAGTTGGATATAAGTAGCAGGATGTTAGTAATTTTGTAAGTAACTGGACTGGTAAGTAGGTTGCGATGATGTAGTTGTGTAAGTAGATAAGATATGTACTTAAGTGTGTAAAATGAGATAGTAAAATGTAAGTAAAGAAGTGTGTAGCGTGGCGGTAATTGTGAGTGTAATGGGAAGCACAGTGTAGTATGTACACTTGGCCAATGGTGTAGTCTGAAAGTGAATTGTGTATACCAATTACTGGTGCTTACTGGGTCTGTGTGCGTGACGGTACGTGACAGAGAGAGAGAGAGAGAGAGAGAGAGGGAGAGAGGGAGATGCGCAGTATAGCCCCCATCCGTGTCACCCCACCTGGTGGTGCAGTTCCCCTCACCTCCAATACACTCTTCACCTGACCCACCTACACCACCAGCACTTAACGCCTTAACGCTGCACCGCCTTAACTTACCACTAACCACTTCCCTCTTGATATCACACGGGGGAGTTTTAGTATTACCATTCCACTATATATCTGCCTGTCTCATCTATCTGTCTATTTGTCTCTCTATCTATCTATCTTAAAAGCTAGAAGTGTAGTGCTGTTGCTTCGCCTTGTACATAATCAGGTCGTTTGGCCGAGGACGTCTTTCCTTAAACTGAACTGAATTGCTTTGTGTTACCCAGAATATAGTTAACGACACGTCCTTAGGCTTAACAGGGTAAGTTAGTTATGTGGGAGTTGAAATGTATTTACACACACACACACACACACACACACACACACACACACACACATGTATACCAAGTAGATGAAGGTACACACCTCAATGATCAGATGGCCAATACGTACCAAAGTTTAGACACCAACACATCGACCCCTTCACAACGATGACGGATTATAATGATGTAGAAATAACTGATAATGCCTGTAATAACTGTAATAATGTAACTGGATAATGCCTGTAATAACTGTAATAAAGTCACTGGATAATGTCTGTAATAACTGTAATGAAGTAACCGGATAATGTTTGTAATAACTGTAATAAAGTAACTGGATAATGTCTGTAATAACTGTAATAAAGTAGGTGGATAATGCCTTAAGTAACTGTAATAAAGTAACCGGATAATGTCTGTAATAACTGTAATAAAGCAGGTGGATAATGCCTGTAATAACTGTAATAAAGTAACCGGATAATGTCTGTAATAACTGTAATAAAGCAGGTGGAAAATGCCTTTAGTAACTGTTAGAGTAACTGGATATTGCCTGTAGTAACTGTAATAAAGTAACTGGATTATGCCTGTAATATCTGTAATTAAGTAACTGGATAATGCTTGTGGTAACTGTAATAAAGTCACTGGATATTGCCTGTAGTAACTGTAATAGAGTAACTGGATTATGCCTGTAATGACTGTAATAAAGTAACTGGATTATGCCTGTAATAAAAGGAAATAATGTAAGTGGATTATGCCTGTAATAACTGTAATAATGTAACTGGATAATACCTGTAATAACTATAATAAAATCACTGGACAATGCCTGTAATAACTGTAATAAAGTAGGTGGATAATGTATGTAATAACTGTAATAAAATAACTGGATAATGTCTGTAATAACTGTAATAAGGTAACTGTATATTGCTTGTAAAAATAACTGATGACAGTAAAAAATACCTGAATATTGTGTGTGAAAACAAGTGGATGATAATTATAGAACTAACTAACTACTGCCTGTAAGAACTATAAAGTAATTAGGTAATGCCTGTAATAAGCAAAGAAACGGGGAAATTCCTTCAGAAATAAGAAATAATACCTTAATATATCTTAATAGTGGGAGGCTCCAACAAGACACTCTCAGTGTAATAATAAAAATGTATGGAATTAGATGGAGTAGAATGGTAGAGCTATGCCAACCGTGACAGGGTCAGTGGCACCAGTGGCAACATTCCCACACTCCCATATACTCCCTATCAGCTGAATAAAATCGCTTGCCGTCAGTTGGAATAAAACACTGGATAAGACGCCCGCACCAGAGGGTTAATGGGCAAGTTGGGTAAATGTTTGTAATACTTATGATGCAGCAGTTGTATTTACTGGCCTGAGACGCCACACTGGTTCCAGTCCTAACGTACGGGATGCAGGTGTTGATCAGGTAATGTCACCAGGTGTGCAGGCTGGTCACTTACCTTTTACTGTAATATTGTGGACTACGGCAGCCTAGCCATGGTCTCCTAGGCTTCACAAGGGATGATATGGAATTGGCTGTTACCTTTATCGCTTAACAGTTATTAACGGTAGGCTAATGAAGGCAGTCACCTGTACAGTATGCTCGAGATGATGATAATGATGATAATAATGATACAGTATGCTCGAGATGATGATTATGATGGTGATGATGATGATGATGATGGTGATACAGTATGCTCGAGATGATGATTATGATGGTGATGATGATGATGATGATGGTGATACAGTATGCTCGAGATGATTTTGATGATGAGGAGGAGAAGGAGCAGGAAGAAGAGGAGGAGAAAGTGTGAAACCTGTGAAGAGGATATCAGAGCAGATTATACAGATGCAAGGAGCAAGCTAATTACCTCGTTAAGACACGTAAGGAATGGGGATTGTAGCAGCCGAAATGTGAGGCCTTGGGAATCCAGACAAATCATAAGGAGTGACTGGTGAGCCTAAACCGTCTTGGCTTCCGCTTAATGAACCACGTATCCAATTACACAACTGTGAGAACATGATTAAAACTTTAACTCCCATGTACGACTGTGAGAACCACATGTTATGAAGGAGGGATTTGCCAGTTAGGAAGTCCCGTACCTTCGAGACGTTTCTGGTACCGTAAGTTCCTGTACGAGTCAGAGTTGCCAGTTAGCCTGCTGTTTGTGAGCTTAGTAATTTCGTAAGTTATGCATCAGTGTTTGTACTCTTTTTATAATGTTTTATTTAAGTGATTGCTTGTTTAATTATGTAATTCAAGTTCGTAAGGTAAATGATTTGGAGTGTTATGTAATGTAGGAAAACTCTAGCATATATTGATGTCTCGTAGTTGGTAACTGTTGTTGCTAGGGGGTGATGCAAGACAGTATGTCCTAGAATGTTGGAGAAGTAGAAGTTTCGAGAGTAATGCAAGCTTATATAAGGATAGGGTAGAGACTGTTTTAAGTTTTTAGTCGGGTTTCAGTTCAGTGTGAGTGAAGTGCAGTCGGTTTTGGTGCAGTTTGTGGAGAATTGCTTTGCAAGCATTAAGTGTAATTAATGTCTGCGAAGATTGAATATTTTTGGTACTTGTTAAAACAGTGGCAAACAGTGACGGGTTATTGAAGTTTGTATATCATTGGAAGTTGAGAAGACAGTGAAGTGTTGAGCATTACGTGTAATAACAGTTAGTAAAGTAAGTATAGCTCCAGTGCTTGTGAGAACAGTGAAGTTGGAAAGAATTAAGTGAAATTACTTGGTAAATAAAGACAGTGAACTTTAAGGAGCCAGTGTTTATTTTCGCCTCAACTGATCTTGTGTACTACGCACCTAAAGGCTGACCATAAGAACAACAACTCACTGGGCAACGTCCTTCCTGTACTGTATTACTGCTGTTGGATTGTGGCAGTGTGGGGACTGGGACGTAACACATGATTAACACTTTAACTCCCATGTACGACTGTGAGAACCATGATTAACACTTTAACTCCCATGTACTACTGTGAGAACCATGATTAACACTTTAACTCCCAGTACAACTGTGAGAACTATGATTATCGCTTCAACTCCCATGTACAACTGTGAGAACCATGATTAACGCTTTAACTCCCATGTACAACTGTGAGAACCATGATTAACACTTTAACTCCCATGTACAGCTGAGCACCATGATTAACACTAACTCCCATGTACAACTGTGAGAACCATGATTAACACTTTAACTCCCAGTACAACTGTGAGAACCATGATTAACACTTTAACTCCCATGTACAACTGAGCACCATGATTAATACTTTAACTCCCATGTACAACTGAGCACCATGATTAATACTTTAACTCCAATGTACTACTGTGAAAACCATGATTAACACTTTAACTCCCATGTACAACTGTGAGAACCATGGTAAACACTTTAAGTCCCATGTACAACTGAGAACCATGACCGACACTTTAACTCCCACGTACAACTGTGAGAACCATGATTAACACTTTAACTCCCATGTAAAGCACTTTTTTCAACATTCTTAAAATGGTGTCCTCCTTGCTCGTTGTTGTCGTGGGGGGGTTTCGGAGACATCGATGGGGACTTGATGTGTAGGGGAGCCATAGCAGGGTACCTCATTGTACTCCAAAAATATAGGAGTCTGGTTGCTGGGTGGATGTCATATTTGTGCCTTCACTTTGCTCAACCCTCTCCCCTCTCCTTGGTTTCCTGTCGGTGCCTCAACTAATTTTGCAAGGCCCTTTTCTTCTACTATTGCTTCTTCTTTCCTTTTCTCCTATCCTCTCTATTCTATTTTTGGCATTAAAAAGTGTGGAAATTTTCACGTTCATCAAAATTCTCATCTGTGACCTCGAGTAAGTTGCAACAGGAAGGACATGGGTGTGCCCGTGGGCTATTGGCCTGGCCAATTGTGGAGGTCACGGTGGTTCGGCACTACCCCAGTATGTGAACCTTTGCAGGGACAGATCTCTGCAGAGGCGGAGCTGCTGCCAAGCAGCAGCTTTCGGTTCCGGGGGTGCTGTTGCTTGGCTGTGGGACTCTCGGCCAATAGCCGGTGGCCCAGCATTGTGCTGGAAGACTTGGTCCTCCCACACAGTGCTGCTATCCCTTGTAGGGAAGGGTAGGGAGTGCATACTAGGAGCCTGACCTCTACTTGGGTCGTTGGCTGGACCTGTGGACTCCGCGTTCTGCCCAAATAGTCCTTTCTTTTTCAAGTCACGATGAGTTTTCCTGTTTCCTTAGTAAAATTATGGATATTGTTGTAGGTTCCCCCTCCCCCGGTTCTGCCGATTGTTTGACCCCAACGACGACCCCGGCCTCTCTTCCTGGACTGGATACTGTTACCTTTTCTCACTCCATTATGGTGACGACTCAGAGCTCCCTTTTGACTGTGGCCTCGACTTCTTCCCCTTCTCCTACACGTTCAAGCATACTAAACACCTCGTCCTCTTCGCCTACTGTGTCTTCCACTCCTCCAGCTCCTGCTTCTTGTACATCAGTCAGCCCTTCTACTATTGTCGCACTTCACCCTTACCTTCCTTCTTTATCTCCTGCTTCTAATCCTTCAGTATCCTCTGTTTCCCTCTCCCGACCTCGTCCTTCTTCCTATGTTGCTGCTCCTTCCCTCACCTCCTCAATTTTCGGTGCACAGACGTGGTCAAAATTTTTTAACATACAGGACACAACCAACAACCTCTCACTCCACCTCAGCCTCCTTCGACAAGTAGGCAGGGATGTCACCCTCTCGGCCCGTCCGAATGGTTCCCGCCTCCTTGTTGTTAACAGTGCTGCCCAAGCCGAGAAGGTTACATCCCTAGTCAGTAATACAGGACAACCCATTTCCATGTCCCCAGACACCCAACTCAATTCTACCACTGGTACTGTACGTCTACCATCCTCGATGTCCTTCGGGCAGAGGGCTTTCCCAGACTGCGCCAATGATATTAAACTAATTCTGTCAGAACAACATCACCCAATACATTCAGTTCAATGTTATACAGTTCCTCCTCGTGGACGACGCCAAGAACCTGCAAATATTGTTAAAATTATTTTTGCCTCTCGCAATCTGCCCCCCAGTCATCATTGGAGGCACTATTCTCCAAGTGCGAGAATACATTCCATCTCCTCGCCAGTGCACATCTTCTTGGCGCTTTGGCCATCCAGCCAAGTACTGCAGATCATCCACAGTCTGCGCCAACTGTGCACTGGCCAGTCATGCCACCTCAGACTGCACTTCCACCATCCGATATTGCCCTAACTGTCAGGGTGCCCATTCTGCCACCTACCGACAATGCCCAGTTTACCTCTTCGAGGCAGAAGTGTCCTCCACCCGCTGGAAAACTGGCCTCTCCCTTTGTGAGGCTCGTCGTAAAGTTCGCGGTCTCGGTCATCACTCGAACGTCACTTATGCACGTGTAGCCCGTCCTCCTCCCATAGTAACTTTGAATAACGCAACTATTTCTTCATCCCCTTCTGTACCTGTCTGTGTATCAGCTGTCCCCTCTTCATCGCCTCTCTCCTCCTGTCTTCCCCCCACTCACTCTATCCCTACTCCTGTATATACCTGTTGTCTCCTCTTCCCTTTCCCCTAGTACTTCCACCCCTCCCTCTTCTCTACCTAACCCTCCCTCAACCTCAACCCCCCTGCTACAGTCTCCTCTTGTTCCTGTCTCTAATTCTTTCTCTGTTTTAGATTCCTCTACCCCTACCTCCTCATTATCCTCTTCCTTACCTATTCCCTCTCTTCGTCCTTCCCCCCATTCCCAACCTCGTCCCTCCTCTCACCCCAGTTCTGTCTCTTCTACCAGCCGTTTGGCGCCTCTGGCCCAACGTACCATCCGACCCCCAGCCTCCTCTAATAGTAAACGCAGACTACCCACTGTGTCAGACTCTAAGTCCTCTCCCACACATCATCCTACTTCTCCAGCTCGTAAAGTTCGAGCGACGAATGCTCGTCCCTCTCAATCGATACACTCTGCCACGACAAAGTCCACATCTCAGCAGTCTTCTCAGTCACATCCCCGGCCTACTCCACGGCCAGCTAATTGTAACAAAAAACCCTCCGGTGATGACGACAGTGAAACAATTCCTAAGATAATGGACTACATTTAAACTTCTTCGCCAGATCCAGTAAACAATGCTGCACCCTCTCTTTCCACCCACTCTGTTGAAGTTCACTCTGTGCCACTTGATCTCCCTCCTACTCCTCTCCCTCCTTTATCTCCCCCTCCACCTTCCATCTCCTCCTCCTCTTTACCCCCCTCCTCTTCCATCTCTTCCAGTACTCCATCCCCTCTATCTCTCCCCATGCCTCCAGGCTATGGTGACCATCCTGCTCGTCCACCAGTTCAACCTTCTACCCCTATTCCTACCATCGTAACGACTCGATAATGCATGTTATTATTTTGTAATATTTCCAGGTTAACATATTTTACTTCCTTTGTATATTTTATCATTAATTTCTTTTTATCTTTCCTAGACTCTGTTTTTCTGTTAGGTCTTATTTTTTATTTTTGGTGTTTTAAAGTTTTAATGTCTATTTTACAATGGAACATACGCAGTTTTACGGCCCATCGCAACGACCTTCGCTATCTTCTTTCAGTTTACTCTCCGTCCTTAGTTTGTCTACAAGAACCCCGTTTGTCTTCCCCTCCGGTACCTATACCTGGCTATTGTTTCTTGTTCTCCCCTGCTTCTCTTTCTGCATCAGCTATCCTAGTCCATCATACTGTTCCTTTCGAACATCTGTCCATTAATACCGCCATTCCATGCCATTTTATTCGGGTTTTTCTCAAACATTGGATTACAGTGTTTCCGTTTATTTCTCTCCATCCCAGCCAATAGATTTCTCTGCCTTATCTCTTTTACTATCCCAATTACCCACTCAATTTTATTGTTGGGAGATTTTAGCGGTCGTCATGCCTTATGGGGCGACACCATTACTAATTCGCGTGGCCGCCAACTTGAATCTTTTATTTTTAATAATAATTTATCCTTATTAAATACAGGAACGTCAACGCATATTGACGATAAAACTCATACTTTCTCCTGTCTGGATCTCTCCCTGTGCTCCTCTTCTGTTTCTCTAGATTTCCATTGGTCTGTCCTTTCGGATGCCGTATATAGTGATCACTTTCCTATAAGGCTTACTTTCACTACATATTGTCCCATACTCAGGTCCCCTCGATGGAGTTTTCCAAAAGCTGACTGGCCAACATTTACTTCTTTAACCGTTCCTTCTATACACTCTTCTTCCTTCGCTACTGTTTTAGATATGCTTACATATTTTAATGTATTAGTTCTGAGTGCAGCTTTGACAGCGATTCCTAGGTCGTCCCGTCCTTTTACTTCGAAGTGCGTACCTTGGTGTGATTCAGACTGTACTGTGGCACTCCGTGTTAAACGTGCACGTTGGAAGAGTTTCCTGCGCAAACACAACACCCCGGATGAACAGAGTGCATTCCTACTGTTTAAAAAGGCTCGAGCTGTTCTTCGTAAGACTGTTAAATGGGCTAAAAGCCGTAGCTGGAGATTGTACGTTTCCACCATTACTACCAATACACCCATTGCATCCGTCTGGAAATGTATACGCAAAATAGCGGGTAAACATCTTCCCATGCCCTCTCCTGTCCTACATTTGGATGGGGAGTCAGTTCCAGATGCTCATCTAGTTGCTAATGACTTAGGTCTTCATTTTAGTAATGTTAGTAGTGGCTCTCATCTCTCACCTGACTTCCATACCCTTAAAGCTGCTACTGAATGTACCCCAGTTGTCTTCAAGCTGTTGTCTGGTCAGTCATACAACGCGCCATTCAGGCTCCATGAATTGTCGTCTGCCCTTCGCCTTTGTAAGAACACTTGCGAGGGCCCTGATGGCATACACTATAATATGCTCCGTCACCTTTCCCCCCAGGCCATGGCCTTATTATTAACTGTTTACAATCGTTGTCACGAATCAACTGGCGACATTTCCCTTTTGTGAGAAGCCACGAACTATTAGTGGAAAACTCACTGTGTATCGCTCAGCTGGCCGTTTCTCCCTCCATTTCGGAGTATACTTTTCAAAACATTCGTCACTTTCAAAAGTGACCGATTTAATGCACGTCACTAAGTGCTCTACCGAGCGATACAATTGTTTCTTTATTGTTCGCCTCTGCTTGCCTTAACCGTTAGCCACGCCTTCTTCCGGTGGCTTGTGCGTCCTGCCCATACAATGTATTTTGAATTGAGTCGAGTGTTTGTTGTGATGGAAGAGGGTCCTGCGCTCCAGAAGTGTGAGAGGTCGCTAGCACCCAAGCTCCACTGAGACAGTTAATCCAGTCCTCCCACCCCCCGGGTGATACATAGCATTCATCGACTGGTATTTCCTTTTTGTATAATCCTAGTCATAAGAGTTTAATTAAGGTGTTTTTTTTTTCTAGGCGTAAGTATTTAGCTATTGCGTGAGTGAGTGAGTGCGTCTCATTTAATTGATTTGAATTGTAACGTTAAATTTATTTTTTGTAATCAATAAATTTAACAGTTCCTTTTCTTGAGCTCAGTGTAAAGTAAAATCTTGTTTCATTTCTCCAAATTAAGCTTATTTTCCATATAGCTCCTAGCTTGCATAAACGTTTGCTTTCATAACTGGTACTTAGACCAGTCTTGTTGTATTAACTTAAAATCCGTTGTGCCATAGGAGTTAAGCATCGGCAAGAACCTGATGTTAGTATTAGTTATTTATTGTCAGGGGTGAAGTAACTTTCTCCAGAGGCTAACAGTACAGTAATTCAGCAATTGTGAGTAATTAGTCTCTGCTGTGTACTGTTGAGAAAGTTTATAAATTCTCGTTCTTAGAGAATCGTAGCAAGTCAGCGTAAAGTAATCGTTGCTTGATGTAGGAAGACAATCATTGTCTCTGCTCTTCAATATTATTGAATATTAATATCAATTTAAATAACATTTAACCATATATTTTAAAAATACCGTGATATTATAAAAACCCCGTGACAATTGGCGCCCTCATTCCAGGATATTAACTCCTAGCTCTAAAGCTATTCACGAGATAGTGCTCACTCATTCATATTTAGGTATTTATAATTAGAGTTTATAGGCACAAGTTTACTGGTTACCGTTGATTTAGCAAGTGAATTTTTGCTTTATTAATCAATAGAGTACTTAACTCTAGTTTATTCCTGGTAACGCCAGACGATTTTATTCGCTCCTGGGAAGTCGCCGTACCCATTGTGTTTATTATTGAGTCTTCCCAGTCATTTACATTTTTGATTTATTTTTGCCATTTAACTAGATAAGACTGGTCACCACTAGCTTGTGTCTGTACTCTTTACTTGTGTCATTAGCATTCGTTTGCGAAGCAGTCAGTGCTCAGTTTCGGGTTGCTTAATAAATTAGCGCCATGGCTACCGCTGTATTTGTACAGGAAGCCAAAGTTATGGGTCTCACAGACCCAGAGAAAATACAGAGTTACGTTCTCTCACGGTTCAATTACGAGCAAGAACGTGAGAAAGATGCTCGTGAAGAGCGTAGGATTCAGCGCGAATACGAGCGAGAACAGCGTGAGGAACGCGAAAAGGAGCACGAACACGAGCAGAAACAACGCGAGCTCGAGTTAGAAAAAGAGCGACAACAGCGCGAACAGGAGCAAAAACAGCGCGAACTCGACTTGGAACATGAGCGAGAACAGCGTGAACTCGACTTGGAACATGAGCGAGAACAGCGTGAGGAACGAGAGAGAGAACGAGAACACGAACGTGCCGAGCGAGAAGCACGTGAAAAACATGAACTTGAAATGATGAAGCTCAAGCGAGATTCCTTGGCTTCAGACACGTCTGGTGCAGTTGGTCCAAGCTCCACGAGCGTTCTCCCTGCACATGTCCTGGCGACCCCACGCATCAAGCTTCCTTCGTACAAGGAAAGCGAGTGAATCGAGCCGTACATAGCTCGTTTTGAGGACATGGCAGACTTATATCAACTGGATGAGGCAGCTAAGCGGCTTCAGTTTCTTAGCCTATTTGAGGGCCCTGCCCTCGATATTCTCCACAGAATTCGTGGAGACAATCTCACATATGAGATGATGAAAGCTACACTCATTAAGGCGTATGGTCTCACAGTAGACGACGCCAAAGTTCAGTTCATGCGAGCTCGTCTCCAAGACAAGGAGACAGCTGTTCAGTTCCTTGATCGTCTCACAGCTTACTTAAATGAGTGGATGGAGAAAGATGAAACTCCTTCCACACGTGAGGGGATAATTGACCTTATGCTGCGTACACAGCTAGAGAGGTCGTGGCCTGCTGAGTTCATAGCACAGCTTAAGATCTGCCAGGTGAAAGATGCCAGCCAAATGGCAGAGAAGGCTGACGCATTCTTTACTGCATACGGGTATCAAACTCGTAAGCAAAACACCTGGAGCAGAAAACCTGATAAGTCTGGGAAGCCGTCTCAGACTGAATCCCAGCAACAAGGCCATTCTCAGAATAATGGCCAAGGTCCAAAACCGCAGTGGAAGGACCAGGGGCAAAACACTCAGAAACCTGAGTGGAAGAGGTACAACAAGTACCCTAACCAGCAGCAGCATCAGCCACGCAACCGACCGTCGGGACAAACTTTTTCACCACCAGCTCAAAAGAGGCAGGAAGCGAATGCAGCCTTCATTCCTCAGCAGCAGCCTGGTGGTCACGTCCCTACCAGTGTGGGTACTTCCCCACAGTTCACTAGTCCCACAGTGACAGTGAACCCCCCTCCACAGATGGCCAATGTTCCATCTTCCCAATATAATCCACAAGGCACAATGTTCGCTGCATCAATTCAGCAGTCTCATGAGTGGCTAGCTGCTTCCTCCACAGGCCCTCCCACAGGTGACAGTACCTTCCTTGTTCAGCCAGGGTTTGTGGGAGACATTCCTGTGAAGGTCCTGAGAGACAATGGTTCCTCAGGTTGCTCTGTCAAGCAGAGTCTAGTTCGGCCTGAGCAGTATACAGGTCGACAGATCCATGCAAGCCTTATTGATGGATCAGTGAGATTGTTCCCTGAGGCATGTATCCAGGTGGCATCTCCATTTTATACTGGTACGACACTTGCAGTTGTCTTGCCAGAGCCTCTATTTGACCTAATAGTAGGCAATATTAATGGAGTCAAGGATAATTGCTCCGATGATGACGCTACTCAGACTTCGGCTGCTGCGGTAACACGAGCCATGACTGAGGCTCCAGACTGTGTCACCCCAGTGATGATTGAATCGCTGCAAGATCTGATGTGTAGTCAACTTGTTGTGCAAGAACAACATTCTGACCCGACACTTGCTGCATTGCGGAACAAACAAAAGAGTCGAGTGATTAAGTATTCATGGGGAGGTCGAGCCAAGTTCCTTCGCAAACAAGGACGGCTCTACCGTGAGTCACGAACACCCGAGGGCGAGGTTCGACTGCAGTTTGTCGTTCCCGCCAAGTACCGCCTAGCAGTGTTACAATGGGGTCATTGTTCAGCCTCAGGAGGTCACCTGGGCAAAAGGAAGACCCAGGGCCGTATCCGAGCTGACTTTTTCTGGCCAGGGATGGGACGAGACATAGATAGTTTTGTCCGTTCCTGCAGTGTGTGCCAAAGTATCACCACTGATCAGGGACATGCCCTTCCTGTGCCATTTGTAACCACACCTGTAATCTCTGAGTCAGTTGAGAGACAGGGTAGTGGTGAAGTGGGTGCAGACCTAACATCTCGCCCATTGGCCCCACAGGACACATTATGTCCAGGGCCTGTACATACATATTATGTACCGTAGGTTAAGGGGGAAGTGAGAACTCCGCAGAGGCGACTTGAGGCTATGGAAGACCCAGGTTTGCACAAGGATTCTCAGCTTTCCGATACTAATATAAGTATTGTACTGTAGGTTAAGGGGGAAGTTCGAGAGAGAACTCCGCAGAGGCGACTTGAGGCTATGGAAGACCCAAGTTTGCACAAGGATTCTCAGCTTCCCGGTACTAATATAAGTATTGTACTGTAGGTTAAGGGGGAAGTTCGAGAGAGAACTCCGCAGAGGCGACTTGAGGCTATGGAAGACCCGAGTTTGCACAAGGATTCTCAGCTCCCCGATACTAATATAAGTATTGTAGGTTAAGGGGGAAGTGAGAACTCCGCAGAGGCGACTTGAGGCTATGGAAGACCCAAGTTTGCACAAGGATTCTCAGCTTCCCGGTACTAATATAAGTATTGTACTGTAGGTTAAGGGGGAAGTTCGAGAGAGAACTCCGCAGAGGCGACTTGAGGCTATGGAAGACCCAAGTTTGCACAAGGAATCTCAGCTTCCCGGTACTAATATAAGTATTGTACTGTAGGTTAAGGGGGAAGTTTGAGAGAGAACTCCACAGAGGCGACTTGAGGCTATGGAAGACCCGAGTTTGCACAAGGATTCTCAGCTCCCCGATACTAATATAAGTATTGTAGGTTAAGGGGGAAGTGAGAACTCCGCAGAGGCGACTTGAGGCTATGGAAGACCCAAGTTTGCACAAGGATTCTCAGCTCTCCGATACTAATATAAGTACTGTAGGTTAAAGCACTTCCTCCTATTTTCTATTTTAGTGTGATGGGCGAATAATATTTCACCAGGATAGGCATCCTCTGTCGGAAATTTAGGAATAAAGGTTGAGGACCCATGTGCAGTTCGAGGCTATGGAAGACCTGAGTTTGCACAAGGATTCTCAACTTGCCGACCATAATCGTGTGCTATAATTAATGGCGACCTCGAATGTACGTCGTAGCACTGACTGCTAGGCAGAGAGAGTAATTGTAACATGATAAAATTTTGTCTCATTGACACTTTTGATGCTCCACCTCAATTGGTTTTGCAGGTTCAGCAATGGGTGCAGCAGTTTTGCTGTGCGGGCCAGCTGATCGTCTGCCGCACGCTGCCGCCTTTTCTTTGCCTTCGTCGTCGCCATATTATTATTTACTGTGTCATTTTACACGTAGGTACAGTTACACTACAACTGTCACACCTACACCGTGTATTACATACACCACGCTACACAACAATTAGTTGTCAGTGTAAATGTAGCGAATTTTCGCTCAGTTTGACCTGAGTACAGGATTTTCACCGTCGTCAATGAGTTTTTCCCTCAAGCTTGCTTCTATTAACGTAAATACGAGGTTTTTTCGCTCACTGGCGACTGCGACTTTCTCCTGTAGCAGGATAGCACACACACCACAGTGTGAATCTTGTGCGAATGACTTAGGATGTGTACATACATATATATATATCCACAAATTTTTTCCCATAAGGAAAAAATTTAACTTTGTAAGGGCGTAATGTCACGAATCAATTCGCGACATTTCCCTTTTGTGAGAAGCCACGAACTATTAGTGGAAAACTCACTGTGTATCGCTCAGCTGGCCGTTTCTCCCTCCATTTCGGAGTATACTTTTCAAAACATTCGTCACTTTCAAAAGTGACCGATTTAATGCACGTCACTAAGTGCTCTACTGAGCGATACAATTGTTTTTTTATCGTTCGCCTCTGCTTGCCTTAACCGTTAGCCATGCCTTCTTCCGGTGGCTTGTGCGTCCTGCCCATACAATGTATTTTGAATTGAGTCGAGTGTTTGTTGTGACGGAAGAGGGTCCTGCGCTCCAGAAGTGTGAGAGGTCGCTAGCACCCAAGCTCCACTGAGACAGTTTATCCAGTCCTCCCACCCCCCGGGTGATACATAGCATTCATCGACTGGTATTTCCTTTTTGTATAATCCTAGTCATAAGAGTTTAATTAAGGTGTTTTTTTTTCTAGGCGTAAGTATTTAGCTATTGCGTGAGTGAGTGAGTGCGTCTCATTTAATTGATTTGAATTGTAACGTTAAATTTATTTTTTGTAATCAATAAATTTAACAGTTCCTTTTCTTGAGCTCAGTGTAAAGTAAAATCTTGTTTCATTTCTCCAAATTAAGCTTATTTTTCATATAGCTCCTAGCTTGCATAAACGTTTGCTTTCATAACTGGTACTTAGACCAGTCTTGTTGTATTAACTTAAAATCCGTTGTGCCATAGGAGTTAAGCATCGGCAAGAACCTGATGTTAGTATTAGTTATTTATTGTCAGGGGTGAAGTAACTTTCTCCAGAGGCTAACAGTACAGTAATTCAGCAATTGTGAGTAATTAGTCTCTGCTGTGTACTGTTGAGAAAGTTTATAAATTCTCGTTCTTAGAGAATCGTAGCAAGTCAGCGTAAAGTAATCGTTGCTTGATGTAGCAAGACAATCATTGTCTCTGCTCTTCAATATTATTGAATATTAATATCAATTTAAATAATATTTAAGAAGCATTTATTTCAAAATTACCGTGAAATTATAAAAACCCCGTGACAATCGTATCTGGACAGAGGGTATTTTTCCTCCCTCTTTTCGTAGTGCCGTCATTCTCCCATTTCTTAAACCAGGAAAGCAAGGCCATGCCCCTCAAGATTATCGCCCCATTGCTCTTACTAGCTGTCTTTGCAAATTGCTCGAGCGTATGATAAATCATCGTCTTATGTGGCTCCTAGAATCCAAGCAACTTTTGTCCTCTTCACAGTTTGGTTTTCAAAAAGCTCGCGGCACCTTAACTCCCCTCCTAAATCTAGAGACTTACATCCGTTCAGCCTTTGCCATTCGACAATCTGTTATCGCGGTGTTCTTTGACCTTGAGAAAGTTTATGACACAACCTGGCGCTATCATATTTTACGCACAGTTCGTTCTTGTGGTATTGATTGTAACCTTGGTGTTTTCTTAAAAAATTTTCTATCAGCTCGCTTCTTTAGAGTCTGTGTCCAGCATACTTATTCAGATCCATTTCCACAATACGAAGGTGTTCCCCAAGGCAGTGTTCTTAGCACTTCTCTGTTTTTATTGGCAATTAATAGGATTGTTTCTTGTCTCCCAGTTGGTGTCCGCTCTTCTTTATATGTAGATGATTTTGCAACATATGCCTCAAATTCTGACATCTCTGCCCTTAGTGCTCTTATTCAATGTGCAGTTTCCGCTGCCTCAGAATGGGCCACTTCTCATGGCTTTCGGTTCTCTCCTCTTAAGTCTCATGCTATTACTTTTACTCGCCCTCATCATATTTCTCAACCACCTCTTTTTCTTTATGGTACTCCTCTCCCATACAAAACCTCCGCTTCCTTTCTTGGCCTTCTTTTTGACTCTCGTCTTACTTGGAAATATCATATTACCTTCTTGAAAACCTCAGCCTTGCAACGCCTCCATCTCTTACAAACTTTGTCTCATGTGTCGTGGAGTGCTGATCAGACTATTCTTCGCCTCCATATTGTTCTCGTTCTCTCCAAACTTGATTACGGTTGCCAAGTTTATTCTTCTGCTTCAGACACCGTCCTCCAACAACTCGATTCTGTACATCATCACGGTTTACGTCTGGCTCTTGGTGCCTTTAAGTCCTCCCCAGTTGAGAGTCTGTATGCTGAATCAGGAGTTCTATCACTCTTCCCCCATCGCACTCTACTTTCTCTTCGTGCCTATGTTAAGTTGCACTGTTTTCCTCGTACCCCTTCTCTCCTTCCCCCCGGTCTTGACTTAGACAGGTTTTCTTCTCCTAAGACCAAGCCACCTTTTGCAGTTCGAGATCGTACTCTCCTCTCACACTCCTCCCTTACAATTTGTAATGTTTTCTCTTTCCGCACATGTCTTTTTCCTCCGTGGCTATTTCCGCGACCCCATGTTTGCCCTTCCATTTTCCCTTATTCCAAGTCCAATTCTCCTTCCTTCATTCTCCGTTCCCGGTTTTCTGATCATCTCTCCCACCATTCCTCTGCAATACCTATATACACTGATGGTTCAAAAAACCCTGCAGGTGTTGGATTTGCGATTCTCTTTCCTAACACTTCTTATCATTTTAGCCTTCCTGCTTATACAAGTGTTCTAACAGCAGAGTTATATGCCCTTTTGTTTGCATTACGGTATATTTACCGTGCATCCTCTTCCTCATTTGCGATATTCTCTGATTCATATAGTGCTCTATCCCTTCTCCAGTCACCTTCTGCCTCTCATCCATTAGTCCTTCATATCTTGGAATGGTTGTTCCGTATCTCTTCTCGTCGTAAAACAGTCCAGTTCTGTTGGGTCCCAGGACATGTGGGTATCGCGGGCAATGAACATGCTGGTCAGTTGGCTGGCATGGCAGTTAGCAGGGATGTCTCTCCTTCCTTCCTCATTCCAGTTTCTGATCTTCTTCCTGCTCTATCTTCCTTCCTTCAACACCGGTGGCAGTCTTGTTGGGACTCTATCACTAATAATAAACTGCGTGTTGTTAAACCTTCTGTCTCCCCCTGGTCGACCCCCTGTCACCGTAACAGGAGGTGGGAGACCGCTTTAGCTCGTCTCAGAATCGGCCATACTAGACTTACCCACTTATTTGATGTCTGGTGGTCCCCCTCCCCTTTGTACTCGGTGCAATACCATTCTCTCCATACGGCATATTTTCCTTGATTGTCCTCTTTACACTGTACAGCGACTTGTTGCATTTCCTTTTTTGTCTCGCATCCAACGTACCCCTCTTCTTGCAGACTTTCTCCGAGAATCACCATATTTTTCCTTCCGTAATATCATGTCCTTCCTTACCTCTATTGGTCTTCTTTCAGACATCTAAATCTATTCCTTACCTCAGTAGTCCCATGTGTGATATGATATACTTCTTCCATTGACCCATTTCCTACATGAAGCTGTGTCTGTGTTCCTGACCCACTCAATGTACACAACTTGTAGCCGATGATCCGGCTTTGTGCGGATTTTGGCACTAGGTTCCTATTGTTGTTGTTCTTCTTAAAATGGTGTCCAAACTCAGGGATATCTTGTTAAATAAATAATCAGGAATAATCAAAGGCACATTGGTGGTGGGATCGGGGGCATACCAGTCTCCCTAATGAGTACGGAAATGGCTGTCTCACTGCCTGTCACTTTAATTGCCAGCAGCCTCGCAGCTCGACAGCACTGGCGGTGTGGGCAATAAACTGTAATGGGATTTGGTTCCTCGTTTGATTCAAGACACTAAAGAATTTGGCGAGAGAGAGAGAGAGAGAGAGAGAGAGAGAGAGATGGGTTGAGCTTTTGTTTTTTATCGGCTGTTTGTGTAAGTGCTGTCACAAGTACCCCATACGTATCCTGTATGACATCAGGACACCACAGGCTTCCTCGTTTGGAAGGGGGGGGAGGAGGACAGGGGAGGAGAAGAAGCATAAAAGGGGGATGGGGAGAGTGGGAGTAAATGGGGGGAGAGAGGAGGGAGTTGCCTTCTTAATTTACTATCCTTAGTTCACCTAGTTCACTCAGAGATCATTCCTAACCCGTACAATATCGTGTGAGGGCAGCAGGAACAACGTTTAATAATGTCCAGCTGTGGCCCAAACTGGTAGTTCCGGGCTGTGGTGGAAACACCTCCTCCTCCTGCTCCTGCCTAGCGATGGCCACCGCACCTGTCAGCCTACGCCCCGCTGAGGGGGGCATCCAATGGCAGTGTCCAGTCACCACGAGCCCAGACCATCATGGGGACGGTGAAATGGTACAACATGAAGGCGGGGTACGGATTCACCTGGCGCTAGAACACTCCCAATTCATGTCACCTCCAGCACTCTTTAGGCGATGGCGAGACCGTAGTATTTCGTCTACTTCAGACACCGAAAGGTGTTGAGGCCAGGGGCGTCACTGGTCAGTGGGGGGCGTGGCTGTGCAGGGCTTGGCCTCTTCAGTGAAGCACATTTCGCACCTTGTCGGGAGCATCGGGCTCGGCCGCTGCAGTCAGTCCTGCCCTGCACAACACCGCGGAAACAGCTGCAGCTGGATGGCCCTCTCAACAGGGCGAGGGCCACCACCACTACCGCTACCAGTGATGACCCGGCACCGGATACGGATATCGACCCTAGCACCACGGAAGTCCAACCACCACAGCGGGCAGCCAAGGAGTCATAAGCCTCTACCCCTGATCGTCGTGAGGTCCACGAGCCCGACGACCCCCCTTCTTCACCATCGAGGTCTGCTGCTGGCATAGAGGCTGACGAACATGCCCCAGCCGAACTTCCGACTGGTTCCTCGCCACCACCATCTCACAGGAGAAAGAAGAAGAAAGGCAAGTCGGCCCAGCAACCTCCACTTACTGCTTCGTTTGACGCCGGCATTCCACCTGCTCCACCATCTGCCCCTCCACCTGAGCCTCCCGATATCCGTCAAAATGCACTGTTGCACTCCTGCCACCTCTTGACGCCAGCACTCGGGCTTATCTCGAGTCGCTGAATATTGACTCCCTTTTTGATAAGCAGTTCCAGTACTGGGACAACAACCTTTTTGATGTCGCCAACTCGCTTCTCCGGGTTCACTCAAACATTCTCTTCACTGGGGAGCATGAAAATTGCCTTGTTAACACCTCACAGACTCATCCAGCCGACGTTGCAATCTTGGATTTCATCGTCACTCGGCTCCAGCAACATCTACAGTCTATTAGCAAAACTCGTGATTAATCTGCTACTCTTTAACGGGCTTCATCTGCCCGTGTCCATACTAATCTTCTAGAAACAAATCTAAACAAATAAACAAACGGCCCAGACTGTCTTATCTTGCAAATAAACTCAGTGGCTTGGGTAGAACCTTGTTAATTACAGCAGCCAACTTTTATTGCTGACTCCTTGTACACTCAAACGGCCATGAGAGAGTTAATGATGACAGTATTGATCTTCTCAGCCTCCTTTGCCCTACTGTAAGCTGAATATAATCGTCTGGCGTGGATGAAATACAGTACTCAGTTGTACCCACCCTGACGGAAGGAAAATGGTCATGAGGATTTGGAGCTACCAGTGCAGATAGAGATAAAAAAGTGATTTTAAACCTTACTAAGTATGGTTCCTTTATTATTATTATTATTATTATTATTATTATTATTAGTTACTACCTGTGTCTCTCCTCTTTACTGCTTTACAGATTACTCCTATTACATCATGTTACCACAGCTTTCGATTCTCATTTGACATGAGGATAGTCAGGTCTGTAAAAAGCCTGGGGATTCTATTTACATATATTTAGCCTTGTCAGTCTCCTTCTCGCCCTGAGTTGCATCTTTTTAATAACTGGCCTTTTGGAATTCTCGTAAAAATCTCCGTGGCCGACGTTGAAGAGGAAAATGATAAACACCTGAATTAAAAATTGTAAGGTATTCAGATTCTACGAGTATTTCCGGCATTTATATTGTCGTTTTTGTCTCGTCTTCGGCAGTGAGTACTTTATTTTTAGCACTGATTACTGTTTTAAGAAATTAATTAGGACCTCCCAACCAGCTAAT
>NC_137016.1:10188272-10193272 GCF_032717465.1 Coenobita brevimanus
AGGAAGAAACAGTCAGAAATGATGATCAGGTAATGTGGCAAAAGAAGGTCAGGTATGGTGATTAGTGAGTGAAACAATGCTTATAATGCCTATATTACTGTTTGAAAACCAATATACTCTCATACTACATATATATTGATACCAAGTAAATAAGGAAGGAGTATGTATAGTTGTGAGTAAAAGATGGAAGAGGAACATAAGACAGTATGGATCAGTTGGATCAAGGATTGTGTGGGTAAAGTTGAAAGTTGGAACACAAATGTGGGCGATTGTGTGTGTGTATGCACCAACGCAAGATCGTGAGAAAAGAGTTCTGGACAAATGTAGAAGTGTGCATGGAAAAGTCTGGAAGGAATGAGAGAGTGTTTTTGATTGGTGATATGAATGGTAAAGTTGGGAATGTGAAGGTGGATGGAATAGTTGGTGAGTGGGGTGTGCCTGCTGAGGTAGATGAGAATGGGAGTGCGTTAGTGGACATTTGTGCTGGGAGGGGGTTGGTGATAGCCAATACCCTCTTCAGGCATAAAATGATCCACAGGTATACATGGCGAGTGATGAGAAGGGTGGGTGGTGAACTGAGTGAAAGGAAGGCAATGATTGATTATGTGTGTGTGGATGAAAGGATCCGAAGATGTATATTGGATGCAAGAGTTTATAGAGGTTGGGGGAGTGGACTTTCTGACCACTACTTGGTGGTGGCCAGAATTAAAGTTCAAGTAAGATGGAGGAATAGAAGAAGGGAAAGACGAGAGGAAGGAGTAGTTGCAAGGAGAGTGGAAAGGTTACAAGAGGATGAGAAAAAGGCAGAGTATAAGAGAGAAGTGGAGGAACGATTGGGCAAATATGAATTGGAGCAGATGGGGGACGTGGAAGGTGTGTGTAGAATATTTACAGAAGAAATATGTGCAGCATGTGATGTGGTGTGTGGAAGGAAGAGAAGACGGAGGGGGGTGCAAGGAACAGCGTGGTGGACTGAAGAGGTGAAACGGGCTGTGGCACAAAAGAAGAAAGCATACAATGAATGGATGAGAAATAGGGGCGTGGAAGAAGTTGAGAGCGGAAGAGAGAGTTATATGTAGAAAGAAAGAGAGAGGTGAAAAGATTAGTAAGAGAGAGTAAGAAGAGAGTGGATGAGGAATTTGGAAGGAATTTGAGTGTAAAGTGGAGGGACTGCAAGAAAATGTTCTGGAAAGAGGTGAAAAGAGTAAGACAGGGTGGAAATGAAGTTAGCAGGGGAGTGAAAGATAAAAATGGTAGATTACTAGTGGAGAAGGGAGAAAAAGTGAGCAGATGGAGAGAACGCTTTAAGGAATTGTTGAACGTGGAGGATGGAAGTAATGCGAGTATAAGTGGCTGGGGAATGGCTGGGAGAAGGAGGGAGGTGAGAAGACAGGAAGAAATCAGTAGGATAGAAGTTGTGGAAGCAATGAAGAAAGTTAAATCAGGGAAAGCCCCAGGAATTGATGGAGTGTGTGGTGAAATGCTGAAGCACGGGGGAGAGATAGTAGTAGAATGGATGTGGAAGATGTGCAGATTGGCCTGGGAGGAAGGTAGAGTCCCGGAGGATTGGAAGTCAGGTATAATTATTCCCTTGTACAAAGGAAAAGGGGAAAAAGAAGTGTGTGGTAATCATAGGGGCATTTGTCTTCTTAGTATAATAGGAAAAGTGTATGGTAGGATACTTATTGACAGAGTTAGAGAAAGAACAGAGAAATTAGTTGGAGAAGAACGGGGAGGCTTTAGGAAGGGAAGAGGTTGTGTAGATCAGATATTCATTCTCAGATCTTTAGTGGAAAAGTTTCTAGAGAAGGGAAAGAAGTTGCATGCGGCTTTCATGGATTTGGAGAAAGCATATGACAGGGTGGATAGACTAGGATTGTGGAAAGTGTTAAGAATATATGGAGTAGATGGGAAGTTGTTGAATGCTGTGAAGAGTATGTACGATGGTGCGAAGGCTGCAGTGCGTGTGGATGGTGAACTAAGTGAATTTTTCTCTTTGAAAGTTGGGTTGAAACAGGGATGTGTCATGTCTCCATGGTTGTTCAATCTGTACATGGATGGGGTAATAAAAGAGGTACAAGGTAGGGTAGAGGATGTTGGAGTGGCCCTGGTGAGAGAGGATAGTGTTTGGAAACTCCCTGTACTGTTGTTTGCAGATGATACTGTGTTGTTGAGTGAAGACGAAGGGGAGCTGCAAGGCTTGGTGGATGAGTTTGAGAGAGTGTGTAAGAAACGGAATCTAAAGGTGAATGTAGGGAAGAGTAAAGTGATGGTCTTTGAGAGAGGTGAAGTCAGTGAATGTACAGCGAGGTTGGATGGTGAGGAATTGGAAAATGTGAGTACGTTTAAGTACTTGGGTAGTGTGATGAGTAAGGATGGAGGTTTGGAGGGTGAAGTGCTTGAAAGAGTACAGCAGGGAAGAAAGGTCGCTGGTTCTTTGAAAGCAGTGATAAGAAACAGGGAAGTGAGCATGGAAGTGAAAAAGTTACTACATGACAGTATTGTGATACCAACTCTAACGTACGGAAGTGAAGCTTGGACGTTGTTGGAAGGACACAAGAGTGAGAGCAGTGGAAATGAGTTATTTAAGAGGAGCCTGTGGAGTCACATGGAGAGACAGGCTGACGAATGAGGATATAAAGGAGCGTTGTGGTGTTGATGTGGATGTGATAGGAAGCGTTATGAGGAACACACTGAGGTGGTTTGGCCATGTGGAGAGGATGGAGGGTGAAAGACTGACGAAGAGAGTGTATGTGAGTGAGGTGGAGGGGGAAAGAGGGAGGGGAGGCCGAGGATGAGATGGAGAGATGGGGTGGAGAGGTATATGAGAGAGGGGGGTGTGAGTTGGGAGCAGGGGAGTGAAATGGCGGGGGACAGGGCGACTTGGAGGCGATTTGTTTGTGGCCACCCCAAACGGGATTGAGGCGTCTGGCAATAGATAGATAGATAGAAGTAAATAAATATATACCGTTTATGAGTGGTGTGAAATAGTTACCCTCCCATAGAACTCGTTTTCTTTGGTGCCAGCCAGTTAGAAAACCCAGTCAGCTAAGGAGGTACTGCTACTTGGATCGAGTATTTCTCTATGAAATTTCGATGTTTCTCACCAAAAGTGGAGGTTTTAGCCAAAAAAAATTTTCGAAAATTCCTCGGGATTGGGGGGTGTCGCAGGTGCGAAATAGCTCGAGACGTGACGAGTTAATAATCCTTTTACCATTTACTGATGCAAACCGTGTCGACATTAAATAAACACATGTTAAATATAAGACAAAGTTGCAAAAGGGAAATTTGTTGATATGGAAGAAGTAGTACCAAGTGTCCGATGCCAACCAAAATACCACCATGGAAAGCTCACTGCCTCTTATTCCAGTGCGATTCATTTTTCATATTACTTGTTATTTTATCGTTTGCTAGGATTCCTCTGGACCCAACAGAATCGTCTGACTTTGGCTTATGAAACATTTCTCAGCGGCAGACAAGGGGTTACTCCAGATAGTTTATGAAGCTTTTGAATACCTGGATTTCTCTGAGTTGAGCAAAATTTTCTTGTGTTGTCCTCAATAAAGTAATCAAGAGTACCAACCATATGCAGAAGAGAAACTAATTTTGGAGTTGAAATAAGACTGAAGAAGTTACACTGATGGTTTATGTATACACACTGGTCAGTACTGTTACAGTACAGACAGATGTGGACTGGGAATCATTCCTTTTTTGCAAAAAGAGAAGGAATTTAAGGCTGAGCGCACCGAAAACTTCTCCCTTTAAACACAAAGTTAAATATAAGCAAATAGGGAGCAAAAATAAAGATCCATTTATTTTGAGATGCCTGGACACATTGTATTTAAAAGACTGAAGGTCATAAGCAAGACACAGACAGACAGAAAGGCGTGTGTGTGTGTGTGTGTGTGTGTGTGTGTGTGTGTGTGTGTGAAACTAGATAAACTGCGATAAAAAAAAATCAGTTACCAGATTCACATAAACCTTTGTCAGTGTCACCTAACAGCATTCATCTCTTCTGTCTTTCACTGCGCCTTATGTTCATCTTCCTTCATTAGAAGCTATTTTCGTCTTTTCATCCAATTCTGTCTTTCCTCCAACATCCTTTATTATATCCTTTCCAAGTCCTCACACTCTTTTCCTTTTGTCTTCCTGTTCGTTGTCATATTCTGTCTTCCTTACTTTCTTTCACTTCTTTCTTCCTTTCCACCACATTCCTTCATCTCTGCAAATCTCCCCCTTATCGTTTTCCTGTCTTCTCTTTTTCCTTTCCCTTTCTCTGTATAAGGTACCCCCCTTTTTCCCCCCTTTCTTTTCGTTCTCTCTCACTTCTTTCCTACATTTCTTCACAATCCTTTGTTGCTTCTCTTTTCTACCTTCTTATCTCTCTTGAATTTCTTTGAGCTGTCCTTGCATTCACCTTCATTAACCTGTTTTTAATTTCCTTTCAATTTTTGATTCTTGTCTTTTTAAACATTTTTCCTTACATTATCCAGCATTATGTGTTGCTTCTCTTTCAGTTCTTATCTGTTTTCCATTTTTGTTTTCGGCCATCTTTTGTCTCGTTTTACGACACGTCTTAATTTTTCTTTCTCTGTTTATCTTTCGTTTCAGGCTCTATCCTCTGTTCCTAATTTTCTCTCTCCCTTCCCCCGTCCTTCACGGTCCCGTCGGTCCTAGGCAGAGAGAATGTCCGTTCTTGTCCCCTCTTCTGCATTCCTAACACTCATGTCCGTCCGTCGCACAGCCCTCACTCCTCTTCCCCCTTCCATTGTTTCCTGTCCTTTCCTAATCCACCCAGCATTCTTTTCTTCCCTTCCATTCTTCCCCATCCCTTCCTCCCTGCCCGGCTCATTCATTACCCTTCCTGTCCTTTCTCTCTCCCCCTTAGTTTTATTCATCATTGTCCCCTCCTTCTCTACTATTCCTACCAGCTTTCTTTGTTCCTCTCCTATACCTCTTCAGTTCACTTTTCTCCACCATCTTCCTCATTTCCATTCCTT
>NC_137016.1:10198272-10215931 GCF_032717465.1 Coenobita brevimanus
ACAGATCAAGACAGATATTTATATAGAGCAATACAGTATTATCTCCAGTGTGTTCGTTGACATACATATATATGTAAAATATTATGTCCAACACTTACACTTACTAACAGTGGTAAAATAATATCTCCAACATTCATAAGATTTACAATATACACCACCATGCAGCCACCACGACACCTCAGGCAGCATAAAGCGTAAATCTTCAGCCTGTTGGCGGTAAAATATGTCAGAACGCTTGGCACTTCGGGCGACAGTGTATCAGATTCTGGTGGACAAATTTGCATGCACTTAAATGTTATCCTTGCCCTGAGGTAGGGGTGTGGAGGGGGAGCAGAGGGAGGGGAGGGAGGGAGGAGGGGAAGAGGACCGTGTGGGAGGGGAAGGTGTACGAGTTAGGGGAGGAGCTGGGTTTTAGGGGCGGGGGGAGGGTATAAGAAGAGGGAGGAAATAAGATTGAGGATAGGAAGGAGAAGAGATTTTACTTGGCATATACAGAAAGAAACTAAAGCCTGAAGGAAGAGAAAAGAAATGGGGAAGACTAATATTTGCCTAATACAAATAAGATTAAGAAAAGAAGAGGAGAAGGAGGCGGAGGAGGAGAAGGAGGCGGAGGAGGAGGAGGAGGAGGAAGAGGAAGAAGAAGAACAAAAACATCCATCAGTCATGTGTTTTTTTATTCAGTCAACACAAATTCAATAAAATACTCAACATCAAAGTAAAAGAGGCTGTGTTAATTTAATTCTAATTTATATTTCTACACGTAAGCTCAATTAACCTGTGCTTCAAGAGTGTGTTGTTTACTTCTACGTCTCATTAAAACTACAAAGACAGTCAGTAAAAGTCAAACAGAAATATTTCCTTTGATGCTAAGAACAGCTTGATCAGCATTACTGGTGTTTTGGAGAATGTGTGAGTCAGGAAGGGCGCAACAGTGAGGCTGTGGCCTTGGCTCTGTGTGCTGCATACTGACTCGGTTTAATGACACTGGCGGTATGTACTGACGTATTAGTATTGGTGTCCACATAATACCACACGAGTAAACACAAACACATACACACACACACAGTTTCAGTGCACGATTGTAAGAGTCCTAGTTTATCTAATCTGAGAGATTCCCTACCACATCCGATTTACCAGTTTATATATGCCAATATTCTCATGTACGGTATGTATACAGTTTAGAGCAACATCTGGAACTGTACATTTTAACTCTAAGAGTCCAGTGTGTGTGTGTGTGTGTGTGTGTGTGTGTGTGTGTGTGTGTATGTGTGTGTGTGTGTGCTATGATGACTATATACCCGCGTGTCATGCAATATTGTTCAATAATGCAATAAATTCCTGTGTAGGCCAACATAACACCGTGACAGTTTAATTAACTACTCCAGCGGCACACCTGACGGGGCCAGTGTGTGTGACGGCTCTACAGTTACCCCTAATACGACAGCCACCTAAAAGTGCTGCCAATAAATACACCAGCGATAAGCTGTGTTGCTTTGTTGGTGGCGTGCAGGGTAGGTGGGTGGCAGGGCAGGTGGGTGGCAGGATGGGTGGGTGGGTGGGTGGGTGAGAATGTGTGTGGGTGGTGGGGTGGGTGGGTGGGTGAGCGGCGTGTAGGTGGCTGGGAGAGTGCAGTATGGGTGAATGGGGGAAAGGATGGGTGGGTGAGTGAGAGGACACGTGGGAGGTGGGTGGCTTGATAGTTGCGTGGATTAGCACAAAATTGAGTGATGGGTTTGTGTGTGGGTGGGTCGATGGAAATGCAGTATGAGGTAAGTGGGTAATGCGTGGGAAGGTGATCTGGTGGATGGATAAGTGGGCACACAGATTAGTCCGGCAGAGGGTAAGTAGGTCGGTAGGTAAGTAGGCAGGTGGGTAAGCAAATAGGTAAGTAGAAGGGTAGATACAGAAGGTGGTTTGATGGTTTGGATGAGTGGATGAAGAGAGAAAAGTATGGCACTTTCCCATTTTCATAAGTTATCATAGCTGCCATCATCAATCAACACCATCATCATTGTTAATTAAGGCAATGTGCCATCTTATTCATCTACAACTACTTACCCTTCCCCTCATCCTACGCTAGCACTGCACTTTAGCCCAAAACTTCTTTATTCCTCTTCAACCCTTCAAAATACGATATCATTTGAATCTTTGTCCCATCGCTGCCCCCACCTTTTTTCCCTCTTTCCCTTCCTCTGTATCTCCATCATTCTCCACGCCCTGCCGTATTTCCCTGCCCTCCTCCACCCAGATCAGATTTTCTTTCTTCGGCTTATCTTAAGGCAGCGTCAGGCTAGGGTAGGAACTAGATTTAGAAAACATAAGCGTTACAGTGCATAAAAGAGAAATATCCTCTGCCCTTACCAGGAACAAATCGCCTCTATGTCGTCCTGTCCTTCGTTATCAAGCTGCCCATCTCCAGTTCAAACTACCTCATTCATTACCTCTCCACGCATACCCTCTCCCCTTCTCTCCCTCACCTCACTCACATAGTCTCCTACTCATTCACAATTCACGCACCCCACATGTCCAAGTCATGCCTGGGAATTTCTAGCACTTTCCACAATTATTCATAGTTATACACATACCTTCACATTATATACATAAAGACTCAGTAAACTTGACTGAAGCTACAAAACTGAATATGGAGGCCTCAGTGCAAACAGCCGACTGCGCATGTGCTATCCCTGAGATCCAGTCATTTTCAGTCAGGAAATTCTGCCAGTACCACAAACGCCTCTCCTATCCACTTGTTTCCTTGACGGCAATTTATGTGGAAACATATACACACATTATTTTCACAGACACACACATACACACACACACACACACACACACACACACACACACACACACACACACACACACACACACAGAAAAAAAAAAAAAAAAAGCCCTTGTCCTTCCTCGTGGTAAAATAAAAGGTTTGACACAGGATTGAAGTTTCACAGTGAAGAGTGACAGGCTGAAAAACCCTCAAATGTGTTTTAAAGAATAGAGTGTCACCATGGCCAGAGGGGGAAGTCTGAGGGGGAACCGGGATGTGAAAACTACTGTGAATATTTGTACCGGGGTGAGGGAATGTGTGAGGGTGTGGGTGAGTGGGAGGGAGAGGTGTTGTGGGTAATGGAGGGAAGAAGAGGAGAGAATTTTGTGAGAAATGGAGGAAAGAATCAGGGAAAGGGAGACAGAAGAGGGAATTATGGAAGAATCTGAGGAAGAATTAGGAAATGGAATTTGCTGTGTAAAATTATGAGGGTGTGTGAGAATATCTAATACTGGTGTGGAAGTGGTAGCCAGAACAGGAAATTGCAGGAAAAGGAAGAAGAGGGGAGAGAAAAGAGGGATTTGATGGAAGGGGAAAAACAGGGAGGGATGAGGCGATACTGTTGAAAAATTTCAGGATGTGTTGGAAAATAAAATGTGTTGTGAAAATACATATGAGAGGGTTGTGTTGGAGTGTGAATGAGGATTATGGTTATATGAAAGATGCAGCGGTGTAGCAGGTGTTCTGCAATGTATAACCGCTTATGAACTTGTAATATGCAAAAAGAATCGTGTAGTTTATCCAAGGTTGATGGAGAGTGCCGTAGGGATGTGGCTTTTGAGAGTGTGGCACAGTTTTGCTATTTGGGTGATATGATTAGTGAGGTAGGTGGACCAAAGGCTTGCTCAGCCGCGATAGTTAGAACTGACTGTGGGTGGATTAGAAAACTGCTCCTATTGACAATGAAAGGGCTTGACAATGAAAGGGCTTTCCGTCTTTGACCTAGGCAAACAATATCGTTCATGTGTGAGATATTTCATGCTCTGTGGGCAGTGAAAGGCGTGCATTAATGGATGATGAAGATAATCGCCTTCTTAAGCGTAAAAATAAAAATGGTGAGATGGACGTGTGATACCACAGTGTGGGATACAACATGGTGTGTAAAATTAAGAGGATCATTAAGTGTTAATGAGGTGAGGCATATGGACAGGCTGCTGTGGTATGGATATGTGCAGAGAAATGTGTGAGAGAATGTGGGATTAGATGAGGCATAAACTACATAGTCCAATCCCAGAGGCCCAGTAGTCCTTCAGCACGTCACTAACAGACTGCATCACACACTCTTACATGTCACCACTTGGATGCTACCACCGAACCATCAATGATAATGATTTCTAATTCAGTGCAGAAATGATGACATTAGCGGGTTTTTCTTTCACTAAAATACAGTCCTTATACTACAGTCTGTTCCACTGGGTATATAACTCAGAAACACGAGATCACCAGTACAAATACTTCCCCATAAACTGTGTTTGAGACCAAGGAAATATTGGCCTAAATGTGACCAGTGGTTGGCTAGTAGTGTAATTAGTTAGTGAGGCGGCTTTACTGCAGGTCAGGTCATGCATTTATACACATGCTGAGAGAGAGAGAGAGAGAGAGAGAGAGAGAGAGAGAGAGAGAGAGAGAGAGAGAGAGAGAGAGAGAATGTGTGTGTGTGTGTGTGTGTGTGTGTGTGTGTGTGTGTGTGTGTGTGTGTGTGTTGAGCAGGGTGCAAAATTTTGAACTACCATTACCATATTAAAAGTAAATCATTAAATATTCCCCTTTACGTAAATAATGAAGTTCGTTTCCTTTATACAGGATATAGTTGGCATCAGTAATTTATTTCTGCATTAAGATTCCATTCGTTTTCATATCTCAAGGTACGTACAAAGTTACAGAAATTATTTTAACAGAGCTGCAGTATATCCAGATGGTTTCCTCGCTTTCTTCACGTACGTAACGTTATTAATTAAGATAAAATTAAGACTTAAGTTTCCGTCGGCCACCCTTTGCGGGATTAGGGCGTCGGGCTATAGATAGATAGATAGAAGTTTCCGTGTATATTCCCTTGCTTTGTTTATAATTTCCGCTACATTAGTCTTAAAATATTACTGAAGGCCACATGAAGCTACATGTTTGTATTAAAAAAAAAAAAACTTCATTTACTTTCTATGATTTAAATAACTGTATAAAGCTTTGTGATAAATCCTTAATTTATTCGTTGAGATTCTCCAACTGTATAAATATCCTACATGGCTTTGTTTTAAATATCTCATGGCTGTTAATACCGGCCCCTTATTTCATTATCCCTAATGTTTCTGTTCAGATATTCTTCACGTTCTCGTAATAAATTCCTCACGACGTCACAATAAATCCTTTATGGTTTCGCAATAAATCCCATATTTCCCGTGAAAGTTCGCTGGTAAATTCTCCCATATATCTTTACTTCATCCACTGATTCATAATATATCCTACATTATTGTGTTAATAAATTCCTGTCATTTTTCGTGGGTGTGGGGTAATGCAGTCACCTGGAGGCGATATGCTGACGTGAGGCACAGAAAATGTGGGGGTGTTTTGTTGGCCTGGCAGTTCCAGCGCTCACGGCAAAAACACGGCCCCTCATTTTCTGGGATATTATAAAAATGCAGGATGTACCGCGCCAATATACGCCTTGGGCTGATTAGGTGACTAAGGGGGGGGGGGAATGGTGTGAAGATGGAGGTTAAATTGGAGGTGGTGGCGGTGGTGATGGAGGTGAGCGGTGGTGTGGTGTGATAGTTGAGGGGGTATGATGGGTGTTGTGGTGATTGATTCTGTGGTAGTGTTGCGAAGGCAGGGTACTATCGGAAGTGGTGTGATGCTTTGTTATGTGGTGGTGGTGGAGGTGTGGTGGTACTGTGATGGTGGTGGCCCCACATGGTTTCGGCATTTGGAGAGGATGGAGAATGACAACTGGGTACGGAAAGTGTGAACGTCTGGGGTAGGGTTGCGAGAAGCAGACCAAAAAAGACCTGGGACGAGGTCATAGTGTGACATCGGAGATAAGAGAGTGAATAGGGAGGCTGCCGGAGATCGAGTAGCGTGGAAAGCTGCCATTAGGTGACCATGGCCGACGCATTCAAGCATGCTGATGCCTTTGAAAACGATACTATACGAAACGATACGTGGCAAAATGTATGGAAAAGGTGGTGCGTTGGTTTGTGATGTGGAGGAGTGTCGTGTGGTGAAGCGAAAGTGACAAAATTGGTTGTGGAGGTGGAAAGGGAAGTGATGACGTGGGGTTCGGTAGATGATTGAAATCGTAGTGGTGGAACTGGTATGGGTGATAGGAAAGGTGGTGTGGTGTGGTGTGGTGACTGATGTTACAGTCCTGTTAGTATGAAAATGAACAAATTAATGGAGTGGTTCTCGCGGTACGTATGTAATGATGTTCTGTGGCAAGGAAGGCGGTGTAATGGTACTGTGAAGGTAGAGGCATGATTGGTGTGGTTGTGTGTGGACGGTGTCAGTGTGGTGGGGTGGTGGATAATTATGTGGAAGTACTGGTGTGTAGATGACGTGGGTGTGATGGTGACATCGGGGATGATAGTTAAGTCAGTGAGATGCTTGGTGGGATGGCTGGTGGGACAGTGTTGTTGCCTGCTGGTGAGAGAGACGGTGTGGTGATTTCTTTGGTTATGTTTTTACTGATGGAAAAATATGGTGGATGCGGTAGTTGTGGTGGTGGTGGTGGTGATTATAGCCTAAGCAATAGTGGAATTGACTGTGTTGCTAGTAGTAGGTATAGTAGTCGTGAAGGTAACTAGGAACTGGTGATAATTATTGTAGTTGTGATTGTGGTAGCAGTCGTAGTGGCTGTGGTAATGATGAAGGTGGTAGATGTTACAGTGGTTGTAGTTGTAGTGGTGATATACTTGATGCTGATGGTAGCTGAGGTGGTGATATTAGCTGTAGCTGTGGTATTAGGCATAGCTGTGGTGGTGATGGTGATGGTGATGGTGGCAGACGAAGGTAAAGGTGGTAAGACTAGTGAAAATAAATGGGATTAGACGTAGGGGCGGCAACAGATTTAGTCGCGGTGTGGTACTTATGGTGCAGGTAGCTGAGGTTGTGGGAGTAGCTGTTGTTGTGATGATAGTGGTGGTGGTAGCTGTGGTGGATGGTGATGGCAACATGGGTAAAGGCTGTGAGGCGGGTGGAAAAACTGTATTAAAGGTAGCAGTGGCAACGAACTTAAGAGTGTTATATTTTGTCAGTTGCCACAGCACTTGAGGTAACAGGCATAGGGAGGGTAAGGAATAATGGTGAATGTAGATAAGGTGTGCTAGTGGCAATATTGGTGGCTGTGGTAGAGGTGGTACTTGTGATTGTGGTGGTGCCGCAACAATGGTAATATTGGTGATATTACAAGTTTGATATTGGTGGGCTGGAAAGGTCGGGGTGGCGGTGATGATATTTATTATGTGTCCTACTCTGGGCACAGACTCAACATCCCGTTCCCTGAGGCTTAGTAGTCCTCCTACGTACCACACTGCTGCACACATCACCACCTCGGCACTGATACCCACCGTCCATACTGAACACATGCTTGGGCTCTCTCATTCAGGACTGGTGCATTGGTATTACCGGGGGTGTTGCTGTGACACGTCGGTGGGTCTTGTGGTGGATCAGTAAAGTCTGTTTCAGCCAAATTCATTTAACCAAACTGTTTCCTGCCCCAGACGACCTAGAGTCTCTATTACCGTGGTGATGGTGATGGTAGTGGGTGTGGTACTGGTGATGGTAGTGGGTGTGGTTCTGGTGATGGTAATGATGGTGGTGGTAGAGAGTGTGGTACTGGTGATGGTAGTGATGGTGGTGGTAGTGAGTGTGGTACTGGTGATGGTAGTGAGTGTGGTACTGGTGATGGTGGTGATGGTGGTGGTAGTGAGTGTGGTACTGGTGATGGTAGTGATGGTGATGGTAGTGGGTGTGGTACTGGTGATGGTAGTGAGTGTGGTACTTGTGATGGTAGTGATGGTGGTGGTAGTGAGTGTGGTACTGGTGATGGTAGTGAGTGTGGTACTGGTGATGGTAGTGATGGTAATGGTAGTGAGTGTGGTACTGGTGATGATAGTGATGGTGGCAAGTGTGGTACTGGTGATGGTGATGGTAGTGAGTGTGATACTGGTGATGGTAGTGATGGTAATGGTAGTGAGTGTGGTACTGGTGATGATAGTGATGGTGATGGTGGCAAGATTGGTACTGGTGATGGTGATGGTAGTGAGTGTGGTACTGGTGATGGTAGTGATGGTGATGGTAATGCGTGTGGTACTGGTGATGGTAGTAATGGTGATGGTGGCAAGTGTGGTATTGGTGATGGTGATGGTAGTGAGTGTGATACTGGTGATGGCAGTGATGGTGATGGTAGTGAGTGTGGTACTGGTGATTGTAGCGATGGTGGAGACGTGTGACATTTGGTGATGGTAGTGACAGTGATAAAGTGGCAGGTTACGAAGACAGCAGCTGTTGTACACACGTGTGCTGGTGGTAGGACTGGAGAGTGAAAGTGACGAAAAAGGTTTGTTATTGGTTGTGATAAAATATACGGTACGTGAGGACAACCAATGAACGGAGCGTTGTTGGAGTGACAGTACAGTACACACACACACACACACACACACACACAAAGATGGACGAGTGAATGGCAGAAGTCTGAAGATAGGAACTGGCAGAGAAATAATTTGCATTTTGTTTTACGTCCCTAAGACATTATAAATTCATTGTAACTGGAGACAGAGGAGCGGGGAATCAGTGCTGTGGAGAAAAAGAGACAGTGAAAGAGAAAACTAGAGAGATGAAATAAAAAATGAATGGGGAGATAAAGAAGAGGAGATTTGGGAGACAACGGAGAAGCAGCAGAACTGAATGAGGTTGTCTGCAAGGGTAAAGGAAAAAGCGAGGGTCAAGTCATCAGTATTCGAGCAGAATATAGGAAAATAAAATATTTAATAAACAAATATACAAAGACGGCTCAGAGATACAATATTAATTTTAACTGTAGAAAGAGAGTGAAAGAATGATATAACTTAGTGCAAGAGGGAAACACTAAAGTTGATGATGTGAAGATGGGTTCCAAGAATTCGATGAATGGAGAGATGAAGGAAGTGAAGGCGAGAGGGAAATGATATCGGCTTGGAGGAGAGGCGGTGGAGATGATGGGAAGGGAAGGAGAGGGGTGGAGATGGGGTGATGAGGATAGGATGGAGGTGCAACGGACAGAGGGGGTCGGGGAGGTAGGGTGGTGGAGATGAAGGGGAGATAAAAATGAAGGAGGTAAGATAATGGTGGTGATCAAAAGAGAAGGTATGGGATGAATGAGGAATTGTGGAGGGAGAGAGGGGGATGGGGTAGATGAGAGGTGGTGAAGGTAATGGGGAGAGGGTGTGGTGCCGGAGATGAGGAGGAAGTGAGAGGAAGATAGGGTGGTAGAGGAGAGGGGAGGTGGGTGGGCGGGTGGGTGGAATATCTAAAGTTAGGGTGGAGTGAAAGAGGGTTTATAAAAACGAAAGGGAGAGAGGGCGGTGTGGGGTGGGGAGAGAAGTGAAAGGACCACTGTTACCAGTAATTTTGCCCAAGTAAGGCTCCAACACTCTCCATCACCTCGCTCTGATAGCACTCCTTGTCTTCTTCTTGCCTCACTATATTCACGCTCTTTTTCTTCCCTGATACTTCCCTCCACTCTTTGCAGTTTCCTTACTGAACTTCATACCTGTTTTTCTTGTCTCTTACCTCCGTTATTTCTCCCTACTTCTACTCATTCTCTTTCATGTATACGACGGTTCGCAATGCTTCCAGTTTCTCATTCGTATTCTCTTTACAAAATCCTCTGAAAACACTTTTCTCTCCACTCTTTATGTTCCTCGTGTCCATTCCCTCTGATTGATTGTCACTAATTTTTCCTAATCGTCTGCTATTATCCTAAATAATATTCCCAACTCTATGAAGAGAAGAGAAAAGGTTACTCGAGACAGCATATGCAGCCTTGTAAGGCCAGGATTCATCTCAGTTAAACCTAATCTTCCGGTGTAAGTTTTAATAAACCAACCAAATATACCAACTGGAATGAAAAACGTTAGCACAGTTCCACTTCTGTGACTCATTCTAACTTGAATAACATCGTATGGCGTCACCGGCAATACAGGACTAGATAATTGTCCCAACCACAAGGGTTAATCATTACAATATTAACACTCTCAGGCTTCAACTACTCTGTCTCAGGTGAATAATAGTCAGGTGTTATATACCTGGAATAAAGAACTAGAGTTGTATCCACCATGACAAAGTAAATACGCTTCTCTCTTTTCATGTTTCCTCCACTTCTTCCCGCTGTTCCTTCAGATTATCACAACTCTTCCCCCCACTCTCTCTCTCTTTCCACATAACTTCACCCCTTTTCATCTTCCCTCTCTCAACACCTCCCAACACATACATTATTATTTATGCACAAAGACTCGGGAGCAACGGGTCAAAATCTGCTTTACAATCACGGCCCATCTTCCACCACAACCATCCCAGCATTACCACCACTGCTACCTACTGCAACCACCACCACTACCACCATCAATACAACCACCAGTACTACCATCACTGACACTACCAACGCCACTACCAACAAATTGAACCCCCCTCCTCCACCACGAGTACCAACATCAATACAACCACCACCACTACCACAACTATCATTATCATCACAACAACTAGCATCAAACTGACCCCTCACCACTACCATCACCATTACTAATAGCTACCTTTCTACCATCCCTACCTTCGCTAGGACAACATATGTTACAACCACCACTACCACCACCACCAGTAATACCACCGTCGCAACCATCACAACTAATACCCAAATTACCATCACTAACATTACCTACCATGAAGAGAGGAAAGAGAGGTGAAAAGATTAGTCAGAGCGAGTAAGAAGAGGGTGAATGAGAAAATTTGGAAGAAATTTGAGTGTAAAATGGAGGATATGTAAGACAATGTTCTGGAAAGGTAAATACAGTTAGACAGGGTGGCAAAGAACTTAGTCGGGGAGTGAAAGATAAAACTGAAAGATTACTAGTGGAGAATGGAGAAAAAGTAAGCAGATAGAGAGAACACTTTAAGGAATTATTGAACATAAAGAATGAAAGTAATGCGATTATACGTGGCTGGGGAATGGCTGGGAGAAGGAGGGATGTGAGAAGAGAGGAAGAAATCAATAGGATGGAAGTTGTGGAATCAGTACGGTAAAGTCAAAATGGGGAATGTCCCAGGAATTCATGAAGTATATGGTGAAATGCTGCAGCATGGGGGATAGACAGTAATAGAATGGATGTGGAAGATGTGCAGATTGGCCTGGGAGGAAGGTAGAGTCCCGGATGATTGGAAGTCAGGTATAATTATTCCCTTGTACAAATGAAAAGGGGAAAAAGAAGTGTGTGGTAATCATGGGGGCATGTGTCTTAGTGCAACAGGAGAAGTATATGGTAGGATGCTTATTGACAGAGTTAGGGAAATAACAGAGGAATTAGTTGGAGAAGAACAGGGAGGTTTTAGGAAGGAAAGAGGTTGTGTAGACCTAGATATCCATTATTAGATTTTTCGTGGAAAAGATTCTAGAGAAGGGAGAGAAGTTGTATGCGGTCTTCATGGATTTGGAGAAAGCATATGACAGGGTGGACAGACAAGGATTGTGGAAAGTATTAATAATATATAGAGTAGATGGGAAGTTGTTGAATGCTGAAGAGTATATATTACGGTGCTAAGGCTGCAGTGCGTGTAGATAGTGTACTGAGTGATTTTTTACTTGAAGGCTGTATTAAAACAGGGATGTGTCATGTCTCCATGGATGTTCAATCTGTATATGGATGGGGTTATAAAAAAGATACAAGGCAGGGCAGTGGGTGTTGCAGTGGCCCTAATGAGAGAGAGAGAGAGAGAGAGAGAGAGAGAGAGAGAGAGAGAGAGAGAGAGAGAGAGAGAGAGAGAGAGAGAGAGAGAGAGAGCAGTGTTTGGAAACTCCCTGTACTAATGTTTCCAGCTGACATTGTGTTGTTAAGTGAAGACGAAGGAGAGCTGCAAGGCTTGGTGGATGAGTCTGGAAGAGTGTGTAAGAAACGGAATCTAAGGGTGAATGTAGGGAAGAGTAAAGGTATGGTCTTTGAGAGAAGTGAAGTCACTGAATGTACAGTGAGGTTGGATGGTGAGGAAATGGAAAACGTGAGTACGTTTAAGTACCTGGGGAGTGTGATGAGTAAGGATGGAAGTTTGGAGGGTGAAGTACTTGAAAGGGTACAACAAGGAAGAAAGGTTGCTGGTTCCTTGAAGGCAGCGATAAAAAGCATGGAAGTAAAAAAAACTTTCTATATGACAGTATTGTGATACCAACTCTAACGTATGGAAGTGAAGCTTGGACCTTGTTGGAGGGACAAAAGTCAAGAGTGAGAGCAGTGGAAATGAGTAATTTGAGAGGAGCATGTGGAGTCACATGGAGAGAGACTGACAAATGAGGACGTGAAGGAGCATTGTCGTGTGGATGTGAATGTGATAGGAAGCCTCAGGAGAAACACAATGAGGTGGTTTGGCCATATGGAGAGGATGGAGACTGAGAGAAAGACGAAGAGAGTGTATGTGAGTGAGTTGGAGGGGGGGAGGGAGGGGGAGGTCAAGGATGAGATGGAGGGATGGAGTGGAGAGGTATTTGAGAGACGGGGGTGTGAGCAAGGCAGCAAAATGGCGGGGGACAGGGCGACATGGAGGCGATTTGTTTGTGACCACCCCTTACGGGATTAAGGCGTCTGGGAATAGATGGTTAGATAAATCACCAAAGTCACCGCCACGAGTTTCTCCTGCTCTGCTAAATTCATACCTTTCGAAAATGCACCGGGCAGGAGTGGTGTTGGTGGTGGACAAAGCAGCACCAATCGGTGGGAGGGATTTTAACTCCATCCAGCTGTTCTTTCAGTCACCCATCAGGCGAACAGACAGGTGATCAAGTGCAATTTCAAAAAAAAAAAAAAAAAAAAAAAGCGAGAAAGAGAGAGAGAGAGAGAGAGAGAGAGAGAGTGTGAGAGAGAGAGAGAGAGGGAGGGAGTAAAGTGAGCAAAACATATATTAGTATCCATAAGTTCACTGACCTTCACAGGAATTCGACTTTGGACCTCTTCCATGTTAGGATTTTCAAAAATTATACTCTAGGTTATATTACAAATATCGTTAACGCCATGTTTAAATAAGTCAACATGGAAACTAAGTAAGGTACCAAGCAAGGTTAGTAACCACAAAAATGTCACCATGAAAAGCATGTCATTTACGGTAGGGAGAAAACAAGCCACAAAATAAAGCAAACAAGTCACCCAGCAAAGAAATTAACCCAACAATGGCGCCAGGAAGAGTTTGTAAATAATCTTGCAAATTAAAAAAAAAAAAAAAAGAAGAAGAAGAAGAAGAAGAAAGCCACCAGGTCAGATAAAAGAGTCAGCGTGTAATAAATTACTGTAAGTCGTCATGCCAGGGAAGTGGAGGCAGCACATTCTGCCCTGACCCTCTCTGCCTTCTTCCCTGTCTGTCTGCCTCGGTGAAACTGCATTACCTCGAGCCGCACGCCCTTGACTGGCACACGTGAAAATGCGTCTGGGTTTTTGAGGCGGCTGAGAGGCTGAGGTGAGGCAGGGAGTGTCCTTTGTCGGAGCTCAAGGCAAGGTCAGGTTCAAGGCAGCAGGGTCGGTAGTAGGGTCACCAGGTCTCTCATTTTTTTTTTTCCATATTGTCAGCTTTTTTTTTTTTTTTTGGGGGGAGGGATGTCTTTTGTATTTAAGTGATCAGAAATGATATTCTTCTTTGAAGTTTTGGAGATATTACACATTTTCTGATTTATACCTCCATAAGTTTACTCAACATACTTACCTAATTATTTTAACTTTCCTTATCAATTTTAGGTTCCTAATTTACTCAGCAAAAATAACTTCGCATAGCGTTAGCCGCCAATAAAAAATCAAGAAAGTCGTTCGCACTACAGATGTGGAACATGTCTGAGAAAGCAGGTAATGCATTTTTCTACAGCCTTTTCCGGCTACATCTGGCTCTTCTTTGTGGAAAGTAAGTGCTACCACCGGAAGGCAATTTTTATAGATATCAAAATGGTATGATATGCCTACAAGTTGGTTCAATACCTGAGGAAAACATAGGTTCTAAATAAGTTTCGAACAGGGGGGGGAGTTAGATATCCTTTCAGTAATTCCTTCAATACGAAAATGTCTTTCCCCAAAGTTGAATAAAAATATCTGGCGGTAAGAAGAATAAAAATATAAACGGACAATACATCTGATAAGAAGGGATTTTATAATGAAACTAATATTGTACACTTCTCACTAATTCAGACTGGTTCCTTATATTCACTCTTACATTCCCTGCCACTTTCATTTCTTGCTGTTGCACGCTTTCCGCTAGTTCATGCCCTATACTACCACTTCATCGTTCACTGTTACCTGGATGCGTAAATACCATCATATTATTTGTTTCTGCATCATTTAGTTTGACACCCAGTAATAACTCTAAACGCGCCTCTTAGAATACAAACCTACATTACCATTTCACTCACAACACCGAGTTCCTCCACCGTACCCGCCAACTTTCACTCCTCATCTCTCATGAGACTGCATCATCAGCAGATAGAAGCGCAGACAGCTCCCTTTCATTGCTGTCTTTCTTCAGAACCCATACCCTTCCTTTTCCGCAAGTGTTCTCGCTTTCAAGTGTCTCAATTCACCATCAAAGAGAGAGAGTCTGAAGGGAGTCAGTGAGACGAAAGGACGCATGAAACGGAAAGCCCTTTGGTGTTACCCTGTTTATATGTGGATGTATGTGAAGACTTCCTTCTCCCCGCCCCCATAAAGAGGCACGTGGCAAATGTACCCTACGGACATGGGCTAAAAAGGACCCTAGAAACTACCAGCGGCTGTTCAGGGTTGAACAGGTACTGGAAACGCAGACTAGACAAATGATGGAACTTCAGTGCCGTGTAGCCTATGATACTTTGCTGAAGTCACTAAAGCCTACGGTTATGAAGCGGGAGCTGCAGGACCCTAATAAGGAGCTTTGCTAAAGTCCGGTCAAGTCTCGAATGGAAGTGAGGGCATCTCGTTTCCAAAGCAGACAAAGCCGCTAGCAGAGATGCTCCCACATCTAAAGAACAAGAAAAAAAAATTCCGTTCAGCCTACTGAACCTGTGTGAAGTATTCAGATCTATTCCTAATACCAGTTTCTCAAAAATCTGCGTACATCTTGAAGAAATTTGATGCATTTTCTCTTCAACATGCAACCACCAAACACCATCTCAGCATATTAACGTTCTTTAGGAAATACCCAAACGAGGCCACTCTAATCCACCAAGCTTATCTGTGGGGCTGCCGAGGTGTCTTCTGTGGGCTGCCCACTCGTTCGTCGTACAGTGGACTCTATTCCTAAATTCTCCGTTCTTGTACAGATTATTGATCTTCTTAGTTATTCAAGTAATTACCGGCTATATTCTTATCACCATTAGATTAATATAAATCAAAATAATAATGAAACAAAACATTTTGAATAAACCATACAGTGTTCAGAAACTGAGTGGCGCACATTACCTTCAATAATCACTTCATAACTTAGCTGGGGTGCTCTATTATCTGAATAAAATCGTCTGGCAGTGGCTAATCTACAAACAAACAACAGTCATCGTACTGTGAGAGGTTGATGTGATCAAATGGCTTCTAACCTTTGGTTCCTTCTTCTTTCCATTAAAAAAAAAAAATCGTGAAAATCGAAACTCGCTGGACGTCATGCTCTTCGGTGGATGGCTGTGCATATTTACCGCAGCAACCTTCATGTCTGACTCCAGCACCCACACTTTGGTCGTAAAACGAAACCGCAAAAGCGGCCACCGATCAAAATGGGACTGTTCACACACACACACACACACACACACACACAGCACCATAAAGAAATAATAGTCCTACCTCACATATAATCATTAACCCTACTAACCACCTGAACCTCTTTTAAATAAAACTGTCCCATTCACTCAGTGCAATGAATATGACAGTGTAGACTACTTATCTCTCTCCACTGCATGACTTAAAAAAAAGTAGGGCATCAGGTAACTTCAAAATTATTCCCAGCATCGAGTAAAAGTAAGTGTTAAGTAAAGAAAAATAAAATAGTTTATGGGTAAACTAATCTGGCAGGATTAGCACAAAAAATATACACTGCAATCACGAAAACTCATTACACACTGAAACTCTGGCTAAACCATTTTTGTATCCAGCTCAACTGGCATTAATCGGATTGACTTTTACCATTAATCAGCTCTGCTTTTCTACCAAAATGTACACAAATTTTGCCTACACATTTTAAGACACACAAATTAAGCTCCAATATCAAAACATGTTCGAAAAATGCACTTGAATCTCAGTCGAGGTCTTCAACTTCAGTTATTCAGTAAACTATACATTTATCACAAAATTAAGATCAAAATAATGATCTCTTCACTCCTGTTCACATACTCTTACTAACTCCTCACTACAATGACGCAATACTTCTGGCGTTATTTTGACCAATCTCTACACGATGCAAAGTTTAGAGGAGATTATATGTATGTGAGTGGTTACATGTAATTTTTATTTACCCATTCATCCTCTTCGGTATGATGAGTAAAAAAGGCATAGGTGAGGCCAGACGCCATGAGCTGCTTGGCCGCGTTCTCATCTCCTTTTTAAATAGGCCTTTGAGCTCTGTGGTGGGTTACTTACTTTGACCATCTACCGATTGCTCTAAAAATCGCATTCCTTCATCCATGCTGGCACGCTCGACCCAGCCCTTTCCTCCAGGCTGATCCAAACTGCATTCAGACTGTTTGAGCTGACTCAATACTGTAGCCCCTCTCTTGTCCTTTGGCCTGTTTTGCTCTCAGAACTGAATCACTTCAACTCTGGAAGATCATCAACTCCCTCAGTTCTTCGCCCAACTTTGGTCTAAATTAGATATACTGATTAAGATTATTTTGCATAGGTCAAACTTTGATCTATCATTGTGGCTCTTGACCTTTGAGCTACTTGCTGTTTCAATAATAAGGCTGAACCCATTTGGATGAGACCCCTTCAACACTTCCACCAAATTTGACTAAAATCGAAGTAAAAACTGTGCGAGTTAGTTTGGTCGCACGGCCAGCCAGCCAGCCAGCCAGACAGACAGACAGACAGACAGACAGACACACACACACACACACACACACACACACACACACACACACACACACATCGATCAAAACCTTACCAGCCGCCCTCTTTTCGCGAGCGCTGATAGTAATAACAGAATAAATAACCAAGTACTAGCTTTATCACAGCAGTGTTATAATTTGTTGAAGGATGCAATATCCTTCATTCTCTTCTGATTTAGATGAAGCTACCGAAACCAGCAAGAGCATCCCAAACCCTCGGGGCACTAAAGTCCCCATTACTCACAAACAATGACTTCCAGAATTTGTCACTTTGCTTCTACCATCCTCTACGAGATTTAAGTCCTGACCCAAATATGTGTGATCTGTTATCTTTCGCTGTCTGTAGTGAACTGGGGGATAGAGAAAGGGAATTAGTCTGTGTTGGGGGGAGGGGGTATGGTGGGATCAAACACCCACGGCCCTGACTAGGCCGTGGATACTCCACACACAACTCTAGTCATGAGTGTTGAATGAGAGGACTTCCCTATCATCAACTCTCATTCCTTGCGTGTCACCCTGCAATTCTTTTTTTTCTGCCGCTGTGTTGACTAATTCCGTCTCTTTTC
>NC_137016.1:10216031-10253531 GCF_032717465.1 Coenobita brevimanus
AAGCTTAGGGCTAGGATGGAGGGGGAGGTGAGGGAAAGGGGTTTTGAAGGAGGGGGAGGAGGTAGGAAGGAAGGAGCGAGAGCGAGAGGCAAGGGATGGAGAGGTGGGGTAAGGGGAAGAGAATGGCCGTTTGGTTTATGGATGGCCATGACTAATAGGAGGTTTGTCGGGAGAGAGGATTTTTTTTTTTAAGTGAGGAAGAAGGAACCAAAGGCCGCAAGCCCGCAAAATTGTTCCTTCCAAGAGAAAAACAAAATACAAGAGAGAGTCAAATTCAAGATCCGATCATTTCGAGATACCTGGATACACTGCGTTTGACAGACTGGAGATCATAGGAAGCAGGAATTACAGACAGAGGAGAAGATAGTTCCAAAATTGACCTGTTGCATAAATGAAAGAAGGCCGGATTAACGGTTAACTCTTGCATTAGAGAGTTGGACAGAAGAGGGATGAGGGTTTGCTGCTAGACAGGTGCTACGCGCCCGTCGTAGAGGTGGAGGAATGCATGCAGACAGCTCAGGAGATAGTGACTATTGAAGCAGCGATAGAAAAGAGATAAAGATACAACAGTGCGGCGAAGAGACAGAGGTTGAAGGGAGTCGATCGACATCGAGGAGGAGAGTTAATGAGACGAAAAGCCTTTGACTCCACCATATTGAGAAAGAGCTGTATGTGGGGAGCCTCCCCACACATGAGGATTGTACTCCACAGAGGAGGCCAGGGCTGAGGCTATACACTGCCCTGGGCCTCTTGTACACCAAAAGAAAATTAAGAGGGAAAGGGAGAAACGGTAGGAAAGAGAAGAGCAATGGAAAGATGAGGAGACGGAAGGGGAGAAATACGAGAAACAGGAGAAACAAAGGACAGACAGATACACTGACAACTGTGCTTTATAAGGAGAGGAGACTGAAACACCTGAATGAGAGACAAACATAAAAAGGAAGAGGTGTCAGGGAAGGGAGAAGGAAGGAAGAAGAAAATAAAAGAAGAGGGAAAAAAACAAAATAGATTTGGAAAGACTACGATAACAAGCATGAGAAGGAAAGAAAGAGGGAAGGAGAGAGGGAGGGATACAATGAGGAAGGGAGGGAGAGAATAGGCAGGAAAAAAAGTAACAAAGAAAAGAGGGAGGGACGCAACTCTGGACGGATAAAGAAAAAGAGATACTGAGAGAAAGGAGAAAGAGAAGAAATGGATATAGAGAAAGGGGGGGAAGAAAGAGAACGGAATGGACAACGATTGAGGAAAGAGCAGAGAGAAAGAGGGAGATACGAAGGATGAGAGAGGGAAGAAAAAGACATGGAAAAAGAGAATGACGGAATGAAAGAGGAGTTGGAAAGGAGAAGAGGGGAGAAATGGATGCAGGGGAAAGAGAGGGAGAGAAGGAGGAGAGAGACTGAAAGAGGTGGGAAGGAAGGAAGAGAGAAAGTGAGAGAGATATGGAGAGAAAAAGAGAGGAGACAAATTCTTTTCGTAATGCTGAATGGAGAGGACACCTGTTCTGTGAATGTCTGCCAGCACCTCACATGGGACCAGACAGGGGAGAAGAAAGAAGCGGCAATAGGAGAAGGAAGGTGAAAACTGGTGAATGAAGAGGAGAGAGAGAGAGAGAGAGAGTATACATGTATACATGCGTATACATATATATACACATGAATGTAAACAGTAAATAAATATCTATCTATCTACTGTATATACCTAGGCTGCTTCCCCCAAGGAAAGGAAGGTAGCCGAGACAGGACTGACACACTCCCATTTACTCATCCATTCAAACACATTCATTCCACATCTTAGCCCCAAAGGGGAGAACGGACAGATCCTCACAGCACCACACCGCACGAGGGTCAACTGCGCAGTGCAATCAGTGACATCCGCAGCAGGGCCCTACAGCATTGCTGGTTTACCCCTGCCACATCATAAAAGACCCATCCCCTTGCCTGCATCTGACCTGATTAGCTGAACAGACCAAATGAGGAGAGAATGTCCCCTCAGGGCTGCGTCATCATTTATTCATTCACTATTTCTCTCCATTAAAATCGAGTCCACGCACAGCCACTCTTCCTTGCTCGACAGACATCCCTCTCGCATCTAACGCTCTCTTCACACACTGTCCATCCATTCTATTTCGTGGTCATCCTCTCAGCCTTACACCTCTCACATCAGAGCCTAGTTATCTTTTTCACCAATTGCTCATTATCCATTCTCTCCCATATGCCCAAACCATCGCAACACCCTCTGCTCCAATTTAATCAGCCATCTCCCTAACAACTTCTGTTCTCCTTCGCACTTCATCATTTCTCACTCGATCCATACGCGTCACTCCACACAAACTCCTCAGACACCTCATCTCCATCACATTCAAACTTTTCCTCTCTGCTACACCCATATCCCATGTTTCAACCCCATATAACACAGTCGGTACCACAACACCCTCATACAGCCTTCTCTTTACATCGATTCTAAGCCAAATGACATCTACACACTTTTTTCATTCCTTTCAGCACCTTTCCTACTTGATTCATTCTAAACTTCACTTCTGCATCTATTCATCCATCCACAGCACCAAGTGACCCTAAATACTTAACCCACGCTGACTCCCGCTGACGTATCTATATGTCCACATGTTTTGTCACTGTGACTTCCATTGACATATATAAACACCCAGCAATTGCAGGAGTCCCTAATTTGCAGAATTTTCAAATTTTGCCCGTAAGTTTTGGCACATATACATGGGGCCACTTTCCTCTACAAGTGCCAGACTTAATGCCTTACCCCGCATGACCTCCCCCGCACGCCAATGTCTCGGCAATTCTACCTGTTACCCAGTGACCTGGCCAGTAAAGACATGTGCCATGGTACAGAAATTCAGAGGCCAGAGTCATTCCCCGATCGATGACAATGTGGAGGACAAAGTTTATGTAGCATTAAGAAGAAGAAACAGTCAGAAATGATGATCAGGCAATGTTGCCAAAAATGGTCAGGTATGTTGATGTGTTTGGTGGAGTGAAACAATGCTTATATTCCCTATCTTACTGTGTCAAAACCAATATACTCTTGTACTACATATAAATTTGTACCAAATAAAGAAATAAATATCGTTTATTAGTGGTGTGGAATACTTACCCTCCCATAGAACTCGTTTTCTTTGGAGCCACCCTGATAGAAAACCCAGTAAGGTAAGAGGTACTGCTACCTGTATCGAATATTTTAAACCTCAGGTGAGTGATTTCTCTATGAATTTTCGATGTTTCTCTCCAAAAGCGGAGGTTGGAGCCAAAAAATTTTTTTCCAAAAAATTGGTCAGGGGGATTGGGAGGAGTCAGTGGTGGAAAATCGGTTGGGATAGGATGGGTTAAAACACTCTACCTCCCCAAGCAACTCACCATTCAAAACTATATTCATCCTCCTACCATCTACCAACCTCGTACACTTCATCACTTTACTCTTATTCTCATTTACTCTTAATTTCCTTCTTTCACGCACCCTTCCAGACTCCTCTACCAACTGTCTCAATCTCTCCTCTGAATCAGCCACCAGTGCAGTATCATCTGCAAACAGCAGCTGCTTCAGATTCCACTGTCTACCGTCAACATTCACCAGACTCAGACCTCCACCTAAAACTCTTGCATTCACCTCCTTACAACACCATCCATATAAATATTAAAACCAAGGCAACATCACACATCCCTGCCACAACCCCACTCTCACGGGAAACCAGTCACTCACAGTATATCCGACTCTTACACACGCTCTACTATTGACATAAAAACTCATTTGAGTAACCTACCATCAATTCCATACAATCTTAAAACAGTCCTGAAAACCTCCCTATCAGTTTCTATCATACGCTTTCTCTAAATCCATGAATGCTCAAAACACCTCCCTTGCCTTTCGCTAAATACTTTTCACACACTTGTCTCACAGGAAATACCTGATCCACGCATCTCATCCCTCTCCTAAAGCCACACTGCTCATCACCAATCACTCCCTCTGTACCTTCTCTCTCTCTTAATTAGCACTCTACCATACACCTTACCTACAACACTCCAACAGACTTATACCCCTAAAACTAGTACATTCCATACTTATCACCCTTGTCTTTATACAACGGGACCACACAAGCACACATGCCCAGTCAATTGGCACCATACCTTTCACAAAGCACACATTCAACGATCTTATTAACGAGTCAACAAGTCACTCCACGACCCTTCCAGGCATTCCCACAACAAACCCATCCATACCCATGCAGCTTTCCCTGTCTTCATCTCCTTTACTGCCTTCTCCACTTCCTCCTTCGTGATCAAAGAATCATTCCAACTCTCCCAATCCATTTACTCCTTGCACCCTTCCATCCGCCACAATCTCAGCCACCCTTTCCTCCTCTACATGTAACAATCTTTCAAAATACTCTGCCCATCTCTTCGCTTACTGCATCCATCTCAATTAACTTCCTTCCATCTTCTGCTCTTACCTCGCTCTTCCTGTCCCAGACTCTCTCTTTCGCACCCTTTTCACCTCCTTCCAAACCATTTTCTTATTCTGTTGAAAATTCTCAGGCAACTGCCTACCCCACCTCTCATCTGCTGCCACTTTAGCATCATGCACAACCCCTTCTCACCCTATTCCTCTTTTTCTTATACCTCTCATATGACACCTCATCCCTTCCTCTGCAGCCACACTTCATATGCATGTCTCTTCTCCAGCCACAGCCACATACTAACATCCTCGCACCACCATTCACTTCCTTTTTCTTACACCCACAACCCACACGCTCTCACTCACCACACATCTCTTCCGCATGCCCCACCACAGCACTCCTAAACAACTGCCATTCCTCCTCCACACTGCCATTTTCCTGATCTTTCACTACATTCCACTCATCTTTCAATTTCTCCTGATACTCTATCATTTTTCTCTCTTTTATCCAACTCACTTTTCAAAGTCTCCCTGCCACACCTACCCTCCTAGCTTTCACCCAACCCTTACCTACTCTTAACTTTCCCTCCACCAGGCAGTGGTCAAACATACCTCCACCCTCCCCTATCAGAACTCTCACATCCAACAATCTTCCTATTACATTTCCCTGGACACAACCACATAGTCCATCAGTGCTCTATCAACAACCCTTCCACCCTCCTGTCTCATCCATGTATACTTATATCTTTCTTCTCAAACAGGGTACTTCCAATCACCATCTCTCGCTCAACGCACATCCCTATCATTCGTTCCCCATTTTCATTTCTTCCAGGCACACCATGCATACCAAGTACACCTTCAACTGCTACATTTCCCACAGTAGAATTCAGATCTCCCATCATTACCACATTCACATTCGCTCCAGAACTCTGCAGACACTCATCAACATCATTCCAGAAAGACTCCCTCTCTTCTTCATCCCTTTCACTACCAGGCCAATATGCACTCACAAACACTCACAACTCACTTTTAAATTTCGCTCTTACCCACATCAGTGTCGATGACACCTCCTTCCATTCAGTCACACACTACTGTACTTCCTGACTCACCAACAAGGCCACACCTTCTCTTGCCCTTCTTCTATCAACACCTGACAATCCTCCATTCACACTTCCAAACATAGACTCACCCTTCCCTTTCATCTTCGTTTCACTCAAAGCTAACACATCCAAGTTTCTTCTCACAAACATTCTCCCAGTTTTCTCCCTTTTAGCCTCAATCGTACTACATCCACGCACATTCATAGACCCAATCTTTAGAGTACGGGGATAACCGAGTTCCCCATCCCTTTCTCCGGCCTGTCTCTTTTTTCGGAACTAAAAAACAGAGGAGGGGGTCCCTAGTCCCCTCACCCCGCCCCTTTTAGTCGCCTTTTACGACAAGCAGGGAATACGGTGGCAGTATTCTTCCTAACACAACCTGGCCACAGAGTAGTAGTACCACCTCATAATGCGGCCAGATTGTTCCCCCCCCCCCCGCCACAGGGGAAGAAACAATATATATAAATAAATATACATAAAAAAAAAAGAGGAACAAAATAGGGAATGAATGGAGATAGAAAAAGAAAGATCATAAACATGAAAATTAACTTCACTAATATAACCTGCTAATAGGATAATCTTTCTCACATGCAATAATTTTCAATTACGTTTCCCTTTAAAGCGAGTAATAGAAAACGAACCTCAGATAATTCACGCAGCTTCCTCAATCCACAGAATCATAATAATTTTACTCCATCATAATTAGCCTACGTTGGCATCACAGCGAGCACAATGGACGAACATGACCGCCTCTCTTACAACAGAGTTATGTAGTATTTTAGTGCAAAAAATAATAAAATTGCGTAAATACTCGCATATTATCATTTCAGGCATCGTTATAAAAATATGCCTGTCGTCCACAATGACAATGGCCTTCCCTTAATGTCGTGTATAAAAAGAGAAAAATGATCCAAATTACATTAATAGCTCATGCTAGAATATGTAACAAGGACAGGCTTACTGCAATACATGCAGTACTGCACGATATACAGTATATATATATATATATATATATATAGATATATATATATATATATATATATATATATATATATATATATATATATATATGACCGACTCTGGGCATAGGCATCACAGCCTGCTTTCAAGGCCCAGTAGTCCTCCTACGTACCGTACACCTCTACATGTCACCACTTCGGCGCTAACACCCACCGTCCATACTGAATACATACTAGGGCTGTCTCATACAGGACTGGTGTATTGGTATTAGCGGGGGTATTTTTACGACATGTCGGCGGGTCTTCTGGTAAATGAGTAAAGTCTGATTTTCCTGAATTCAAATCCTTAAACTGTTCCCTGCCCCCAGCGGGATTTGAACCCGGGTCCGTTAGGACTGTAGGCCAACTCTCTCTCTCTCTCTCTCTCTCTCTCTCTCTCTCTCTCTCTCTCTCTCTCTCTATATATATATATATATATATATATATATATATATATATATATATATATATATGGAACTGGAAGGGTTCAATGTAGACTGTATTAGCTGCTTCACTTGTACAAGTCGTCTGTAAGCTGAGTGAAGTGGACAGTTGGCAGCGTGATTACAATATAATGCATCAGCCGAGTGAAGGAATTAATGGCTTATCTCGGAACGATGTAACTAGGATGGCATATTATTTTACTGCCAAAGATATAATACTGCATTATTTTTATACTGCTTAATTTAATAAACACTCGTATACATAACGCTGAAATGGGGCTACATCAAGAGGTTCATTGCTGAATGTGTTATATAAGTTAATGTGAATATAAAACATGGGAACTGGCCTGCACTAAATTATTTATGTGTTCGTTCCTCTAAAACGTATGGCAGAGAAAACATATATTTACTGAAAGAAAACATTTCATGAAATAGGAGACATTTCATTTCCATCGTTATACCCCGTATTTTATAGGGAAGAAAAATTAATTCCTTCAGAACTTTAAATAACAAATGGTATGTTTGAAACGACCCACTAATCACTGAATGATGCAACAAACCATGAACTGCATAAGGTGGTACTTACACAGGTAGACCAGGTACTGCACAATTAATTACCTAAAACAATGGAAACAATATCATACTACACTGCATTGTTTACATCATGGGAATCATGCAAGTAATACTAACATATATTAATCGTACTATAACAGAAATTTGTTTACATTGTTTTCTGCAATTTTCGTATGTCCCAAGGCGACCTGAATATATAGACTTAGCTCTTGCCAGCAAAGCTAGTATTACCCATCCATAACAGAAAGCTTGAGGTGGTTACTCTCGTCAAGTGGTACTCTCGTCAAGTAGTACTCTTGTCAAGTAGTAGCATTTTCACACATATGAGCTGCCCAACCCTGCCCGACCGTAACGCTTTTGCGAAGCTTATATTTCGGCAACCACAGGGCCGATCACTGCGGGGTTTGCACTATATGAGAGCCCCATTCTTTAAGATTTGTTTTTGACAAGTTTCATTACACCTCGGCGGTGCACGTGGCACGTGACACACGCCAAGCGCAGCATGTCGAATATCTTCAGAAGAGGGCCACAGGTCAGACACTTTGTCGTAAAAGCATAAAACTTGGTAAGTAGTAGATAGCCATCAATGTACTCTGGCCATCCTTGGGGTGTAAGGTGACATTTCAATGCTTTCGGATTTAAATGGTCTTGCTCGTACCTCGCCGACAAAGGCGTTTTACTGATATTAAAGAATTACTGTGGTAGAGAGGTGGGTGATGATCACGCGTTGTATCACTCACATGGTACCGTACAGGTCTCGTCACTGCCACTGTCTGAGTCGTGTACTCTCATGGATGAATATATGTCAAATGAATAAAGAACAGTTTTAGGAGTCTGAGTATTATTAGCTGATAAAATGCAAACAATAAAAACCATCATACATGAAAGAGGTGCAGGTGGGTGAGGTGTGAGAACAGTGTCAACCAAGGGAGGGTGTTCAGACAGCACAACAACGCCGGGCCGGAACTTTCACCTTGACCAGCGACCTTGACCGTTCACTCGTCTGCACCAGAATCGTATCACTTCCTGCCAGACCCACAACCAACGTATGCGTCAATTTGGTCCAAAACGAATTATGCATCCATAAGATAACATGGCACCACAAAATCCGACCCTGACCCATGACCTTTGATCTTGGATCGATCAGCAGCAAATCATGTCACTTCTTCCCCAGACTCACACACAACGTTGGTGTCAGTTGATCCAAATCAGTTCAAGGATTCATAAGATAATTTAATACTAGATAATTATATTTATCTGCAGAATCTGAATCGATCACATAAATAACGTCCTTAGCATCGCTAATTTATGTGGGTCATCTGATCACTCCAGGTAAAAAAAGTCTCACTTCCTTTCAGGTAAATCAAATAACTGGATATGAAAGTTTTCAGTTCTAATTTCTGCTAGAGGAACAAATTAGCAAAATTTGCTTAAAAATAAACTTCATGGAGGATAATTTAATATACATACACTATGGTGAATAGGTACCCAATATCAATGGTAGCTTACTAACAAAAACTCGACGTAACTTTCTCAGAACTGTGTAATCTATCTAAATGACCAATGGGGTAGGTATCCCGAGTTTGCATTAACCAAATGACCTATATGTTGCCATCATCAGTTTAACTTACCTTGCTCAACTCCAGGAAGCCAGATGGAAAATATTAGCGGAATGAAGAGAAATGTTTGCATTTTTGTGGCGGATTAACTGAGAGATCCCCGAACCTTGTTTGAGAAAAATTTTCATTTTCACAAGTCCAGCCTAACTTCTTCATGCTGACGACATTGTTCTTGGTGAAATCTTGCTACCACCAAACATTTATATATAGTTTGCCTAAGACTTTTCATTACCTAAAAGTTTAATGGAGAAAGTAATCTAACCCCTTTACTGTTAAGGGTTACACCAGAGCGAAATTAAATTGACAGAACCTAGCAAAAAAAAAAAAAAAAAACATATGAGTCAACTGTAGGGATTAAGGGAAAATATATCAAAAAAAAAAAAAAAAACTTCCTCCTGCAGAATTACACAAACGTGAATTGCACTGGAGTTACTGTGTTTCCTGCCATTGTGGATTACATTTCTACATTGAGACAAAAAACTATCATTCATCACCACCAGCGTCTTCATCACCACCATCATCCCTATCATTCCATCCTCTTCATCCAGTTCCTTCCACCATGTGTTGTTAGAGTTGGGTCCAGAAACAGGAAAACAAAAAACACAAAGCAGGACTATCATTAGGTCTGACGTGCCTGACGATAAAGGGTCAACACCTCCATTAACTCAGCATTCAAGTCTTTCACATCCTCTGTAGTACCGTGATTATATGTATACACACACATCTATCTGTCTGTCTATTAACTCACCATTCAAGTTTTCAACATCCTTGGTCATAGTGATGTATACACGCAAACATCTATCCATCTATCAATCTGTCTATCGTTTCTCCATTTATGCATTCAAGTTTTCAACATCCTTGGTCAAGGTGATATGATGTATACACGCACACATTTATCTGTCTATCTGTCCATCTATCTATCTATCTACCTACCTATCTATCTACCTGTCTACTGCCAACACTAAATGTTTTTCTTCAGGTCAGGAGAGCCCTGCTGTAGTGCCGGCATTACAAACAGCGTCCACATTAGCCTCGTCAGCACGATGACGTACTGGTATTTATCATTTTGTTCTTACTGCCGCCAGGTTCAGGCCGAGAATATCATTTGACATATTATGCTTCCTGATGACTCATGATTTTATTCATATTAGGTGAACATCCTTGTAGTGAAGGGGTTTATAAAGGCTGTATCTAACCCATCCACTTCGACAAATCTCCTTTTAGCTATATCAAATAATTCCAAGATAGCAAGATACAAACTATGGTACCTGGTCAATCTCCAGGAATAAAAATATATATGTTCACCTTGGGAGAAAGCCTTGCATTAAAAAAAAAAAAAAAAAAAAGATAAATGAATAAATAAAATAACTGACACAGTTCTCTAATCAAAACACAATCTTCTACCACAGTTACCCCACAGTTAGGTTACTTTAGGCGCTTCACTTGTTTCCACCTTGTCATCCACCAACACCACCACAAAAGAAACAAGTAATTAGTGTTTGTGCCACCTCAGAATGGCTCTGTGGTAACTTCATCCACCAACATTTTCCTCTCCCCCGCACCCCCATCTGTCTGTCTGTCTGTCTCTCTGCAAATATTGTCAGACTTTAGGTCACACACACACACACACACACACACATTGGCACAATTATGACACGTAAAACCAGAACGCATGTTTGGGAAAGCGGGCTGACGCACACACTCGTACAGGGAAATAAGGTCGGTCGGTGTTTATAGGTGCTGACTGTGGGATTATCCGTGATGAAGATCAACTACGATAATGACTGGCTTTACGTTCACTCACCCTATCACGGTGGCAACAACTCTTGTGTGAGTGTGTGTGTGTGTGTGTGTGTGTGTGTGTGACACAAACGACGTTTTTCAGGTCAGTCGTGGGAATCTCGGACAGGTAAGTCCCTGTCTGCAATGATGTTTTTTTTTTGTATTATTACCCAAGCTGCGGTTTCACCATTTTACTCAACTGGCAACGACTTTTAATAAAAGAGAGGCGTTAAATAAGGAAATGTTTAACACTTTCACTTCGAAATGCGTCCTGTAATCGTTCCAAGATAGCAAGAATATATGAAAAATAAGACATCAACGAAGTGAAGGGTTAATATACACATTTTTTTGTGTCGAGCTCTAAGCATTGGCTTCCCAGCCCGTTTCCTGAGGTCCAACAGTTCTCCTACGTACCACACACCTCTACATTTCACCACTTCGGCGCTAAAACCCACCGTCCATATTGAATACATGGTAAGGCTGTCTCATACATGACTGGCGTATTGGTATTAACTGGGATTTTTTTACAAAATGTCGGTGGGTCGTATGGTAAACCATCAAAGTCTGCCTGAACGAAACTCAGTTCCTTAAACCATTCCCTGCCCCAACCAGGATTCGGACCTGGGTCCATTAGGGCTGCAGGCAACTCTATACTGACTCGGCCACATAAATAAAGGTACAGGTTGGACAACAAACGCGGCTGTTGTCAATAATTACGTCCATCGTCTAGAAGCTTTGCCAAACCCTAATGAGTTCTTAAATGAAGTAATAGCTGACGCCCAAAACCATTACTAACAGCAACTTTACATGCATTCCACAGACTTAAACACTGACCTAACATGACCTCATAGGAAAACGATAATCCCAAGTTATCGTCACGCCTTCATTAACGCCTTCGGTAAGGTAATACCTTTCATGCTTTATTTGTCCTGTTACATGACGACTTTAGGAAGGATTGGACAGATATTTAGAACTGAATGGGTTACCAGGAGCCTTCATTAACTCCTTCAGTATAAGGCGGCGCTAAAATTGAAATAATATTGCCAGCTGTCAGCAACAATTAAACGAACAAGGTGTCCAGTGGGTGAAGAGGCTAAAGTGTTCTGGGAAAAATAATTCGCTGCGGCAGAGAAGGTAGAAAACACCCTAAGCTAGCTAAATGGCGCTAAAAATCGTCCTAACCTATCGAAATATACTAAAGAAGCCTTGCAAACTGACAAGAATTGCTAGAAAGCTACTTATATGCTGACAAGAGGTGCTAGACAACTTTCTATAGGCTAGAAAGAAGTCCCAAACAAAACCTCAACCTGACAATAGATGCTAGAAAGCCTCTTACGTTGGTGTGAGATGTTAGAAAGGTTCCTAAGCTTGTGGGAGATGTTAGAAAACCTCCTAGGCTGGTGGGAGATGCTAGAAAACATCCTAAGCTGGTGATAGATGTTAGAAAGCCTCCCCCGCTGGTGAGATATATTAGATAGCCTCCTAAGATGGTGAGGAGTTTTAGAATGCCTCCTAAGCTGGTGACAGATTCTAGAAAGCCTCTTGAACTGGTGATAGGTGCTACACAGCCTCCACTGCTGACAAAAAGTGCTATAGTTTCACAGGCTGACAGGAGATATTTTAAAGCGTACAATGCTGACGCGTATCCAGTAACCTGTATCCCACCGCTGTCATAAACTCTGTCGGCTTGGTATGTGGTCAAACCATAAGTCCAATATTCCTAATGCCGTTGCATATCATAGTGACTACGGCCATAAGAGGCCTCTTTCTTTACCTATCTGTTTATTTGTGTCTATGCTTTGTAACTCTACTGTTATTATTTCTATTTACCTATCCATCTGTCTCTATCTGTATGTCTGCTTATCTTTCTATCTTTCCATTTTCTACCCTTTTGCTAATCTTTTTTTTTTTTTTGTTAACTATAGCTGTCTATCTTTTTTATTCATTCTCTCTCTATCCGTCTGTCAGCCTGCCTAATTGTTTGCCTGTATGTTTGTCTACTTATCTGTACCTCTGTTCGTCTGTCCGTATGTCTATTTGTCTGCATGTCTGTCTGTCTCTATCTATTGATCTGTCAGCCTGGCTGTTAGTCTTTTCATCAGCTAATCTTCATGCTCATCTGTAATCTAATTTTTGTTTCAAATGAGCTATATTCCTTTCTATACTATGCCGTTTTATAAAACAAACTCTTGTTATATTCTTGCTACCATTTCAGTATTACACTCAGCTGAACCTCTTGTGCTCAGAGGATTACACACGGTCTTCATTAACCCTCTAAGCAAGACGATTATCCCTTTATTCTTGTTACCGCCTCAGTATTTTACTCAACTCATGGCACACCTGTACTGCTGAAGGATAGAAACCGTCGCTATTAACCCTTGAGAACAATAACGTTTTCTTTTCTTACTCCTGCTACAACTTTACTAATATTCCCAGCGTATAAAAGGATTCTCCTGCCAAACGGGATAAATGTAAGTGGATCAACGCGAAATTAACCCACAAGCAAGCCTTTACTGAAATCCATCACTTTCCACACACACACACACACACAACATAAATTACGAGTATATACCAACTAAACATAAGAAAAGACATATAAACAACCACATTAACATATACAACCCCCAGAAACACACACACACACACACACACACACACACACACACACACACACACACACACACACACACACACACACACACACACACACACACACACACACACACACACACACACACACACACACACACAAACACAACATAAATTATATACCAACTAAACATAAGAAAAGACACATATAAACAACCACTAACATATACAACCCCCAGAAACACACACACACACACACACACACACACAAAAGAAAATTACACTCGAATACAAAAAAAGAAAATTACACACACACACACACACACACACACACACACACACACAGGGCTGGCGGGTCCTTTGGTCGACAACATCAGCAAAGAGCAATATGAAACCGGCCCCATTTATTTCCGTCCCCCACATGACGCTTCATTCATCCCATCACGTAAGCTAAATTGAAAACTTAATCGAAAAAACAAATAGACGTCAGTTGGTACGAATCAGGGAAATATGGTGAGGGGCAAGGGGGATGTCTGGGGGGAGGGGAGAGGGGAGAGGGGAGAGATGGAGGGTAGGAGATGGGTGATTAGGTGGTGAGAATGGGGGAAAGGCTGGAAATGGGAGGGGGGAGGAAAGACGGGAAACTGGGGAGGGTGGGAGGGGAGTGTAGAATGAGTGGGGGAAGGAACAGAGTAAAGTAGTGGTGTTGGGGAGGGGGTAAGGTTACTACTGGAGTGAGGAGGGGAAGTAAAATTGGAGAAGAGGAGAAAGGGGTAGATATGGGGAGAGAAGATAGGAGGAAGGCCTTATGGAGAGGAGAAGGGTGTGACGTGGATAAAACGGCGAGTATTATCTATCTGTCTCTTAATCTCTTCACTGACTGCGAAGCTGCCGGTCTGTTGGCACCAGGGTTGGAATCCTGGTGAGGGCAGCTGGTGTCACTCGATTCACGTGTTCATCTTCCCATTCTTGGATGTTAAACAAATGAGTGCTTTGTCTAACAACTAGAGGAGGTAACTGTGGTAACCTGGGTGATGCGGTGACCTTGTATCCCAGTATAATGAGTGAATGACCTGCCACAGCCCCAAGGCCTACGATACGGAGATGGACACCGTGGATAAGCGTCTCACGGCGTCAGTTCCACATTTACCTTTTCTAGCTATAGGCAGACACCTAAGTTCTGGAAGGTGTGGACATGAAAAAATAACCTCCATGTCTCTGTGTCCTCCACCGTCAGGCTGGCCTCCCTCTAACTCACACAGGTCTCACTAATATATCTTTCCGTCCAACATCGACCTCTTCCATTCTCACCCTCCCTTCTTTCCCTCCATCTCGCTCGCACGCACTCTCCTAGTGAATCTCTCATTCTGTATTCTCTGCATAATCAGACTGTCTTTGACTACTTTTCCCAACAAGTTCCAAGGTATATATATATATATATATATATATATATATATATATATATATATATATATATATATATATATATATATATATATATATATATATCGTATCTCTGACTGGGGTAAAAATAATCTGGTTGTTTTTAATGCATCAAAGACTCAGTTTTTACACCTATAAACCCGATAAAATATTCCGCAGGTATACCCACTAATGTTTAATAATATTCAGCTTAATCCTGCATCATCCCTGAACATGCCTGGGGCTTCATTTACTCGGGACTTATCTTGGAAAGATCATATTACATCTCTTGTAAAATCTGCTTCCAAGAGATTAGGTGTGCTAAGCCGACTCCATTCCTTCTTTATCCCTGCACAATTGTTGGCTCTATACAGCGATTTTATCCGCCCCTGTGTGGGGTACAACACTCATGTGGGGAGGCTCCCCACATACAACTCTTCTCAATAGGGTGGAGTCAAAGGCTTTTCGTCTCATTAACTCTCCTCCTGTTACTGACTCCCTTCAACCTCTGTCTCTTCGTCGCACTGTTGCATCTTTATCTCTTTTCTATCGCTACTTCAATGGTCACTGCTCCTCTGAACTGTCTGCATGCATTCCTCCTCCTCTACGACGGGCGCGTAGCACCCCTCTAGGAGCAAACTCTCATCCCTTTTCTGTCCAACTCTCTAATGCAAGAGTTAACCGTTACTCCCAGTCTTTCATTTATGCAACAGGTCAACTCCGAAACTGTCTCCCTCTGTCTGTATTTCCTGCTTCCTATGATCTCCAGTCTTTCAAATGCAGTGTATCCAGGCATCTCAAAATGATCGGATCATGAATTTGGCTCTCTCTTGTATTTTGTTTCTCTCTTGGAAGGAACAATAATTGCGGGCTCACGGCCTTTGGTTCCTTCTTCCTCGTATTAATATATATATATATATATATATATATATATATATATATATATATATCATCATCAGCCGTTGAGGTCCACTGCAGGACCGGCCTATCCCTACCGAAACAGGGACGATACAGCCAATGTATCTCTACCCAGTGGCTTAGGCTGTCTGGTAGAGACTGTATGTAGGGTGAGAAGTACTTGTAATGTAACTGTAGTGTTGTAGTGGCTTTGGATGTGTGTGTAGTCTGTGAACCAAATGTAATCGGCCCGCCTTAAGCCGATTGGGTGCAAGCACACTAGTATGCGACACTGGTTCAACCACAGCACCCCTTATGTCCGCCAAAGTAGCAAGTGGCTCGGTGAACGATTCCCAAAGTTTTTACAACTCTGGCGGGAGGCGAACCCTCGTCCATCAGCGTGCGAAACGCACACTCTACCACTGTACCACAGAGGCTCCATATATAGATAGATAGATAGATATATAGATATATATATATATATATATATATATATATATATATATATATATATGCGGTAGGGGGAAGGGGTTGATTTAAAGTGGGTGCAGAATTTGAGGGGAAAAACGACAGCAACCCTGTCAACCCTGTGAAGTCATCCTTTGTACAATTTCTTTGCAACCAATCGAGTTTTATTTTGCTTAGGATGGACATCTCGTACTAAATGGACGGCTGAGGGGTTCGAAACGCTGAATAAAGTCGACTGGTGGTAAAAAGACGAAAACTTAGCAGAAGTAGGCCTAAGAGGTAGGAAGAGGCGAGGGAGATTTTTTATGTAAAGAAAAATGAGTGGAAAGAAGCCTCCAGAGTTGATCTTTCCGTGAAAAACTAAATAAATGAAAGCCAAGTTGAAGATATACTGGGTTCAACGGACTCGAGGTCATAGGCAGGGGGAATCACAGACTGTGAAAGACAGGTCTTTGATTGACCTGCTGCATATGTGAATGACTGGGGGTATCGGCTAACTCTTGATTAGAGAGTTGGACAGAACAGGGGAGCGGTAATTTTAAAAGAAAAGAAGGACAGATCGATACAGAGTGGAGGACGGGAGGAAAGTGAGGGGTAAGGGAAAGAATGGAAGAAGGAGTCAGATATGAAGAAATGGAGGGGGGGGAGGAAGGTATGGAGAAGCAGAGGAAAGGGTAAAGTTGGAGGGGGAGGGTAAGGAACAGGGTTGTGAGAGGAGGGTAAGGGGTAAGATTAGAGGAAGAGGGAGATGAGAAAAGGAAATGGGGAAGAAATGGAGGAGAGCAAGACAAGAGGATGGATAGAATTTGAAGAAGAGGGGGGGAGGGGTAGAGGGTTGGGACGGCAGAAACAGAGTGGATGGGATGAGCACAGGGTTAGGAATGGTGGTGCTGGTGGAACACGACTTTCATGACCAATAAAACAATGTACCAGACCTGTTCTCTCTCTCTCTCTCTCTCTCTCTCTCTCTCTCTCTCTCTCTCTCTCTCTCTCTCTCTCTCTCTCTCTCTCATGCACTGGCACTCTTTCCAGCCTACACAGAACATTAGATAACAGTGTGTGTACGAGTAATACACACATACACTCGATACAAGGACAAATGTATACACAAAATAGCGCAAAGGATGCACACACACACACACACACACACACACACACACCAGTATACAATGACAGACAAACGCATATGGACGCAAAAATAAAACAACAAAGAAATCGCACTCTCTCTCTCTCTCTCTCTCTCCCCCCCCCCCCACCTCTTAAAAACTACCAACCCACGATCCTTTTTGCTGAACACCCTGGTAATCCCAACTCTAATATCACGAAATGGGACTGTGCTCGTAGACTGTGCAAGCGGTTGGGGTAGGGAGGGGAGTGGGATGTGTGGGGAGGGGATGGGGGGGGAGGTCAATGAACAAGATGGGTGAGAGAGGAAAATAGCGTGGGAGGAGAGGGAAAGAGGGGAGAGTGAGAGAAGGGAAGAGGACTGAGAGGAAGATGGGCTGGAAAAACAGGGAATGAAAGAGGATGAAAGACGAGGGAAGGAATGGGATATAGAACAAGTGGAGATGCTGGCAGGAATAACATATCATAAAATATAACGAGGGATAAGGTAGTGTCAAAGTAGGAATGTGTAGAAAATGTAAAGGTTTAGTTAGACGAAAAAGAAGGGGGAAGGATTAGGAAACAATAACAATTCAGAGAATTTTTAAGAAGCGTATGCAACAAAAACAGAGGCAGAGGAGAAAGAGGGCAATGTAACTGAGAAAAGAAGGAGGGAATTGGTATAAAAAAACTAGTTAAGTTGCTTAAAAAAAAAAAAAAAAAAAAAAAAAAAGATTAATAAAACAAACAAAAACGGCAGAGCTGAAGATAGAGTATATATATATATATATATATATATATATATATATATATATATATTAATCCCTTTGGTCTGATGACGTAATAGTTTGGTTTGTTCATGTTACCTTCAATGATTACATGCATCTTTACAGGGAGAAATCTTTTGAGGAAGTGTAAATGGAGAGTATTTCAAACCCTGTCACTACAAATGGTCTCTCCACAACTTAACAAAACTGTCTGAGGATAAGAGACCCTCAGCAGAAACTGGAATTTCTGGTTGAAGGAGATAACAACAGTGGTAGAGCTGAGAAACAGAAAGTGAAGAAATTAAATAGAAAAATAAAAGTAGACCACAATAAGACTAGATAAATAAATAAATAATACAGACTCAGCAAAAATTGTCTAAAAATCATGAAGTTCTATGGTCCAAGCTTGCAATATTTCATTTACTTTAACTATATACTGTAGGTGCCTGGGAACGTGCTTTTGTGTTTCTGTTGCCACTGCTGCCTCAAGTGAGGTTTGGCCCCGAGTAAATGATAAAAAAAAATTCCTATTCAGTAACGACCCTATTAAACACTACAGTAACAACTCGCTCTCTCGCTCTCTCTTGCCTATAGAAATCTTCCCACAATATTGTTGAACTTTTCATTCTCCCTCTACCACTCTCATAAATACACTCTCTAATCTGCCTTTTGCTCTCTGTTCGCTACACAAGGCACAGTCCATCACAAATTACTTGTCTTTGACCCGAGACGTCCCGTCGACGTGTGGGTACGTTGCAACATTTTGCATTTGCCAGTCCCGTCGACGTACTGGTACGTTTTGCAATTGCAAGGTCCCTAATTTGCACAATTTTCAATTTTTGGGCGTGATTTTTCGTACGTATACACGAGACACCTTTCTCTATTCCTCTACAAGATGTCAAGCAGGGACAATGCCTTACACCGCATAACCTCCCCCCCCCCGCATGCCATTGTCTTGGCAATTTACCTGTTACCAGTGACCTGGCCAATAAAGACATTCAAGGCCAGAGTGATTCCCCAATCGATGACATTGTGGAGGACAAAGTTTACATAGCATTAGTGGAAGAAACAGTCAGAAATGATGATCAGGTAATATGGCAAAAGAAGGTCAGGAATGGTGATGAGTTAGTGAGTGAAACAATGCTTATAATGCCTATATTACTGTTTGAAAACCAATATACTCTCCTACTACATATAAATTCGAACCAAATAAATAAATAAATACCATTTAGGAGTGGTGTGGAATAGTTATCCTCCCATAGAACTCGTTTTCTTTGCATCCAGCCTGATAGAAAACCCTGTAAGGTAAGGAGGTACTCCTACCCGTATCAAGTATTTTAAACCTCGGGTGAGCAATTTCTCTATGAATTTTCGATGTTTCTCACCAAAAGCGGAGGTTTTAGCCAAAAAAAAAAAATTCCAAAAATGGTCGGGACTGGGAGGTGTCAGAGGTGCGAAAGTGGTCGGGACGTGACAGGTTAATATGTCCCTCGCGTGTGCCTCCAGATTGCTATAGACAGTTAGCCTTTCCTATAACTAAAACTTTAATAAATCACTGAGTGGACGTAAGGTACCTGGTCAATGGAACCTCACTAATATAACACCCATCTTCACAAAAGGCGATAAAAATGTGCAAGAAATTCCTGCCCAGTTAACCTAACGCCAATTTCAAGAGAGAGAGAGAAACTATTGTAGTCCTTGACAAGCATAATCCTCTAAAGGATAAACAGTGCGCGTTCTGTAAAAATGCATCGTGCCTTACAAACTCGTAAACATATAGGTACACTGTAATTAGGACACTAAATACCTTCGAACATCATGTATTTAGATTTTCAGAAAGTGTTTGATAAATACACCCAATTACGACTAACAGAAAATTAAAAGCCCACAGCATCTCAAACTGATTACACGCTAACAAATCGTAAACGCCGGGTAGTGGTAAATGGTAAATCATGTGGCTGGCTAGATGTTACTAGGAAACACGCGTCCACACTGAAGCTGTGGAATGTGTCCGTGCTCGCCCGGAGCGAATTTTGACACATACTAGTAATATTTCACACCTTAATGGTATTAGAGATCTCCCCAAATGGCGATAGTAGCCCACAGAGATCTCCCCAGATGGTAAGGGATACATTACTTTTTTACACCCCAGCCTGTACTTGAGTAGCATATAGAGATCTCCCCAAATGGTGGGGGATACTTTTTTACAGTCCAAGTTGAACATTTCATAACACTGTTAAGTAAATTTCAGCTGAAGTAAGTTGTCCTCGCTCTCGCTCGGACAATTAGCAGTTCCTGAAAGGTCGGTTCTAGCTTTATTTTTTCACTATTTTCGCTAATGATCTAGAAAATAAACTCATTTCCAAGGTATCCAAGTTTACAATTGACACAAAAATTGGCGGCAGAATAAAGGACAAAGCCAACTGTGCACCCATCAAAAATAACTTGGGTAACTGAATAAAATGGAGTGAAAATGGCAGATGAAATTTAATGCACAATAATATAAAGTAATGAAATTTGGCGGCAAAACATAAAAACCATGAGTACGGCATGTCCGATACCCCAGTGGCATTAGTAAAGGACAAAAGATTCCTAAGAGTTAACGATCTGAAATCCTGTCAAGAGTGTACAGTAACGAGGCCAACAAAATGCTCGGCTTTATCAGAGCGTCGATCACAAAATAACCAATATAATCTCTAAACTTATATAAGTCACTAGCCAGACCACACCCCCAAAACTGAACAGTAGTGGTCCCCGTGAAGTGTCACTAAAATGATCCCATCACTTAGAAATCTGCCATACGAAGAACGGGTAAACAAACTGTGCATGCTTTGAGAGAGAGAGAGAGAGAGAGAGAGAGAGAGAGAGAGAATTTCAATACAATGGGAGAAAGCACATAACACAGTGTGTGCTAAAGAGAAGCAAGGGCAAGGAAGGGGGGGGAAGGGCGCAAGAGGAACAGAAAGGATGGAAGTGAGCGAGGTGAAGAGGAGAAGGAGGAGAGGAACAGAAAGGATGGAAGTGAGTGAGGTGAAGAGGAGGAGGAGAAGGTGAGATGGAGGCCAAGGGAAGAAACTGATGGAAGAGATTATGTCTGGTTTAATTTAAGACGCAGGATAAGGATGTACAGACTGAGATAAAAGTTCGTCTGATATTCCATTTATTCTACTTCTTAGTTTACCTTCGCTGGACAGTAATCCTAAGGAGAGAGACTTTGTTCGTTTCTCGGGTGGCAGAGATAGGAAGAGGGGAGGGAAGAGGGAAGAGAAAGAAAGAAAGTGTGGGAGGAAGGAAAAGTAGTGTGGCTGGAGTGAAGAGAAGGAAGAAAGTATTGTCTGGTAGAAGGAAGTGAGAATATGTGGGAGAAAGGAAGGGAAAAATAGTATATTGGTAAAAGGAGGAAAGGAACGACTGATAGGAAGAAAGGAAAGGAAGAAAAAGACAGTGAATTGGAAGAAAGTGGAAAGGAAAGAGGAAAAAAAGAAATTACACCAGGAAGGAAGTGAAGAATGATAAAAAAGAAGACGAGGAGGAGCAAAGGGATAGAGGATGGAGAAAAAAGTGAGGGGGAGAGATTCGGAAGAAATTATAACAAGGAAAGAGAGGTAAACGGAAGAGGAGAAAGGAAAGGGAAGTAAAGAGAGAGAATGTGGGAAATCAGAGAAAGTTTATGAATGAGGGAAGAATAGCGTCTAGGGGTGAGAGGAGTATAATGAAGAGGGGAAGGGAGAGAGGGAGGCAGGAAGGAAGGTGAGGTGCCAGGGAGGAAAGGAGAAAGGAGTTAAGGAGGAAAAGTGGTCGAAAAGAAAGAGAATGGGGAAGAGGAGAGAGAGGGAGAAAGAATGCGTAATAAAAAAGAAGTAAGGATGAACAAAATGGATGGAAGGAGAGGTGCAATGAACAAGCGGAAGAAGGAAAGAGTGAAATGAAGGAGGGCGAAGGAAGGAGTATGTATAGTTGTGAGTAAAAGATGGAAGAAGAGCTTAAGACAGTATGGATCAGTTGGGTCAAGGATTGTGTGGGTAAAGTTGAAAGTTGGAATACAAATGTGGGCGATTGTGTGTGTGTAAGCGCCAACGCAAGACCGTGCTAGAAGAGTGAGAGAAGAGTTCCGGACAAATGTGGAAGTGTGCATGGAAAAGTTTGGAAGGAATGAGAGAGTGTTTTTGATTGGTGATATGAATGGTAAAGTTGGGAATGCGAAGGTGGATGGAATAGTTGGTGAGTGGGGTGTGCCTGCTGAGATGGATGAGAATGGGAGTGCGTTAGTGGACATTTATGCTGGGAGGGGGTTGGTGATAGCCAATACCCTCTTCAGGCATAAAATGATCCACAGGTATACATGGCGAGTGATGAGAAGGGTGGGTGGTGAACTGAATGAAAGGAAGGCAATGATTGATTATGTGTGTGTGGATGAAAGGATGCGAAGATGTGTAATGGATGCAAGAGTTTATAGAGGTTGGGGGAGTGGACTTTCTGGCCACTACTTGGTGGCGGCCAGAATCAAGGTCCAATTAGAATGGAGAAATAGAAGAAGGGAAAGACGAGAGGAAGGAGTAGTTGCAAGGAGAGTGGAAAGGTTACAAGAGGATGAGAAAAAGGCAGAGTATAAGAGAGAAGTGGAGGAACGATTGGGCAAATATGAATTGGAGCAGATGGGAGACGTGGAAGGTGTGTGTAGCATATTTACAGAAGAAATATGTGCAGCATGTGATGTGGTGTGTGGAAGGAAAAGAAGACGGAGGGGGGTGCAAGGAACAGCGTGGTGGACTGAAGAGGTGAAACAGGCTGTGGCACAAAAGAAGAAAGCATACAATGAATGGATGAGAAATAGGAGCGTGGAAGAAGTTGAGAGGCGGAAGAGAGAGTTATATGTAGAAAGAAAGAGAGAGGTGAAAAGATTAGTAAGAGAGAGTAAGAAGAGAGTGGGTGAGGAATTTGGAAGGAATTTGAGTGTAAAGTGGAGGGACTGTAAGAAAATGTTCTGGAAAGAGGTGAAAAGAGTAAGACAGGGTGGAAATGAAGTTAGCAGGGGAGTGAAAGATGAAAATGGTAGATTACTAGTGGAGAAGGGAGAAAAAGTGAGCAGATGGAGAGAACACTTTAAGGAATTGTTGAACGTAGAGGATGGAAGTAATGCGAGTATAAGTGGCTGGGGAATGGCTGGGAGAAGGAGGGAGGTGAGAAAACAGGAAGAAATCAGTAGGATAGAAGTTGTGGAAGCAATGAAGAAAGTTAAATCTGGGAAACCCCCAGGAATTGATGGAGTGTGTGGTGAAATGCTGAAGCATGGGGGAGAGATAGTAGTAGAATGGATGTGGAAGATGTGCAGATTGGTCTGGGAGGAAGGTAGAGTCCCGGAGGATTGGAAGTCAGGTATAATTATTCCCTTCTAAAAAGGAAAAGGGGAAAAAGAAGTGTGTGGTAATCATAGGGGCATTTGTCTTCTTAGTATAATAGGAAAAGTATATGGTAGGATACTTATTGACAGAGTTAGAGAAAGAACAGAGAAATTAGTTGGAGAAGAACAGGGAGGCTTTAGGAAGGGAAGAGGTTGTGTAGATCAGATATTCATTCTTAGATCTTTAGTGGAAAAGTTTCTCGAGAAGGGAAAGATGTTGTATGCGGCTTTCATGGATTTGGAGAAAGCATATGACAGGGTGGATAGACAAGGATTGTGGAAAGTGTTAAGAATATGGAGTAGAAGGGAAGTTGTTGAATGCTGTGAAGAGTATGTACAATGGTGCGAAGGCTGCAGTGCGTGTGGATGGTGAACTAAGTGAATTTTTCTCTTTGAAAGTTGGGTTGAAACAGGGATGTGTCATGTCTCCATGGTTGTTCAATCTGTACATGGATGGAGTAATAAAAGAGGTACAAGGTAGGGTAGTGGATGTTGGAGTGGCCCTGGTGAGAGAGGATAGTGTTTGGAAACTACCTGTACTGTTGTTTGCAGATGATACTGTGTTGGTGAGTGAAGACGAAGGGGAGCTGCAAGGCTTCCTGGATGAGTTTGGGAGAGTGTGTAAGAAACGGAATCTGAAGGTGAATGTAGGGAAGAGTAAAGTGATGGTCTTTGAGAGAGGTGAAGTGAGTGAATGTACAGCGAGGTTGGATGGTGAGGAATTGGAAAATGTGAGTACGTTTAAGTACTTGGGTAGTGTGATGAGTAAGGATGGAGGTTTGGAGGGTGAAGTGCTTGAAAGGGTACAGCAGGGAAGAAAGGTTGCTGGTTCTTTGAAAGCAGTGATAAGAAACAGGGAAGTGAGCATGGAAGTGAAAAAGTTACTACATGACAGTATTGTGATACCAACTCTAACGTACGGAAGTGAAGCTTGGACGTTGTTGGAAGGACACAAGTCAAGAGTGAGAGCAGTGGAAATGAGTTATTTAAGAGGAGCCTGTGGAGTCAATTGGAGAGATAGGCTGACGAATGAGGATATAAAGGAACGTTGTGGTGTTGATGTGGATGTGATAGGGAGCGTTATGAGGAACACACTGAGGTGGTTTGGCCATGTGGAGAGGATGGAGGGTGAAAGACTGACGAAGAGAGTTTATGTGAGTGAGGTGGAGGAGGGAAGAGGGAGGGGGAGGCCGAGGATGAGATGGAGGGATGGGGTGGGGAGGTATATGAGAGAGGGGGGGGTGAGTTGGGAGCAGGGCAGTGAAATGGCGGGGTCAGGGCGACTTGGAGGCGATTTGTTTTTGGCCACCCCAAACGGGATTGAGGCGTCTGGCAATAGATAGATAGATAGATAGAGAATGGAAGGAGAGAGAGGTGTAAAGAACGACCGGAAGAAGGAGAGGGTGGAAGGAAAGAAAAGTGGTCGTTAAGAAAGAAAAAAATAAAGTGAGGGAAAATAATTGGTCTGAAGAAAAGATGGATTATGAGAGGGAAGGAGACAGAAGAGGAACGGAGGAAGGACGAAGGAAGGGAAGGAGTGGATGGATGAGTGAAGGGAAGGAATGGAAGGAAGGGTTAAGGGAAGGAATGGAAGGAAGGGTAAAGGGAGGGTTGGGAGGGGAAAAAAGAGGGAGGGAGGAGACGTGATCTGAAGAGAAAGAAAGAAGAGGATGGAAGGAAAGAAGGATGGAGGAGAGGAAAGGGCAGACACCCGAGAGCGGCACTACATCGAGTGAGTGGATGGTGAGCGCCCCGACCTATATATATATATATATATATATATATATATATATATATATATATATATATATATATATATATATATATATATATATATATATATATATATATATATATTATTTATCAAACAAACGAACGCAAACACCTGTTCTTTCCATCCTCTCTTTCTCACTCTCTCTTTCTCTCTCTGTCTCTGTCTGTCTGTCTGTCTGTCTCTCTCTCAAGGCTTCAAGAAAGAACTTCAAAGACCTCAGGTAATTTCATAACAGGCTAATTAAGAAAACCTCACCTCTGCGCTTCTTTCCGGCTCTAGAGCACCTGAGTGGGACAACCAGTACTTGTAGGTGTGTAATGGCAGGTATATGTGGCCAGAGTGTCACAGTGGGTCCTGGAGTGCCTTAGGTAGCCTTATAAGGGTCACAGTGGGTCCTGGAGTGCCTTAGGTAGCCTTATAAGGGTCACAGTGGGTCCTGGAGTGCCTTAGGTAGCCTTATAAGGGTCACGGTGGGTCCTGGAGTGCCTTAGGGAGCCTTATAAGGGTCACAGTGGGTCCTGGAGTGCCTTAGGGAGCCTTATAAGGGTCACAGTGGGTCCTGGAGTGCCTCAGGGAGCCTTATAAGGGTCACAGTGGGTCCTGGAGTGCCTTAGGGAGCCTTATAAGGGTCACAGTGGATCCTGGAGTGCCTTAGGGAGCCTTATAAGGGTCACAGTGGGTCCTGGAGTGCCTCAGGGAGCCTTATAAGGGTCACAGTGGGTCCTGGAGTGCCTTAGGTAGCCTTATAAGGGTCACAGGGGGTCCTGGAGTGCCTTAGGGAGCCTTATAAGGGTCACAGTGGGTCCTGGAGTGCCTTAGGGAGCCTTATAAGGGTCATAGGGGGTCCTGGAGTGCCTTAGGGAGCCTTATAAGGGTCATAGGGGGTCCTGGAGTGCCTTAGGGAGCCTTATAAGGTTTAAAGGGTGGTATACTATACACGGTTACCTATCCTGTGGCTGCTGACACCACGCATTTATTTACTTATTTACCTCTCTCTCTCTCTCTCTCTCTCTCTCTCTCCCCGTCAGTTTATTTTCCTCTGCCTGTCTCAACACACAGGAGAACCGGCGTGAGGGGTGAGTAGCTATGGACAGAAGCAAAGGTAGGGATGAAAGGAACGAAAGTGATAAAGAGACGGATAAGTACTGAAGAATGGAAGGAGGAATGCAAACGATGGTTGATAAAACGATATGATGGACTTAACACTAATAAACATAAACAGGTCTACACAGATTACGCACACCTTACATTTCCGAATAGATGGTTTCTTAATATAGGCAGACGAGCTGACCTAGAAGTACCAAGATCATAAGCGAGAAAGGAAAGAAGACCAAAGTTTCCATTAAGAAAAATTGAACCGAGGCTTTTTTGGAGGCAATCCTCTATTTCTTTTTACATAATTTTAATAGGCATGATGGAAAACACAGGCAGCCTGACGTTTCTGTCTCGTTTCTAAATGCGTCATGCACAGTGGGAATCGATCGAACCCTTTCATATACCATTTATAATTAGAGTTATAAAATGAGGGTGTTGCCGCTGCTAAGCATGTTCAGTTATTAATGATACAGCTCAAAGTATCTTGCTAGGAATTCGTGCCGAAGCGATGGATGAATGAGAATGAAGGAAAATATGGTGGGTTGATCGGGAAATGGATGGACGGACAGCTTGGATGGAGGGCTGGTGGAGGATGGTTGGAAGGATGGTTGGGATAAACTGAAGGATGGTTTGGAATGGATGGACGGATGGATGGGAGAATGGTTGGGGATGGATGGACGGATGGAAGGGAGAATGGTTGAGGATGGATGGAGAGATGGATGGGAGAATGGTTGGGAATGGATGGACGGATGGATGGCAGAATGGTTGGGGTGGATGGAAAGATGGCTGGAGATGAACAGGAAGTTGGTTGGAAAGGAATGGAAGGATGGTTGGAAATGGACGAAGGACTGCTTAAGGATAGATAGATAAATGAACAGAAAGATGGGGTGGATGGATGGATAGGTGGATGGAATGTTGGCTTAAGGATGACTGGGGATGTATGAATGGAAAAAGTAATCACAAGAAAGTATGAATGTGAGTAAGAGGAGTAATATAAAAGACAGTAATGACAGATAAACAGCCACTGGCAAGAGATAAAGTAAAGACGACGATAAAGTGGGGCAGAGGACATGATACCTAAGAGGTGAGGCAAAAATAAATTACGTGATATCCTACAGAAAGATAAGGCTGCAGAAGGTTGGGAAGAACATAATGGGTTTTGCCGAGTGAGATTAGGCTTTACTAAACAAAAGTAAGTAGGAACATGGGAAACATGGGACAGTATGATGCATGAGGGAGGAATGATTGCCGGTTAGGAAAAGATGGAATTGGAGGAATGAAGTGGTCAGTGAAAAGGCCAAAAGTGGAAAAGTGGTATGGAAGTTGACTAATAATCATAATTCCATTCTTCCCTGATATTCCACAAAACCCACATATATGTCATGAAATCATCACAGTGGTCCTGAAGATTAGACATGTTGGTATGACAGTGTGTGTATCCGATTAAGACCTACTGAGCCTAAGATACATTGAATAAAGGGACATAATTAGATAAAACTGAAGGAGGTTGGTGGCCTTACAGAAATATACTCGTAGATGAAAATAAAGTAATAAAATGACAAATAGAGAAATAATGAACCGCAATTAGACTGATGACAGGGAAAGCCGATGACAGTGATGTAGTGAGAGGTGTGGACTAAGGCGCCGGGAAAGTGGATAAGGCTGGTGTGGATGATAATGATGGTGGATGGTGTTGGATGGAAGGAACTGTATGACTGGAGGGTAATACAAAATACAGATGGATGGTCAGGATTGGATGGATGGTTTTGGATGGGGGAAATATGGAATGGATGGCTTCAGACTGAAAGAAACTGGATGGATGGAAAGTGGAAGGGACGGATGTATGGTCAAGACTGGATGGACTGTTGGGAAAGAGGGAGGGGAGAAAGAGAGCACGAGACATAGAGATTGGATTCTGTAATACTTGAAACCTGCCACAATAAAAGAGAGAAGACTGTCACGGTAGGAAAAAAAAAAAAAATGGTTTGTATCGTCGTTGCTTTACATTTCGTTGCACTTCTTCCCCAGTGGTTTATTTTGTCAACCACGTCAAATGTCTTTTTGTATGCTGCTAATACAAACTAGGTTGATTCTGGGAAAAAAAAAATAACAGAGACAGTAGTAAACTGAAATACTGAATATACATCGTCATAAAAGCCATCTGTGTTGACGACAGTAGTGTTCGATTTCCAAATAATTCTAACTTTCTGGTGAGGAAAATGTTACAACTATACAAACCTCGGTCAGACACTTTTTCTTCAAGCAAAGTCAGCAGAAAATCAAGTTCCTTATAAAAACTGCCAAGCCTTCCTGCACTGATTTTCCAATGCCTTCTCCATTTACTTCACTGTAAATTACAGAAATAGTACATGAGTCCAGGTATACTTGCTGAAAATAAAAATAAAAACGATATTATTGCGCACACGAGCTCGAGCTTTTCACACGATCACACCACCAACTTGACTGGTAAGCAAAAGGCATGTTTGTTTCCATCAATATTCAACTCTACATTCTTACTAGATAACAAGGCAGAGGGGTAGCTACATCAGCCAGTCACGACTATACTTTCCAACACTCTCCCCCAGTCATAACCCTAGGTGATGTGAATACAGCCTAAGTTGAAGCAGTAATTTTGAAGGGTCTTTCTGTCTGCCTGTCTGTCTGCCTCCGGGACATTACGGAAAATTGCCGGGACACCGGGACAGCTGCCCAGAATCGGGACTGTCGTATGGTGAGCCTAACTCTGGGCAAAGGCTTCAGGGCTTATCCCAAGGCCCAGTAGTCCTCCTACACACATCCACATGTCACCACTTTGGCGCAAACATCCACCATATTGAATACATGCTAGGGCTGTCTCATACCGGACTGGTGTACTGGTATTAGCGGGGGTATTTTTACGACATTTCGGCGAGTCTTCTGGTAGAGCAATGAAGTCTGCTTTTATGAAATTCAAATCCTTAAACTGTTCCTTGCCCTAGCCGGGATTCGATCCTGGGTCCATTAAGACTGCAGGCTGCCTTTCTGCCAATTCAGACATTACTTAGTCTTTTGAACTGATTTTTTTTTTCCCCTAGTGATAACAGGCCCCATTACCATCCAGTGGGAATGGTTGCGCTATTTCGACGTGACGTCTTAGCTGCATGCCGCCACTGGTCAAAATATGTGCCAATTAATGTCGTTAATTCATTAATGATTATTACGGTGTATGCCAATACCCATATATAGTGGCACATGTTTATTTACTTCTTGGAACTTGCCCAGTTACAGACTGATTGAAGAAATGTCATCCCCTCTCAATAAACGCAAATTACAATGTTATGGAAGAGAAGCCATTAAAATATGGTAATATCAGAGATATGAGTAGGACGCTTCAATTCACCTGGTTACATTTCTTAGCCCCGCCCAGTAGTGTAGAGGCTGTGTTCGAATGCGTGGCTCGTCCGTGGTCATAACACTACGCATCTCTGGTCAGAGATTATTAATTATGAGTGTACCTGTTGGAAAATTTTCTTTTTATTTTTTTCATAATTGCAAAACCATTGATCATATACAGAATGACTTGCTGAAGATCATGTTATTTCTGCACATCACGAGTACATCATGACGACCCATCTTCTCCTGTCTGAAAACAAGACTGCACCTCATATGTGTAAATAATCAGGTGAGTTGGTTTGGCCATAGTCTTTTTACTGACAGAAAATGCTCCTTAACTGAATATCATCCAGTGTCAGCCAAATACAAATTAAATCATGCTGTTGAAGGAATTAATGGAGAGTCTAACCCATTCTGTAAGAGACCTCTCATAGGCTGAATACAGTATGTTGGCAGCCACAATATATTAGGTGTTAATGTAACGGTTATTACTAAACTTGGTGACAGACATTGGTCGTTTTCGTAAACTGTCGCTAAATAACTTTCCTTACAGCTTAAATGGTGTACAAAGATATATTCCTCCTGCCTCCCTCCCTTAAATAATCTACTGTAGTATGTTACACAATCGTCTACAGGTGTGTAAATGAAGTCACACACCATAATAGCAACTACACGATAGAAGGCAGATATGGGTATCGTTTAGAAATACTAACTTACGTATAGTCTTGATGATCTAAGTTCGAACTAGCATTCGCTACCATACAGTCAAACTTTATAATGCACTACCGGTACCAAAATAATACACAATATTCCGACAACACACAGCTTTAACAATTGTTTTAAGAAACACTTACTGCCAAAATATGGCAGCAATTAACCTGTCCCATATACAGTTTTCACAAAATGTTTTAAGTTTAACAGTAAACTTCTATATAACTCTAAAATCTAAATCGACGCTGTTAGTTTTCATATTAGAGCTGTCTTCTTGTATCATTTCTTCAGTCCTGGTTTCAAACATCATGTCTCTCGTTTCATCCACTATAACATTATCTTCAAGGATTTATTTTGTTAAATTATTTATTCTCTTGGGCAGTTTTTAACATTTTCTATCCCACATACACGTTCTTATACCAGTATGTATTATATTATTGCTGTACTTAGGGTACTCAATTTACAACTGTTCCCTTTTCAGCCCAATTATCTCATTAACTCATCAAAGGTACTTGTGTCTTATTATTCTTAGTTATAACATAAGTATTTATTTCCATTCTTGTGTACATAAAAAATATTGATTTTGGTAAACATTGTATGACGTAACAGCAAGTAAATAAAGTTGTACTTGAACTGCACCATAGTAAGACAATATATAAACCTCACTACAGTGTTCATGTCTTGGCTGAATAAATCGTGTGAAGCAGCAAGTGTAAGACATGGAAGGTATAATTATGATAATACTGAAGACTGCCAACCCCTTCCCCAGGCGAGGTGTCCGCTAAACTGAATAAAATCGTCTGGCGGCAGTACAAGTATGAGAAAAGCTCATTGTGGTGAGGAGGCAATAAGTAATAATAAATATAGACTGGGTATGGTGGAACACTTGTGAATAAATTGTACAGTAGCTGTGTATTGCCTCATGTCCATCCAGTGAGGGTGACCACGACAAAACCACCTCCAGTAGCCATCCTTATTCCCACACCACCACACCTACACTTATCACTTAGTCTCAGACTCATCTCCTTCGTCTGACCCCCACCTCACTAGCATATGATATACTAGTCAGTGCAAGTGGTTCGGCTAAAACAGAAAGTGTCTTACTTCTCAACATGGCAGTATTATTACTACTGTTATTACTACTACTATGAATAATAATAATAATAATAATAATAATAATAATAATAATAATAATAATAATAAAAAGAAGAAGAAGAAGACGATGATGAAGATGAAGAAGGGGTTGACAGGGTAAGCTCACATATTTCACTTCTTTACGGCGGGTGGTTTTCCTGACACGTCTATGAACAATGGGGATTACATTTTCCAATATTTCATGAACCTTGTGATCCTCAAATATAGAGCTTTGGTGTTTATGTACGTGATCTAAACCCGGTGCCTACGGGGGATTTGTCGTTGTACAGTGTTCATCATCATCATCATCATCATCATCATCATCAACATAACTACTACCAACTAGATACAGTAAAACTGTATGTAGAAATAAGGAAAGAAAAAGCACAAAATAATATAGGGTAACAAACATGATGTTCAAGGAAATGGACCACACATTCATCTACTGTATGTATATATATATATATATATATATATATATATATATATATATATATATATATATATATATATATATATATATATATATAATCCTTCCCAACACCACCGTCCACCAAATTTCCAGCTTATTCCACTTACTCCTTTGCTCACCACTCCCATTTCCTTGTCCTTCCCCTTCGACGGATGCATGGCGCGATACAGGTCACTCGGTCGACGAACGCGATCATTATTAAACTTGAGTTTTGCCTTTTCCATCTTTAGTACTAACTTTGGAAGAAGTGAGATTAAAGACAGCCTTTATTGGCCTCTTCAATCCAAGACTCCCTTTATAAGAAACAGAAAAAAAGATCATTCGATTCAAAGGGCAGAGAGTCGCTATGATTGTCTTAAAAATTAAAGTAAGCTATTCAAGTATCATTACTTTTTTCATTACGATGGTTTAAAAATGTGTTTCAGATCTTCATGCAATTTTCTTTTCACCATATCGAACTGGAGAAGATGAATAGACTACATCAATCCCTGAACTTCTAGGGTGCTATCTTGATCTGAACAATATCGTCTGCGAGAGGCAAGGATAAAATAAAATAAAATCACAAGTTCGGGAGTAAATCTGACACGTAAATGGCAACCTGCAACACAACATAATTATCTCGGTGTTGCATCAGAGTAATTATGTGCAGGGATGTCGGCAGCAATTGTGTTATTACTGCAATTAAATAAACTGTGAACCACGAAAATTATAACTTTCAGTTTAGCACACAAATGATTTATAGGAAAATATTTTGTGGTGTTACTTCTACAGGATCAGCTTGACTCTTTCACTACAATGACGTTATATAATTTCATTTTTATGCTGCAATCAAGCTATTATTTTCAGTTTAGAAGAGTTTTCGAACAGATAGAGTTAGACGTGGCCTTCAACAACCCTTTCTAAAACTAGCGGTCTTTTTGAAGCTGAATAAAATCTTGTGAAAGTAGCATGACTAAAACACTGAGAGATATTTTTGTGTTGATCCAGTGACTTTGATTCTTAGTTAAAAAAAACTCTTTGTTTTACCAAAACGTGACTCACTTATCCCGTTCACTGCCACAAAACGCACTGGGGGCCGGGAACAACAGCTGTAAACAAAGACATGAGGACACAAAGGAACACTTCAGCAGGAACGTGTTCCAGTATTATCCCGTTTCGTGTGAGGTGGAGCTGTGAATAAGCCTATGACTTCATAAAGTGAAAGCCTTTTTTTTTTTTTTTTTTTATTACTTCCATATTCTGGTTATTTCAGAGAAGTGGAGGAGAAGGGGAATATAAAGGGACGGACGGAGAGAAGGGGAACTAAGGAGAGGGAAGAGGTAGAGATATGTACGGGTATGTGATGAGAGAGGCAGGTGATGTGGAAAAACGTGATGGCGAGAGGGAGTCAAAGACTAGGGTTAGAATGGCATGCATAAGGGTGGAGAAGTGAATTAGAATGCAAAGGATGTTAATAAAGCAGAAGCGTTGACAAAAAGGGAAGTGAGAACTTGAACTGAAAGCTCAGTCAGAATCGGGTAGGTAAGGGGTAAGATTGACGCAGTTGTTCCCAGGGTTCCTGTGTGAAGGATTGAGCTGGAAGGGTACTAAGCGTACCGGCCTCCGCCTATCGGCTCATAGTCGCGAGGCTCATAGGTCCCTACCACGGGATTCCCCTCTTTATAAACTTTTGAAAATGCCCAGTTCCGTCCTATACTGAGGACACTGGGCTCAAATAAGTTAAAGAAACTGATAGATTTCCCTGTGTTTAAAGGAGAGAATGGGAATGCAAGACTGTAACTTGACTGGCAGAAGAGATGCAAGGTGAGGGCGGAAGAAAGGATGGGATTAAGGAAAGATACGAGGAGGGAGGCAGAGAGAGATGAGTTGGGCTGAGAGAGAAGGGAGAGGAACGCAATGTTGAGAGGAAAAGGAGAGAGAATTAAAACTGAGGGGAAAGACAGAAGGTATCAAGGTTAAGAGGTAAAGAAGAGAGACGTTAGACTGAGACGGAAGCAAGCTTAAGAGGGGAGGGAATGGAGAGAACGAGGGGAGGGAATGGAGAGAACGAGGGGAGGGAATGGAGAGGACGAGGGGAGGGAATGGAGAGGACGAGGGGAGGGAATGGAGAGGACGAGGGGAGGGAATGGAGAGGACGAGGGGAGGGAATAGAGAGAGAAAGGAGAGGGAATGAAGAAGGAGAGGGAAACCAAAGAGGTGAGTGGTATAGGGTTCGCGGAAGGGTATAATGTAGGGGAAAAGATGGTGGGTAAAACTGAGATAATGTGGGAGAAGGAGGGATGTGTAGACGGTGAGATAATGAGGAATGAATCTGTATACAAGGCACGCTGGACTGGGATGAAGAGGGTGACGTGGGAGGACTATGGGAGTAAAGGTCGTATTCCTGATGCCACAGGAGACCTTGTAACACCTGTTCCTCAGCGATTTATTCGCCCTATTACACCTTTTTATTCCCTTGTACATTTTTGAGGCAAAGTACGCTCATACAACAAACATATGAATTAGATAAAGAGAAACACGAGACTTTAGGTATGATGTGCAAAATAAATCGGAAAGAAAATTGTATTGCGAAGTCACGTATGCCACCTGGAATACGACCTTCAGAGTGGTGAAACAAAAGCAGCTGTGAAGGAAGGGTTAGAAAAGAGAAAGAAATGAAAAAAATGGGGAGGGGGGGATATGCGAGCACGGAGAAAAATTATAGAGAAGTTTGAGAAGATGGCAAAGAAAAAAAGAAGGGAAGGCATGAGAAGGCTGCAGAGAAAAGGGAAGAAGTACAATGTGTGTGTAGTTTCAGTGAGGAAAGATAACGTGAAACAAGGAGTATCTGCTTCTAGACAGGAAGGGTAACGAAGGAAGGGAAAAACTGAAAAATATGGGAAGATGAGAGGGATATCTAGGAGGCAAGGAGAGGAGGAAATGAAAGATTAGAAGTAAAAAGGGAGAAAGAAAGAAATCAACGAGGTGAAGACATGAAGAGAAAGGTGGTAAAGAAGAAATAACAGGAAGGAAAGGACGATAACAGAAGTGGAAAGGAAATACACGGGGACGATGAAGCCTAAGAAAGGGAATTCGGAAGTAAAGGTACGCGTACAAGGAAAGGGGACAGAAATGAACTAGGTAAGGACATGTTGATTAGGTAAGGATTTTTGTCAGAGAAGGAATGTTAAAGAAATAACTGGGAAGGAATTGACGGAACAGTATAAAGGGAATGAGAATTACGGAGGAAAATGTAACAGCTGCTAAAAGACTCTACAGGACCAATAAACCTGCTGCTGTTTACTTACCTATGATTGCAAGCAGGTGTAACGAAAAATGTAAGTTAGTTTTCTTGTGATCGTGTCTTTTCTCGTATTTTATTCCAACTACCGTCCGACGATCTTATGCAGCTGAAAATGAGTCTTCAGAGCCTGAGAGTGTTAATACTGAACCCTCCCATCGTCGGGGCAAATAATATTAAGGTCAAAATGACACCAGAAGATGTTATTCATCTGAGAGTGTGTTTCAGGAGCCTGGGAGTGTTAGGAAGAGTGTGGGAGACGAGGGAAAAAGGGAAAGAAAAGTGTTGAATAGGGTTGGGTACTGAAAAGCTGTGAGGGAAGGTTTACTGAAGGCAAGATGAATGGCGTAATAAATGGGGCTGCGGGAGGTCTTTCAGGAGGCTTGTTGATATGAAAGCCGGGGATTCTGTACTATTTTCACACACGTTTATGAGGGAAAAAAAAAAAAAAACAGCCTCCCTCCACAAACGGCTAACCTTGGCATCGACTGGTAAAAGTATGCTGGGATGCAAAGGTTAAAGAGCTTTTTTTTTTTTTTTTTTTTTTTTTAGATAGTACTTAGAATATTCAAGATTTTTCGTCGTAAATCGGCATTTCGCAAGCGACTCACTACATATATCCCGTATGGACATCAAGGTTATGTAAATGACAGTGGGTAAAAATATTTATGTAAATTATTTTCCTCCTTATTCATGGTCACAGGGTTGCAGCAGCATAAAGTACATCACATACTCAACAAGTGACTTAATTTTCACTGTCAGTTTACAGTTAATTGTCTATCGCTCCATTAATTGTGAAGGGGCTCGGAGCTAGGCTATTTTGTCCAGACGTTTAAAGCAAGATTGATTAGTCGTCCGACCCTGAGTGCCATTATGTGAACAGCAAGCTTTTAAACCCATACAAACTTCATTTGTCTGCAGCGCCTTTACCCACTGAACCACCAAGTGATATGATTACCACTCAGCGTACTAAATTGTCTCCTGGGCTTCAGGAAACCAACTGGATTGTCACTGCTTGCAGTCACATGAAGGTGGCACTACATCAAGTGCGTGGAGAGTGAGTACCCCGACCAACAAAAAATGTATCCTCATTTACAAATGTCATTTGAGTATTGCAAAAATATTAACGCGGTGACAGGAAATCATAAATTACAATACCTTTTTCGAGGTACAGAAGGCCAAGAAGAGGCTATCGTAGTGCACAGTTTCCACTACCAGGTGACGGTCAACGCACACTGTGGTATTACACGATGTAAACACTGCCACACCACCTGTACGCCTTCACGTCGTGGACCTATTTTAATATTTATCCTTGCTGACTCTTGACAAAATTATTCATACCAGGAGAGATTTTTAAACTGGAAGGATTACATACCGGAAAAGCCTTTATTAACTTCTTCTTTACTACGTGGCTCTCATATAGTGAACATAATCGTCTGGAGGTAGCAAAAAAAAAAATACACACGTGCACACTAGAAATTGTGGAACGTATTCACGCGAACAGATCTGCTGATGCTGCAATTTTGGCTTCCCAACAATGTGTGCAGGTCCGCTGTATCATTAATAACTGTCAAGGTTATTAATAACAAGCCAAAGGTGGCTGTTGTGTATATATACGCAACAACTTATCTTGCTCTCGTGTTCCTGAACTCGATTCTTCTGAATTCTCTATACTCTGGCTTCGGCTTTCCTGTCATTCTCTGACTAAATATATCTGTGCTGTTTACTTATCTCCTAATTCTACTGACTATCAAAAATTCTTTGACTATCTTACTTCTACAATGGAACACATTCTATCCATTTCTCCGTTCTCTGAAATCTCCATTCTTGGAGATTTCAATGTTCACCACCACCTTTGGCTCTCCTCTCCTTTCACGGATCCACCTGGTGAACAAGCCTACATCTTTTTTATCCTTAATGACCTAGAGCAGATTGTACAGCACCCTACCCGTATCCCTGACCGCCTTGGAGAGAGCTCCAACATACTTGATCTCTTTCTTACAACTAATCCTTCGGCTTACACTGTTAATCTTTTCTCTCCGTTGGGCTCCTCCGATCATAACCTTATCACCTTAACCTG
>NC_137016.1:10258531-10268531 GCF_032717465.1 Coenobita brevimanus
CTATTTCTCATCACTGCTTTCAGTGTACCAACAACCTTCCTTCCCTGCTGTACCCTTTCACGTACTTCATCCCCCAAAGTTCCATCCTTACTCATCACACTACCCAAGTACTTGAATGCACTCACATTCTCCATATCCTCACCGTCCAACCTCACTGCACACTCTGTGACTTCATTCCTCTCAAACACCATAACTTTACTTTTGTTTACATTAACTTTCAGCTTCCTCCTCCTACACACTGTCCCAAATTCATTCACCAAACCTTGCAACTCCCATTCATCTTCACTCAACAATACTGTATCATCAGCAAACAGCAACACCGGAAGCTTCCAAATCTCACCTTCATTCATTAGGGCCAGCCCCACATCTACTACCCTACCTTGCACCTCCTTTACAATAATTCACCCATCAGCGCTCCTGCACTACACTCATATATATATATATGGTGATTTAGGCAGCTTAAAAACATCAAAAACCTTCCAACAATACTGTCAATAACGTCAATATTTACACATAACATAAACCACAAAATAACAATACTGTCAATAACGTCAGATATTTACACATAAATATAAACAAACAAAAACAACTCGAAATTCCACCGTTATCTCGGACACCTCTTGGAGGATTCGTAATATCCCTTCCTCGGCGATTTATTTTTCCTGCTGCACCTTAATATCCTCTAATATGGTGTTAATACAAACTATGACTGTATTAAAATACATAAATAACGTCACAGAGGACAGGAAGGTGTAATATGGAAAATAAATTGGTCAGGAAAAGATGCTAAGAATCCTTCCATTTCAACGAGATAACGTCTTAATTTTCAACCCCGACTTGGGAGGCTTCGTAACACCTCTTCCTCAGCGATTTATTGTGCACATTACACCTTAATATTCTATTGTGTGTTACTGAGGCAACTGTGCCGAGATTTAAATATAAGCCGTAATCTCTCATATAGGAGATTTCGTAACATTTCCTTCTCGGCGAACTATTTTGCACATTCACCTTAATATCCTGTTGTGTGCGATTGATGTAAATTATGGCGGTATTAGCAAAGTATAAATATCATACAAGCCAACAGAAAGGCCTAATTTGAAGATGAATCGCTAAGGAACAAGTGCTGCCAAGCCCACTATTCCAGCGATATTACGGATTAATTTTCAACTAACTTTGATCGCTCCGTGATACTTCTTCTTCAGCGATTTATTTTGCACCATACACATTAATATTCTCTTCTATGTTACAATGACTTGCAATTGTGCCGACATTAAACCTTCAGCCGTAATCTCTCATATAGGCCTTGGAGATTCCGTAGTGTGTCTTCCTCGGCGATTACTTGGCGCATATACCATAAAATCCTCCAGTATGTTATAAATGGAATCTACGTCGATTTTAAAAGTGACAGATTACATGAAAATCAATATTAATGTGTAATATGCAAAATAAACTGCCGAGGAATAGGCATTACGAAATCTCCATATTAAGGATATTTTTAAAACTTGGCGCCGAGCCTGAAGCGACAGCCTCTTGCTTTTGTGTTAATTTTATGGCTGGTGTGTGTGCTGCACCGCTTATCTCTGGGATATGAGCCTTATTACCAGCATCATAGAGCTGCCTTACACTGGCATTCACCAGCAGGCTTCGTAGCACCTTTACATAAGCCATTTATCCTGTACGTTACACACTAACATTCTCCTGTAGGCCATTTGTAGCGTTTTAATATCGAAATGGTTTTTGTCAATAACATGCAAAATAATACTGAGGTGTAATGTGCAAAATAAATCGCTAAGGAAGAGGAGTTACCAAATATCCAGCCTCTCAGAATACCACCTTTAACCCTTTCAATACGGTGACAAAATGTATTCTTGGTATGAGTGGAGAATAAGTCGCCGGGTTGAAGGGGTTAAGGGATTATAATAGCTCAGGATTTGAAAACGAAACGTGAGGACGAAATGGTGATCAGGCTTATAAATCCGTGTGTGTGTGTGTGTGTGTGTGTGTGTGTGTAAATGAAGGGCACCACTTGGGAGAGGGGGAGGGAAGGTGGAGGAGGACTGGAGGAGGGCCATCCATAACAGTACATACAGTCACAGGCAGAAGCTGCGTACCATTGTACTGAGTGTACTTGGCTGTAACACAACCCACATATAATTAACAGCTTTAGAAGAATGTGCCAGGCAGCAAATCATATGTCAGGCATCAACACACAGCAAGCAAATCTGAGACAAAGAAGTGTTCACACACACACACACACACACACACACACACACATCTCTGTAGTGTAGGCTATCTCCCTCAATAAACCAATGTAGGACGTTTCAGCCAGGGACGTTTGGGCCATACATAGGCCACCAACCTAGGACGTCTTGAAGTGTGAAGTGTTGTGAACCTAACCCAACCTAACCTAACCTAACCTAACCCAATCTAACCTAACCTAACCTAACCCAATCTAACCTAACCCAACCTAACTCAACCTATGTCCCACCTGCCGTGCCAGAACGTGCTGGGGTGGTGGGCCGTGGCTCAAACGTCCGTGGCCCAAATATAATACAGAATGGAGGCAGCAGGAATACACCCAACCAATGCACCATCATACACAGCGGTATATGCTGACTATTTTGCCTAAGCTGCAGTCCCCACTAAGAAGATATTTACACAAGAAAATAATTACACTAGAAAAAATAACATTACCACACACACACACACACAAGAATAACTGCTATGAATTATGTTAATGAAAAGCTCAGATCCATGTGGTGGTGGTGGTGGTGGTGGTTGGGTGGTGGTGCTGGTAGTGGTAATGATGGTTGGATGGTGGTGGATGCGTGGTGGTGGTGGTGGTTGGCTGGTGGTGGCGGTTGGGTGGTGGTGGTTGGCTGGTGGTGGTGGCGGTTGGATGGTGGTGGTTGGTTGGTGGTGGTGGTAGTTGTAATGATGGTTGGGTGGTGGTGGTGGTGGTGGTGGTGGTTGGGTGGTGTGGTGGTGATTGATGGGTGGCGGTGTTTTTTTTTTTTGTTTTTTTTTTTAATGTGACCGACTCTGGGCATAGGCTTCACTGCCTGCTTTCAAGGCCCAGTAGTCCTCCTATAATGGTGGTTGGGTGGTGTGGTGGTTGTGGCAGTGGTGGTGGTGGTGGCTGTGGATGGATGGTGATGAATGGGTGGTGGTGGTTAGGTGATTCACTGGTAATGGTGGTGGGTGCCCCGCCTGCAGCAGGAAGGGGGGTATTAGGCACATGATACGGTAACACGATGCTAAAGTGCTGGACAAGTGATGTAATGCCAGTGTCTCTAAGTCTTGTTGGATCTGTAAGAAATTAGCTGCAACATGACAATATTTTGCGTCTATGTAAGGTGCCTGAACTATATTGATGGTATTGACCAAAACAATGGCACTGCGTCAGGTTCCGTCTATGTAAGGTGCCTGAACTATATTGATGGTACTGACCAAAACAATGGCACTGCGTCAGGTTCCGTCTATGTAAGGTGCCTGAACTATATTGATGGTATTGACCAAAACAATGGCAGCCACACCTCACGCCTCACATTCGTCTTTCTTCCACCTGCCATATTGACACCAGCACAGGCTTGCTATTTTCACACGCCTTACCCGTTCATTTGTGCTGCTAGACACACGCTGCCTCGTTCTGGCAGCTCGCTGTTGTCTCACACCGCTGATGTGGCCCACAGTCTTGTGTAAGTGCAGCACAAGTTGGTCAATTTCCAGAAATACACCAACAAAAAACCCACATAGGTAACTTTCTTGCCTGCGCCTGCCCTCCTGGTCGGCTGTTGCATTGTGGGTAGTGTAGTGACGTCACACAGCCAATCAGATGTCATCTCTTTCCGGCGTCAGGCCCCGCAGCCAATCACCGCAAATGTACGTACTGTATAACATCTTTCACTCGTGCCTCAGGGATAAATTTTTGCGAATTAGTGGTAAACATCTAACTTTACATTAATACACCAATAATATACAATGTTTGCGATGTATACAACGGGAAATAAGGTCACTATCGTTTACCCGTCCAGTGTGGGAAAATGTTGTGATATCGGCCGTATTTGAAGATATACTGTTTTATAAAGGTAATATTATTATCAATGAAATAGCTGTTGACAGCCTAAGCCCTACGCAAAGTGGCTGGAATTCGTTATTTTAGTGTTGTACCATTTATTTGCACACCAAACGATGTCAGTGGAATTTAAAAAAGTGAGTTTTACGCCAGGCACCCCTTTTTTGGATAAGGGCTAAGGCGTTGCCCCTGGGTAGAGGACTTTGGTTTGGAGCGTGTAGCATTTTATGACCGGATGCCCTTCCTGATGTCTACCAATGACCCTTGGGTGGATTCGATCCTCCGATCCTTCGGTTAGAGCGGAGCGCTCTAACCCACTGAGCATGCACATAATAATACTATATCCATACTATAATAGCCATACATCGTTTTCTTAAAATTTCTTCATACTACCATGTATCTGAGTGAGGTGGAGGGGGGGAGAGGGAGGTGGAGGCCAAGGATGAGATGGAGGGTTGGAGTGGAAAGGTATATGAATAAGGGTGTGTGAGCTGAGAGCAAGGCAGTGAAATGGAGGGGGACAGGGCCACATGAAGGTGATTTATTTGTGGCCACTCCTTACGGGATTGAGGCGTCTGGCAATACGTATAGAGATACATAGATAGACAGATAGATAGACAGAGAGAGAATGTACCAGCCAAAGCATTTTCCCATCACTGAACGAACGTACTTTCTCATCAGAAGTTAGGGTTGTGGGTGGGATTGCATGCTGCTTTTAGAGGCTTGGTGTCACCTCTTGCTTGGTGGTTTGTTTTGTGTATTACACCCTGACAACCACGTCTTGATAACCACGTAGTTTGTTTTGTGTATTACACTCTGACAACCACGTCTTGATAACCACGTAGTTTGCATCAGGAATACTTAAGGAAATTGAGATGTAATGTGTACTAATAGGTCGCTAAGGAAGAAGTGTTACTAAACCAACGATAATTTACAACTATATAGCTATATACAGTGAAAACCCCTATCTCTACCAGGGCGTGTTTCAGATGGTTTAGTTTTTCCGCTGTATTCGTTCAGCTTGGGGAAGATACTTGTGTGTGTGTCCGTAACTCAGGTGGGATATGAAAAACACAATTTCCATCAAGCCTAATGTTGTTAATTCGCCCAGATGCATGACTACCTCACCCACCCATGCCTTCCCCACCCCTACCTCACCCACCCATGCCTTCCCCACCCCTACCTCACCCACCCATGCCTTCACCACCCCTACTTCACCCACCCATGCCTCCCCACCCCTACCACACCCACCCATGCCTTCCCCACCCCTACCTCACCCACCCATGCCTTCCCCACCCCTACCATACCCACCCATGCCTTCACCACCCCTACCTCACCCACCCATGCCTTCCCCACCCCCACCTCACCCACCCATGCCTTCCCCACCCCTACCTCACCCACCCATGCCTTCCCCACCCCTTCCTCACCCACCCATGCCTTCCCCACCCCTACCTCACTCACCCATGCCTTCCCCACCCCTACCTCACCCACCCATGCCTTCTCCACCCCTACCTCACTCATTTTTCTCTCTTTCCTACCTCCACTTCACAACCCGTCCTGCCACACTCACCCTGCCTGATCCAGTCCTGCCTTACCCAACCCCACCTGACATCCAACCCAGCCCTGCCTCTTGTTTACCTCCAAGACACTGAGTACTGGCACCCCTGCCGCCTGTACCTCTGTCTCCTCCACTCATGCCACCCTACCTTTCCCCAAGCCTGCCCTGCCTACCTGCTTCCACCAACACCCCTGCCTCTCCTTAACCCCTCTCTGCCTCAAACCCCCTTCCTACCTGCTACCACCAACACCCCTGCCTCTCCTTAACCCTTCTCTGCCTCACACACCCCTGCCTACCTGCCACCACCAACACCCCTGCCTCTCCTTAACCCTTCTCTGCCTCAAACCCCGTGCCTACCTGCCACCACCAACACCCCTGCCTCTCCTTAACCCTTCTCTGACTCACACCCCTATGCCTACCTGCTACACCAACATCCCTGCCTCTCCTTAACTCTTCTCTGCCTCACACCCCCCTGCCTACCTGCTACCACCAACACCCCTGCCTCTCCTTAACCCTTCGCTGCCTCACACCCCCCTGCCTCACCTACCTCCACCACCCTGACGCCTCCAGTCTGCACAGTCAAGGTGCCGGGGTTCTGTCAACAACTACAATACCTACACAAGAAGCCAACTCAATGTACCCCTTCAGCCCGGTCATGTATTTCAGGCTGATTAGCGCCCAGTGGTTTTATTTAGACAAAGATGGTCTTGCAGGGGGAGGCCGAGGATGAGATGGAGGGATGGAGTGGAGAGGTATATGAGAGAGGGGGAGGCCGAGGATGAGATGGAGGGATGGAGTGGAGAGGTATATGAGAGAGGGGGAGGCCGAGGATGAGATGGAGGGATGGAGTGGAGAGGTATATGAGAGAGGGGGAGGCCGAGGATGAGATGGAGGGATGGAGTGGAGAGGTATATGAGAGAGGGGGGTGTGAGCTGGGAGCAGGGCAGTGAAACGTCGGGGGACAGGGCGACATGGAGGCGATATGTTTGTGGCCACCCCTTACGGGATTAAGGCGTCTGGCAAAAAAGAGGTAGATAGATAGATAGATAAAATGCTAGAAATTCACTCTTACAATAAAAATGAAAATCGCCTGACATAGAAAAGATTACACTGTGTGTGTGTGTGTGTGTGTGTGTGTGTGTGTGTGTGTGTGTGTGTACAGTATGTCTGTCAACAACTGAAAGAGAGGTGTCTGACGGGAATTTCAATAAAACATTTGGTCAAAAATATATATATATATATATATATATATATATATATATATATATATATATATATATATATATATATATATATATGTATATATATATATATATATATATATATATATATATATATATATATATATATATATATATATATATACACAATCAAATGCATACAAACTCTTTCACACACACACACACACACACACACGGAACATGTATGAACCTGTATACAGTGCTTGCAAATGTGGGAATAGCATTCACATTCAGTACATACATGAAGACATGCTGAGAAGGATAATAACATCATCCATCAGACCAACCCTGGAGTATGCATCAGTAGTCTGGATTCCTCATCTCAAAGAACACGTAGACAAGATTGAAAAAGTACAAAGGGCTGCTACAGGATGGGTACCAAGCTTAAGGGATCTAAGCTACGAAGAAAGACTAAATAAACTAAATCTACCAACACTACAGGAGAGAAGGAAAAGAGGTGACATGATTATGCTATATAAATGCATATCAGGGAAGGAGAAAATAGACATAAATGATTACTTAACCTATGGGGAAGCATCAGCAAGAGGACACTGCAAAAAACTGCATAAAAAGAGAGGCGATAAAGACGTAAGGAAATTTAGTTTCCCAAATAGGGCAATTGATCAGTGGAATGCACTACCGAATGAAATAGTGTGTGCCAAAACAATTAATAAATGAGTTTTATGATGAAAATGGTTTAAGACACGGGACAGTAAGAGCTTGACTCATTCCTGTAAAGATAGTGTTATGTAAGAACACACACACACACACACACACACACACACACACACACACACACACACACACACACACACACTTTCATATAAATGTACACAGGTTCACATAACATACAGATGCACACCAGTACTCAAACACACATCGGTACTCATATACACTTATGATTTTATCAGCACTTCTCTGTATAGCAGAGAGAGAGAGAGAGAGAGAGAGAGAGAAGGAGGAGGAACACGTCTGAGCCATCCTGAATATCGTCTCTCTCTCTCTCTCTCTCTCTCTCTCTCTCTCTCTCTCTCAGCACACCTCAGTATTGTAATGTCTGTCGCTGTGGCAAACCATGTCAACGAAACAGGCAGCCTAAAAGTCAATGTAAATATGTAACAGGCAGAATACATGACCAAGGAATATGTAGGCTACAACGCCAAAACACCTCTTCCTTAGCGATTTATTTTGTCTATTGCACCTTGAAAATAAAATACTGAGAAGGATTCTTGGGGTAAAGTGGCAAGACAGAGTTACAAATGAAAGAGTAAGGGATATTACGAGAGTGGAACCAGTTAATGAATATGTGAGACTGTCTCGTTGGAAGTGGCTGGGGCACATATACAGAAAAGGTTGTTTAATACAGGATGTGCCAGAGTGGACTGCTAGAGGAAGAAGAGGTAGAGGTAGGCCGAGGGAAACCTGGTTGAGGACAATGAAAAAAGAAGCAGGAGAGGAGTGTTGGTGGGACCTGAAGGAAATGGCAAGAGACAAATATTGGTGGAGAGAGTTCATTGAGGCCCTATGCATCCCGTGGGGTGCCACAGGAAATGATTGATTGATTGATTGATTGCACCTTGACAGTCTGGTGATGTCATTTGTGTCGCTCTGACGTCGACATACTTGTAGTTTGCATCAGTAACAAACAAGAGGTTATTGAGGTTTAATATACAGAATAAATCGTTATAGGTGTTGGCAAGCATCCACAGTAGGAGGCTGCCATCTGCAGCCCCAGAAGCCGCATGTAACCATCCCATCCCGCCGTTGACAGGCAACTGAGTGTCTAGAGTCTCTAGACCACTAGACCCAAGCGTAGACCGCCAGGCGCCACGGGCAAAACCGACACACATCTACACCCACCCTTCGTCATAGCGACACTGATGGGGCCCCAGGTGGTACTGACTGAGGCATGGGGGTGGGGGGTGTTGTGGCCGCAGACAGCTGGGCACCGCTCTGGGGGCGGGGCTTGCAACTCGCCAGCAAATAGAGGGGGAACATGGGTAACTCAGGCCAATATTTATACGGTTCATTTGATTCCTTTGGTATTTTTTTCTCACTGCTGTTGTTCTTGTGTTGCCTCGATGTTCAAGGGTCGTTACATTCCTTAGTGGCGGTGGTGTAACATAAATCTCTATATAACTTAACAACTGGACACTTAGTGCATTGTGCTGTCCATTCTCTCCACCTAATCCACAGTTTATCACATCATTCCTGGCTTATTTCCCAGGGATATCTATACTGCATTCTGATTCTACACTATATAGGTTATTTACTGCTTAATCATATGCTTTGTACTGTGATCATATCGTATCGTATCGTTTATAAAGGCTCCTATAAGCTTGCATGCGTCGGCCTTGGTCACATAATGGCTCTCCACGCTGCTCGATCTCTGGCAGCCTCCCTATTTAGTCCCTTATCCCTTAGGTCACACTCTATGTCCTCGTCTCAGGTCTTTTTCGGTCTGCCTCTCGCAACCCTACCCCCGACGTACACACTCATTAGATCCCTAATATGTGAAGGTTTCCTGTGCTTCTTATTATTTGTAGATGTTCGCTGTACTGTGTGTGTGTGTGTGTGTGTGTGTGTGTGTGTGTGTGTGTGTGCTTCTTACCATTTGTAAATGTTCAATGTACTGTGTGTGTGTGTGTGTGTGTGTGTGTGTGTGTGTGTGTGTGTGTGTGTGTGCTTCTTATCATTTGTAGATGTTCGCTGTACTGTGTGTGTGTGTGTGTGTGTGTGTGTGTGTGTGCTTCTTATCATTTGTAGATGTTCGCTTTACTGTGTGTGTGTGTGTGTGTGTGTGTGTGTGTGTGTGTGTGTGTGTGTGTGTGTGTGTGTGTGTGTGTGTGCTCCTTATCATTTGTAAATGTTCACTGTACTGTGTGTGTGTGTGTGTGTGTGTGTGTGTGTGTGTGTGTGTGTGTGCTTCTTATCATTTGTAGATGTTCGCTGTACTGTGTGTGTGTGTGTGTGTGTGTGTGTGTGTGTGTGTGCTTCTTATCATTTGTAGATGTTCACTGTACTGTGTGTGTGTGTGTGTGTGTGTGTGTGTGTGTGTGTGCTTCTTATCATTTGTAAATGTTCAATGTACTGTGTGTGTGTGTGTGTGTGTGTGTGTGTGTGTGT
>NC_137016.1:10273531-10298531 GCF_032717465.1 Coenobita brevimanus
ATTTGATGCCATCCCCCGCCACAACCTCACAAACAAAATACTCAACACAAACATATACAATAACACGAAAAGAAAGTTGGCAAACTACTTAGCAGGCAGATGTGCACACGTAACATTTGCCGGTCAGTGTTCTAACATCAAAAACTTCACAAACGGCGTCCCCGAAGGATCTGTTTTGTCCCCTACACTCTTTAACCGATACATGCACGACGTACAGTACTGTACCCACACCCCACACACCACAGATACACATAGCTTCCTATGCAGATGATATAACACTTACATGTACGCACCAAAACGCAAACACAGCTGCACACATCATTCAACCTTACCTCAACACACTACACGAATGTTTCACCACAAACAGGCTCTAAATAGCCCCAGCCAAATATACAGTGACTCTTCTCACAAACTGGACAGCAGAGCACAGTCACATCCCACACCTCACTATAAACAACAGTCCCCTACCACACACACACACACATAAAATCCTTGGTGTAACATACAATACATCAATGTCATTTAAACAACACATCACAAACATTAAAAATAAAATAACACCAAGACTGAATGCTTTGAGGTCACTTGCCCATACAACATTCGGACACAACAAAGAAACCACCACCACAGTATACAAACAATACATACGTTCAGTGATGAATAATGCAAGCCCTGCTTGGGCTTCTAACCTCACCAAAACACACCACAACACTCTACAGACCATACAGAACAAGGCCCTGAAAATAATCACAGGCTCCACAGACCACCTACATCAAGAAACCAAAGTCCTCAAGGAAAAGGATCACCTAGACATGAGAGGCACCCAGTTTCTTGCTGCAGCCTCCACAAACCCACAATATCCACTACAGTACATGGCAGCACTTCCACCCACACCAAGGAACATCAAAACAACACCCAGCACACGATACCATACACAAATACTGTTATCTCTCCCCCTTCGCCCACCTCAGACCAGCTTCCAGAAGCATATCCACACTCAGATCACTCGCCGCTCCATTCAGTCACTTCATGACAACACACAGCTGCATGCACGGCCTCCTGACATCCACTCTTCTGAATCTTACCTTCCTCGTGAGGACATGGTCCACCTGGCCAGGCTGAGATGTGGGCACCATCCAACCCTCTTAAACTACCAGAAGAGGCTGGATGACTCCGTCGCTGATGCCTGTCCAGGATGCAACACAGCACCCCATACTATTAAGCACATTATGGAAGACTGCATTGCACACAATCACCTACGCCAACAACACAACATACACTCTTTGAGAGCTCTGTGGGAAAGCCCGGTCTCGGCCATGGCCTTCCTAAGGGACTCGGGGCTGTTCGGCCAGACTGCCTAGGGAACAACTACTGCTACTACTACTACTACAAGTCGCCTCCATGTCACCTTGTCCTCTGCCATTTCACTGCCCTGCTTCCAACTCACACTCCGCTCTCTCATACTGCACCTCCACTCCATTCCTCCATCTCATCCTTGGCCTCCCCCTCCCTCTCCCCCCCTCCACCTCACTCACATACACTCTCCTCGTCAGTCTCTCACTCTCCATCCTTTCCACATGGTCAATGGTATTATTTGCTCACATACACCAGCGCCTCTTGTGCTGTATACCAAGCCGCGTGGCATCAAATACACTCCACCCCACTGACTGCTGTTCTGACATTGTTTTACCTGAGGTGTTCTGTTCTAAAAGGTGCCTTGGGGTCTCAGTAGGTGATTTTATTTATTTATTTATTTATTTATTTATTTTGAGGGGGGATGAGAAAGGAGGATGACAGCTGGGTGTGGGGAGTGAGAGCTGTGATTGTTTGGGGTAGGGTTGCAAGAACCTGTCTATATATCTATTGCCAGACGCCTTAATCCCGTCAGGGGTGGCCACAAACAAATCGCCTCCATGTCGCCCTGTGCCCCGCCATTTCACTGCCCTGCTCCCAGCTCACACCCCCCTCTCTCATATACTGTACCTCTCCACTCCATCGCTCCATCTCATCCTTGGCCTCCCCCTCCCTCTTCCCCCCTCCACCTCACTCACATATACTCTCCTCGTCAGTCTCTCACTCTCCAGCCTCTCCACATGGCCAAGAGGCAGACTGCACAAGCCCTGGTACCAGATCCTACAGTGTGAGTGGCTAGAGGCTGCTGGGGCTGGAGTAATGTGGAGGGCGGCCATTAGGTGACCCATGGCCACGTGTGTATGTTGCCTTTATAAACGGTACACAGCCTGTACTGCCACTAAGGTTAGTCTAACTCAGGCCCCTACACTTTAAAGGCAGTGGCCACGTGTGTATGTTGCCTTTATAAACGGTACACAGCCTGTAATGCCACTAAGGTTAGTCTAGCCTCAGGCCCCTACACTTTAAAGGCAGTGGCCACGTGTGTATGTTGCCTTTATAAACGGTACACAGCCTGTACTGCCACTAAGGTTAGTCTAGCCTCAGGCCCCTACACTTTAAAGGCAGTGGCCACGTGTGTATGTTGCCTTTATAAACGGTACACAGCCTGTAATGCCACTAAGGGAAGTAGGCGGCTTAGCTGCCCTTAAATATACTGAATTAGGTTAGTCTAGCCTCAGGCCCCTACACTTTAAAGGCAGTGAAGTAGGTGTGCTTTGACCATTTATTTTGACATTCAGGTTACCAGTTGAATTAGGTCACAGTGGGTCTAGTGGGGTCAGGTCAGGTCCATATACATACATTTATAACCATTCAGGCCACTTTAGTTCATGGTGGAGGTGGTGGTCTAGTGGTTAGAGGAGAGGCCTACCGTTTTAAAGAATGCGCGTTCGATTCCATGCAAGGGAACGAAAGTCTGCTGATCTGAGTCTCTAAAAAAGATGACTGAGCGAGCTGCACCACCCACTGAAATGTCTTAACACCCCTGCTAATATCATCACAGTCCTGAGTGAGACTTGTGGACGGTGGGTATTAGTGGCCAAGTGGTGACGTGAAGGACTTGGGATGTAGAACTGCTGGGCCTCGGGGATATGGCTGTCAAATCAATGGCCTCTTCCGTAGCAACTTGTTTGGCACATTACACCTTATCATTCTCTTGTATGTTACTTATATTAATGCAGACACAGCTTGCAGCATTATCAGAAAGGAAGAGGATAATGAAAATTAATGTAATATGCAGAACAAATCGCTAATAAAGAGGTGCTACGAAGGAGGTGGGGGAGGGGTGTATTATGTGCGCTTGTTCATGTAACCCCTTTCCATGGCTCAAAAATTCCAAAGTAAACGCAGACGCAATAATAATAATAATAATAATAATAATAATAATAATAAAGGCCTACAGTGCTCCTTTCGCTTTTAATTGGCCAAAAATTGCCATCTTCTTATCCTGAATGCTGCGTTGTAGCAAAAGACGAATGCTGGTCGCTGGGCTATGGTGTTAGTAATGAAGAGGTAGCCTATAGATGTCGAGTAGTAGCATTATCCTTTTCTGCCGCTGAGGTACGTGATTATAGTTGTAAAAGGAAAGGTTTGGGTCGAGGACTTGTAATTCAAGAGTCAATGCAGCCACCAAATAACCTAGACTCACTAAAAATGCAATAAAACATCTACAGCGAACTATTAGACAACTCATCAAGACACACATATAGTTTACAGGACGTTACACTGCATCGCGGTATCTGTCACAGTACATTATATTCGTCTAAGGGAAACAAAAGAAAATTGTACTGTGATTTCTCCTCTGAGTCTCTAAAAAGGTAACATTTAGTACTGCTGAGGTTTTAACTAATTTTAGGGAGAGAATTTGAAACTAGAAAGGAGTGCCAGATGTGGGAACTTTGTTCGTAGTTATTGATTTCGGCTTCATCTTATCGTCAGCAAACCCAAAATATCCGGCAAGAGGGTAGCATTCATGCAAATAATGTAGCATATAAATCTTTTACACAGCTAACTCAATCATAAGTGCAGCGATACTAGCATATAAACCAGCAAATTGATCAAAACCACGATACCAGTTTGAACTTCGCGGGCATCACATCCGAGACGCAGGCAAGGTTCCAAAATTTTAAATGTTTTGAGCGGTGCACGTGCATACAATTGTTTGTTTATCTTTCAGTTTGAACGCAACCAAGCCAAAAAATATAAAAATCGAAATCATCAACGAAACAAAATTATTCTAATATTTTTAAAACGTTAAAACGCTGTGAAGGCATATTATATCCCGGAAATGGTTAAAGATCTTTTATGAATACTTCCGAGGTTGGTGTTGCGAGTGTATCCGACGCCATGTTTCAGGGGAGCATGTTGAAGTGATGTGGTGAGTATCCTAACTTGATTCCAGTTTACAGTTAATTTACTTGTATTATTGTGCTTGTGAACATTTGATATGGCAATGGAGATAACGCAGAGGTGGGCATTTCAAGTGTATCGGTGTTTTGTGATCATAAAGGGCGACAAGTCAGCAAACGCTCAAGAAAGCCTGCTTCTTGAGCATCCTGGTCCACTTCCATAATTTTACCACTAGCATCTGACTTACGTGCATAAATCTGCTTGTTAATATTAAATAAGGTAATGGAGGTTGTTAGGGTATAGGTATGTGATGGAGATATATGTGTTTTGAGACGGAGGTGTAAAAGAACAGACGCCGAAGAAGGCCAGCGTATCCTGCTCTGATTCGTTTTTCGGCAGCTTTCATCTAATTTACTTACATAATTCTACTCACTAATGTTAGATAGAGATTATTAGGGTGTACGTGTGTGAGGGAAGGTGGGTGTATTGAGGTATTTGGCATTCTTGTGAGAGCAGACGTCGAAGATGGCTGGCGTAGTAAGTATCCTGCTCTGCCTCCATATTTTCTTTACTAACAACAATTTCCCCACTTAATTCTGCTTACTGTTGTTATGTAAGGTAATGGAGATAAATAAGTGTTAGTTTGGTGGGAGAATATTGTTGTTTGCAGATATTTAAAGGATGTTTTTTTTTTTTTTTTTCGTGTCCTTGCCGAAATTTTGTGAACTTTCTGCCCCGACATTTTCGTGATGTTCCTATGTTATGCATTTCCGTCGATTTTTTTTTTTTTTTTATGATGTGGGTTTTGGGGGTATTTTTTGGAGAGGATTCCGTGTATAATCACGCCAGTACCACTATTAATGTATACGTTGCTCAATCCCTATCCCATGACAGCAGGATGTGGCACTGCAGAGAGGTAACTTCATCCTGCAGTCCACCGGGTTCACGTCTAGATGAGCAGGGAGTCACAGTAACACTTTTACTGCTGTCTGCTGACGATTTTATCTTTGTGGAGAGGATGGAGAACGAGAGACTAACGAGGAGTGTATGAATGAGGTGGAGAGGGAGGGGGAGGCCGAGGATGAGATGGAAGGATGGAATGGGGAGGTACATGAGAGAGGGGTGTGTGAGCTGGGAGCAGGGCAGTGAAATGGCAGGGGACAGGGCGACATGGAGGCGATTTGTTTGTGGCTACCCCTTACGGGATTAAGGCGTCTTGCAACAGGTAGATAGACGTTTAGATCAACCTGGAGTCACACTAACACTTTACTACTGCCACCTGCTGACGATTATAACTTTATTTTTCACCTTATTTAGCCAAGACGGGTTTTGGAAGTGGAAGGGTTAGACACAGCCTGCATGCAGCCCCACACTACCATGGAGTCTCCTAAGCGGAATAACATCGGTTACTGATACAAAGAATAAAGCTGGAATTTGTACTCTAACTTGGACCAGACTCTTGGCCTTTGAAGCTTATTTCACAGCTCAGTGGCAGAAAAAGACAATACTGCGGCTCCACATCATAGCCATAGCACTTCTTCGTGACTAACATCGTATTCTAATGCTAATCTTTTTACAACTACGGCCTAACATTCTTTCCATAGCACTTCTTCATGACTAGCATTGTATTCTAATGCTAATCTTTTTACAACTACGGCCTAACATTCTTTCCATAGCACTTCTTCATGACTAGCATCGTATTCTAATGCTAATCTCTACAGCTGTGGCCCAACAACATCCATTCCATAGCACTTCTTCATGACTAGCACTGTATTCCGATGTTAATCTCTATAACCCTCAGTACACGATGAAGAGATAGCAATTTTAGGGCAAGTTAAAGTGGAAACAGTATAATCCTGAGCTTAGATTAAAGAAACATAACAATGATTAAAAAAAAAAAAAAAAAACAGTCTGTTGATGTATTTTCTTAGACGATATTATATTTCATTCTTGTCGCCTCGAGACGGTTTTGTGTAGATTTGGGAGAAATATTGTGATAGGTTAATGGAGACCTACTACTACTACTACTACTACTGCTGCTGCTGCTGCTGCCGCTGCTGCATTCCTCATACTACTACTAAAAAAAAAAAAATCGAACTTAAGGTGGTAATAGGGGCTGATGCTGTGATCTGAAAGGCGATAAAAGGAATTGTGGGTTTAAAGCTGGATACTTCCGTAATGGTATTCACCTAACATCTTGTAATTATATTAGCCAAATTGCTTTCAGTACTGCTGGGTTGGGGCAGATATTGCATAGGACATATAGGCAACGTGACTGTGTACTCTAATATTTCATTAAAGTTGTGAGAATAGTGTGGTGCATTTATAACGCTGCTCTACTCCATCTGGCTAGTTCTTGTGTGTTGCAACGACGGCTGTGTTGTTAGTGTCTTGTATATCATGTACCATACCGGGAATTCATTTCCTGCTACCACTCACACACACACACACACACACACACACACACACACACACACACACACACACACACACACACACCATCAGAATGAGGTGTCCCCAAAACACGATAAAATATTGCCAGGTGAGTTTCTAGTACTATTTACAGTCCACCCAGTACAGTAAAACAATTTTGGCCCCACCTGGACCCTCTTCATGTAGGTAAGGGGTACAGGCTCCGAGTCATACAAGAAAAAAAAAAAAAGGTGTATTTTCTTTGATAATAACAAGAGTAATATTGGTCACTTTCTCCCCCCACCTGCAACTAATTGTTCCTTTCACTTGCAGGTACGATGTTACTTGTTACTAGTGCGTTACTTGGGTTACTTGCAAGATGGCAACATGAATACAGAGTCAGGCAGCGGTACGTGGCAGCCTAAGTTACAGAGAACCAGTGGCCCCAGTGTAGTGGCTTTCGAATTAAGGTGAGTCTTTAAGCCTTCTTAGTGCACTGACACCTTAATTTAGTCTGGCAGTATCCATGTGATTTTAGTCAGTAGGTCAACTCTGGAACTGTCTCCCTCCCTCTGTATTTCCTATATGAAAGGAGCGTTGTGATGTGGATGTGATAGGAAGCGTTAGGAGAAAGAGATTGAGGTGGTTTGGCCATGTGGAGAGCATGGAGAGACTAACGAGGAGAGTGTATGTGAGCGAGGTAGAGGGGGGGAGAGGGAGGGGGAGGCCGAGGATGAGATGGAGTGATGGAGTGAAGCACCGCCGGATTAAGGGGGGGGGCCCAAGGGGCCCAGGCCCTGGGCAACCCACCGAGAGGGGGCCTCCCACCAGAGCAACTTGTGTTCATTTCATTTCGTGTTTATGCATTACATATTACAGCAATGGATGAATAGTCCCCGTTCAGTATTTCCTAACTAAAAGTGTCCTATTTATATATTAGGATTTAGGTTACCAGTCTGTGGTGTATGCCACTGGGGGAGTTGGAAAGGGGGCCTCCCTTCCAAGCGGGCCCCGGGCCTCCCACATGCTTAATCCAGCCGTGGAGTGAAGAGGTACATGAGAGAGGGGTGTGAGCTGGGAGCAGGGCAGTGAATTGGCGGGGGACAGGGCGACATGGAGGCGACTTATTTGTGGCCACTCCTAACGGGATTAAGGAGTCTGGCAATAGATAGATAGATAGACCTACATGAAAATTAGTGTCTGAGTGTGGTGTGTTGTCAGTCCAGATCAGCGTCTTTGCCACTTCACTCCGATGATGTCTGAGTTTATCCTTTTCATCTCCAGGTCATTTTATTCAACTAAGACCGAAAAGAAAATTGAAGTGCCTGAGTGTTGTGTCTTGGTATGTTAAGCTGAGGTCTTTCTGAACCCTGTTGAGAATGGCAAGCACAGGACATAATTATAATCTTTTCTCTACTCTTTCTGTCTACATATAACTCTCCCATCCGTCTCTCAACTTTCTCCATGCCTCTGCTTGCAATCCACACACTATATGCTTTCTTCATTTGCGCCACAGCCTGTCTCACCTCTTCGTTCCACCCTGCTGTTCCTTGCACCCCCTTTCGTGTTCTCTTCACCCACACACAACCTCACATTTTTCATTTTGTTACTTCCATTAGCTTGGGAGACAGGATGTTCACCCCCGGAGCCGGGGGTTTTAAAGTTGGTGGTACATCCGCCTGAGGATAATGTGGGGCAAACTAGGTCTTTCATGAAACACTTTTATTCTTACAAAATAGTCAGACAAAATGCCTCTCCATGTTTGTATCAGTTTAAGTCCATCGACCCTTGTTAGACTACACCTGGCCATTACCAAGCTGAAGAGGGTTGGGAATCTTGGTCATGTTAGAACAAATATGGTATTGTACTGTAAAGTCACATGGATAGCACTCGAGCAGAATACACTAATTCCTTGTTATAGGTTGGCCTTATTTCTGTCTTTTTTGCTGTACACTTCTTGAATCCAGTGACATTGTCAGTGGTATGCTTGCCATCTGTACACCACTATGTAAATTAAGACAACATTAATCCCTTCAATCCAGTGCCATTGTCAGTGTTATTCTTGTCATCTGTACACCACTGTATACTTTAAGACAGCTGTAACCCCTTCAATCCAGTGCCATTGTCAGTGTTATTCTTGTCATCTGTACACCACTGTGTACATTATGACAGCTGTAACCCTTTCAGTACAGTGCCATTGTCAGTGTCATTCTTGCCATGTGTACACCACACTGTACTTTAAGACAGCTGTAACCCCTTCAGTACAGTGCCATTGTCAGTGTTATTCTTGCCATGTGTACACCACACTGTACTTTAAGACAGCTGTAACCCCTTCAGTACAGTGCCATTGTTAGTGTTATTCTCGCCATCTGTACACCACTGTGTACTTTAAGACAGCTCCCATTAGTCCAGTGATGTATTAATTATTTGTTCTTGGTATCTCTAGGCCACTTTATTCAGTTTAAAGACTACTCGTGAGCAGTTGTTGAGTAACTCAGGTCTGTCTGGTTGGGCAGACCTATCAATCGCAAACAAGCAGCTACCCCTGCAGGGCCGTGCCATGCAGTGAACCAATGTTTCCTTGCAGTGGACAGCACCTTGCCACTGCCAGGTGCGGGCAAGAGTATGGAGGTTGGCTTGCCAGACGGAATTTGCATCTGCATCCAGTAACAGGGACGCCATAGTAGGCTGTACATCATGCTGCTGTTTGGTGTTATGGTTACCACCCAGCGTTGTACGGCCATAGTAGGCTGCACATCATGCTGCTGTTTGGTGTTATGGTTACCACCCAGTGTTGTAAAGGGTTTCCTTGTTTTTTTTTTCTTTTAATGCAAGGAAGAAGGAACCAAAGGCCACAAGCCGCAAACTGTTCCCTCCAAGAGAAAAACAAGATACAAGGGAGAGCCAAATTCAAGAACCGATCATTTCGAGATGCCTGAACACACTGCGTTTGAAAGACTGGAGATCAAAGCTAGCAGGAAAACAGACAGAGGGAGACAGTTCCAGAGTTGACCTGTTGCATAAGTGAAGGACTGGGAGTAACGATTAACTCTTGCATTAGAGAGTTGGGCAGAGAAGGAATGAGAGTTTGGTGCTAGACGGGTGCTACGCGCCCATCGTAGAGGTGGAGGAATGCAAGCAGACAGTTCAGAGGAGCAGTGAACGTTGAAGTAGCGATAGAAAAGGTTACAGGGAACCAGTAGGCTTGTCACTCAGTGTAGAGCCACCTGAAGTGGAAAGAAGAGTGATAAAAAGCAACAGGAAGGATGGGAAAAACAGGAAGAGAAAAGGCCAGACACAAAAAGGGAATGACAGGTGAAGGAAGAGGTAGGCAGCACTACATCAAGTGCGTGCATGATAATGGGACAGACACAAATGGGGAATGATTAATGAAGGAAGAAGTAGGCAGCACTACATCAAGTGAGTGGATGATAGTGGCCAGCAGCCACCACTGCACCCGGGTATAGTAAAGGCGGTAAAGAAGGTTATACTGTAGGCAGCACTACATCAAGTGAGTGGATGGTAGTGAGCAGCAGCCACCACTGCACCCGGGTATAGTAAAGGCAGTAAAGAAGGTTATACTGTATCTAACCTCGCCAGTTTGAAGTCTGTCCTAAGCTGAATATAAACTTCCATAGGAGCAAGAATAATCTGAAGCATAGGTTTGGCCAGGTGGAGAGGATGGAGAATGAGAGACTGACTAGGAGTGTATGTGAGCGAGGACACCATGAATGAGATGGATGCATGAAATGAAGAAATATATGAGAGAAGGAGGTGTGAGTTGGAGGGAGGGGAGTAAAATCGCAGATGACAGAGCAAAGTGGAGGCGATTTGTCTGTGGCCACTCTTTATAGGATTGTCATGTGGCCATATATATAGATAGATTGACAGATAGATGTCACTGGACTGAAGGGGTTATATTTTCAATAATTTACAGACAAAAGGCTAATACAGTTCCATTTGTAACTATAAAGCTGATTTGCTACTTTGCTTTGGTGGTGGAGAGGGACGCCTTCATGTGGTGGCACTGATATATCTGGGCGGCTACACTGCATGGTTAAATAACACCCCCAGCTACTTCCCTTCCCCCCGAAAGGAGAATGGTGGACTTAGAAAAGCAACAGATGAACATGGCTATACTACAATATTACCACTACTACTACCACCACCACCACCACCACCACCACCACCACCACAACTAAGCACTGCCAAGTTTCCCCTGATTTAACTACATTCCCCTTTGCAGGGAAAAGTTCATTATTTATTTTCAACCTTTACCTGACAATGAGACCCTCCAGTAATTAGTCAACATCTATTTTAGTGATTATTCTCTCCCTTACTGTCTTCTCTCCAGTGTTTTGTTCCTTTGCTTATCATGTGTCTTGGCTGTGAATTAGTGCCATATGGTGTTTGACAGGCGCTGGGAATCCAGTATTCAGTTCAGTTCCACCTTATTCTATCTGTTGATATTTGTCCCCAGGTGGCATGGTGGCTGGCCGGAGTAGTTTGGTGCAGAATAGATGCGGAACGTGACTGGTGGAGAAGGCCAGATGGACGACTCGTTACCATGGCAACCACCTGATGCTTACGGTGAGCATTTTCTTTGTAATAGACTTTAATTTTTACTTTTGTTTTTTGGAAGCTGTATATATTGGACAGATTTATTATTATGTACTAGCGGTAAAATATATAGACCTTTGGATTTTGTCATATATATATGCTCTTGATAATACTGCCAAGGCATGATGGTTGGGTGGGCTACAGTGATGTAAGTGGTTGCCCCTGGGTTAGTTGTTGTTGTTAGATTTACCTCCCTTGGGAGGACCGGGTCAAATAAGGGCCCGCCAGAGCAGATCTGAATAATTAATGGGGCTCAAGGAGAGCTGCTGCTGGAGTGGATTGCTGTTGAATTGTGGGTTCAGTAGGAACAGTCGGAAGTATTCACTGCATTAGTTTCCGGAAGAGGTCGGGGGTTTTCTTCTTTAAGTTCCCGTAGGCAGTGTTGGCTACTTCTTCGGGGTCACTGTCGAAGTTCAGGAGAGGGTCGAAGCTTGCGTGCTGGGGAGACGAGAGTTGGTCGTTGGCTTCTGTCCATGGTGTCGTCTTGGAGTTCGTAGGCAGCAGGTCTTGGTGGGGAGGGAGGTGCCACTGGATGTTGGGAGATCAGAGGTTCGGGAGTAGACTTCCATCCCTCCCCAGCTGCTGGTGGAGGTGAGTGGATCTCAGCGGTGGTCGTATCTAGGTCCATAGTCGAAGTTGGGTCGTTAGGAGTGATAGCAGTCGCCCTGTTGAGAGGAGCGTCCAACTGCAGCCAGTTTTGTGGTGTCGTGTGGGGTGGAACTGGCTGCAGTGGCCGGGGCCAGTGCTCCTGACGAGTGGTGGGACGGGCATTGAGGGTGAAAATTTTGGGGATGGCAAGGCGGGGCTGCCCATTCTCCTCAATGATTTGAGGGAGGAGAGTGCGCAGAGCCGCCCTGTCATCACCGCAGAAAGCCCTCGCCGTCGCGATGCACATCACAACGATGGTGTCCATCTCCCCAGAGCACCTAGGACCGTTGGACCGGTGTCTCCGGCCCATGGGACGTCACCGTGCATAGGCAGAGCCCTGCACAGCAGCACCCCCCGGCCCAGTGATATCCCTGGCCTCAGGACCCTTAGGAGACTGTGAGAGACTGAACTCCACCGTCTCATACTTGCCAAGAGAGTGCTGGAGGTGTCGTGTATTGGGTGCAACAATCGCTCGACTGTGCACGAAAACATCAGCACCAGTGTCCTGGCTCATGATGAAGCCGTACGCAGCCTTAACGTTGAACCAACACACGGTTCCCCTGATTTGGGCTCCCAGCTACTCGGATGTGCTGTCAGATGTCCCCCTCAGCGGGTCTTAGGCAGTAGCAGGTGTTCTGGCCATGAAGTCTATTGGTTCCGCTAGCCAAGTTTCACTAGCTCTGCAGTGATGCCCTACCCACGGCTGATGGGCCGGAACTGCCTGGGTTAGAGAGAGAGAATAGGAGAAACTGCAGCATGGTTAAGAGATATGATTTAGATAATGTTAGTGAGAGTTCCCACGAGTAAGAGAGAGTAGGAGAAACTGAAGTATGGTTACGAAATTTTATTGATGGAGAAGTGACGATGGCAGGCCCAGCTGTTGCCAACCAGTTCATAGTAAAATTGAGCCTGTTGTTGTTTATATATCATGTTGGTGTTGTCACTGTCCATACTCGTATATCTAATGTTTAAAGGTATATTTGGCAACAGAATACCGGATATTTCTACTGGCTCGATTTCTGTTTAAATACCATCATCATTATTATTACCGCCTCCATCACCGCCACCACCACCGCCACCACCACCGCCACCACCACCACCATCATTATCCTCCTCCTCCTCCTCCATCATCATCATCATTAAAATCATCATCATCATCCCCGACGCCTTGTTCCCCCTGGCTATTTGAATCTGGCATAAATGTTTGTGGATGCTCCCTCATCCTGTCGCTAAGTAGGATAGTTAGCATGATGGTTAGTAGTATAGTATAAGCTAATTTTCATACAGTTAATGTGTCGTGCAGTATTTATTATTATTATTATTATTAGTATTATTATATTTTTCAGTCACGCTCCGAATACTTAGTTGTGTTACATGTAATTCGAATGAGTCTCCTTGGTTACTAGTCAGATCAGTCCTTCACACCTTGTATACTAAGTCGTGGTTACGAAAGTTGATGAGCCTTAGTTATGAGGTAATGTGAATCTCCTTGGTTACTAGTCAAATCACCCCCCCCACCTGAATACAGTATTAGGTCATGGTTACATGAAATTCGATGAGCCTTAGTTATAAGGTAATGTGAATCTCCATGGTTACTAGTCAAATCAATCCCCCACCTGAATACAGTATTAGGTTGTGGTTATGTGAAATTCGATGAGCCTTAGTTATGGTTAATGTGAATCTCCTTGGTTACTAGTCAAATCAACCCACCAAACTGACTACACTTGGCTATCAACCCAGCTGAAATGGGATAGGGATCATTATCAGATAAGAATAAGCATCTTTCTGTCTGTCTATCTATCTATTGCCAGACGCCTTTTTCCCGTGAGGGGTGGCCACAAACAAGTCGCCTCCATGTCGCCCTGTCCCTCGCCATTGCATTGCCTTCCTCTCAGCTCAAACCCCACTCTCTCATATGCCACTCCACTCCATCCCTCCATCTCATCCTCGGCCTCCACCTCACTCACATACACTCTCCTCGTCAGTGTCTCGCTCTCCATCCTCTCCACATAGCCAGACTACCTCAGTGTGTTTCTCCTAACGCTTTCTATCACATCCACATCCACACCACAACGCTTCTTCACTTTCTCATTTGTCAGTCTGTCTCTCCATGTAACTGCACATGAAAACATACACTTACGTACACATACATACACTTATATACGCATACATACACTTATATACACGTGCATACACTTACACATACCCATCCACACCACAACGCACCTTCACTTTCTCATTTGTCAGTCTCTCCATGTAACTCCACATGAAAACATACACTTACATACACATACATAAACTTATATACGCATACATACACATCCACATTCACACCACAACGCTCCTTCACTTCCTCATTTGATAGTCTGTCTCTTCACGTAACCCCACATGCTCCTCTCAGATAACACATTTCCACTGCTCTCACTCTCCTTGTGTCCTTCCAACAATAAACAAACGTGGTGTGGGTAAAGGTGGTGTGGGTAAGGTGGTGTGGTTAAGGTGGTGTGGGTAAAGGTGGTGTGGATAAGGTGGTGTGGGTGGTAAAGATGGTGTGGGTGGTAAAGATGGTGTGGGTGGTAAAGGTGGTGTGGGTAAAGGTGGTGTGGGTAAATGTTTGATGTGTTGCTCAGTAGTACAGTACAGTGTCTCAGGTAACAGGCAAAGAGAAAGCTGCCCTAAATAATCACCGTGAAAGATGACTGTAGTTGGTGCACCTTAACTTGGTCCAAATTGCGTCCTTTTGCAGCTTTTTTCACGTAGCAGGTGGCTGAAAAAGTGTGTGTGTGTGTGTGTGACTACCATAATACAAAGATATAGAAGACATGGTGTAGTGCTTGTAGTGGACATCTACGTACATACGTCATACGTACATACATATATACATACACACACATACATACATCATACATATATACATATATATACTGTACATTCACACATACTGTGCATACATACACCTACGTTACATACTGTACATACATACATACATACAAATACATGCACACACAGAACATACATACATACACATATACATACATACATATATACAGTGCATACATACATACAGTACAAATACATGCACACACACTACATACATACACATACATATATACATACATACAAACACATACATACATATATACATACATACAAACACACACATACTGTACATGAACCCCTTCATGCACAGTCACGCGATTTGCGTGAGGTGTTATGCATGCAGAAAAAGCACAGTTGCTCGAATCGCGTCTCTAAGCACAGAAATATTCATCAGAAAAAAAGTTTTTGGCCAATTCATGTGATTTTTTGGTGCGTGATAGCGCTGCCAGTCCTCCCTCGAGGCAAGTCATTGGCAACGCTGCGTTGCTTTATCTACCTCAGCCCTCTCCCTCCAACCTCAGTGTTTGTCAAGCAGTCAGGCGGTGGGGTTTGACAGCTAGTGGTTCCCTTTAAATCTTCCATAATTCTCCCCCTCTCGCCCGAGGCAAAGGCCCTATTGACTCAGTGAGACAATACATTGTATGTGAACATATACTGACGTGATATTGTCGATGGAACATACATATATGTATTGAAAAGCAATTCTGGCCGTTAGCAATCGTTGGGCCTTGGAGCCAGAAGCATGGTCAGTGTAGCGGGGTTTCGCCACTCAGCCTCCCCGTAGGCCATATGGCGTGAGTGGAAATACATATATAAATGAAGCCAGGGCCTAAATATATATTGTGTGAAAGATACTGTGGATGGCTTGGTGAAATTATGGAGCCAGCAAGCGTTACGTACGGCATGAAACAGAGTGTTGTGAAGGGGCAAACCTGAAGTCGGGAGGGGAGAATTACTGGTGTTTTAGGGCTGGAATTATTGTGATTCTGATAGTGTAAATGCGTATGGAATTGTATGAAATATGCGTCAAACAAGCTGTGAGTTTCCGTGAACGAGTGTCGTGTGTGCCAAAAATAGCGTTGCCTCATACTCTCAGGGAGAAGCTGACTCACACACACACTAACACGCACACTCACACACACACACACACACACACACACACACACTAACATACACACTCACACACACTAACACACACACTCACACACACACTAACACTCACACTCACACACACACTAACACTCACACTCACACACACACACATACACTAACATACACACACACGCACACACTGCTCGCTGGTGCAGTGGTAACGTTCCCGCTTGCCAACTGGTGGACGGGAGTTTGCGCCTCGCTCAGGTTGCGACGTTTCACTGACGAAGTGGGTGGTTACTGTCCCCCTTGAGCAAGGGGACGGGTGTGTGCATGTGTGAAGGTCACAGCCTTGCCCTTAGATCGGACTATATGAGCTCTCAGCTCCCTTCCGGGAGGGTAAAAGCTGACCATCACGACCATCAGGTGATCCTGACCGACCTGGTGAATTACACACACACACACACACACACACACACATAACACACACACACACACACACACACACACTACATAACTCCTCATTTTCAAATCCCTGGTCTAACTGGATCAACACCCCTGGAGGAAGTGGGTTCTGCAAATTTTGTTGATATATATAATAATCTATTACCATTACCTCTCCAACTTTCAGACAATTAACCATTTTCTCCTACAGATTACACATATGAAAGAAAGTAAATCTCCACAGCAGTAACTATAGAAGAGTTATGTTTATGTGTAGTAGGTTATAACAATAGGAAAACATCCATGGAAGATGTAACAGTCTGTACAGATAGGGGGGAAAAAAAGTCGGTAGCATAGTCTTCAGGCAGGTGTGCAAGGAAAAAACAGTGTGTGTAAAAGTTGGTAGCGATCGGAAGAGTAACCTCACTTTGTCGGCCAATTACTCGAAAACTATTAGACTTATCGATTTCCTGTTACAACCATCATCAATACCACTAAATTCTACGTAAGATCAATACCAGAATGTAAGCTTTTGGTAGCGTTTTGGGGGGTAAAAGGCGAGGGAAATGTTTTTTTTCCTCGCGGTTATGTGACAAGCGCTCGGAGTAATAACATCATTTTGTCGGCCAATTACTCGAAAACTATTAGACATCGATTTTCTTTAACAACCATGATCTATACCACTAAATTCTACGTATGATCAATACCAAAATGTAAGCATTATGTTACGTTTTGTGCGAGAAAAGCGGTGGAAATGAGTCTCTTCGCGGCTGTTACCATTGATTAACGCTCATAGTAATACTCTCACTTTGTCGGCCAATTACTCGAAAGCTATTGGACGTATCGATTTCATGTTTGAACCATGATAAAGAGCAGTAAATTCTACGTATGTACAATACATAACTATGTAATATTTGTGATAAGAATTCGTTGTTACGTAGGCGGGAACATTGCGTACGCCGTGCGCGCATCACGAAAATCAATCACGGATGGAGTGCCTAGTACTTTCTTTCGATTTACTCAAGATCCATGAGGCGTATGGGGTTCTTCTTGGAGATGGGGAAAGCTGGTGAATTTGGGCATATTACTATGTAATAAAAACATAAGGTGTCTGGGAAAATTTAGCCTTGAGAGGTCCGTGAATTTTTTCCGAAAATGGCTTTCAGTTTTTGGCTATTTTCTCGAAAAGTATACATCGTATCACAACCGGATTTGTTTCGTTAGAAAGCTGATGAAATTCTCTATAAAAACGTATTAGATCATTTTCCTATATGATGGAAAACATTCAAACGGCGATGTTGGGAAATGAAAACGGTTCACTCTACCATGCTTCCAGGGCTAATACTTTTTTTTTTGTGTGTGTGTTTTCCTGTGTTTTGGTCCTGTTTATCAGATAGAACAAACATCGCTGCCTACCTTGAGAAAGGTTTGATGGGAATAAATGGATTTTTGGGTGGCGAAAATAAGGCAAGAATGTGTTTCATTCGCCGAAATTTGCTGCGCGCGCGCTCCCGGGCCGGGCGGCTGCATGGAAAAAAATCGTGCGCCAGAAACTTACTGAAACTTATCGTGCGCGAGAGGTTACTTACACACACATACATTGTACATACATACATACACACATACATCGCACATTCATACATACATACAGATACATCGTACGTACATACATACTGTACATTAATACATACATACATACACACATACATATATACATGATTCAGCAGCAATGCAATCAGTTTCTCTCCTGCGTCAATACTGTTCTGTTCATAGTACTCTGAGATGGGTTGGCCTGGTGCACAGAATAACACATTGCCTATAGTTCTTTCACCTTAACGTGGCCCAAATTGTCGTCGTTGTACAGCTTATTTCACACAGCTGATTGGCAGAAAAAGACAATGCTGTGGCTGTACTCATAGCACTTCTTCGTGACTAGCTTCCTGACATTGTTTCACCTTAACTTAGCCCAGGTGTTGGTTATCTTGTAGCTTATTTCACATAGCTCAGTGGCAGAAAAAGACTGCTGTGGCCCTACATCCCTTTCGTAGGACTTCTTCGTGACTAGCATCATACTCTAGTGGGGAACTATAATTATTACAGCCTGGCATTCATGGTGGAGAGACGGCATTTTTAGGTGCTACCTGTGTTCCCTTCAGCCATTCCATAGCACTTATTCGTGACAGGCATCATATACTAGTGTTAATCTCTGGCTACTAGTCACAATTCAGAGTAGAGTGATGGCAGTTTTTGGCCAAGTTAGTGTAGAAGGAGTATAGCATCACTGACATCATTCCTCTCAAAGACGGTAATTTTAGTCGTTGCTATAATTTAGTTTCACATTTTGTTTCATACACTCACTTCCAAACTCATTAACTAGGCCTAATATGCAGAGTAAATCGCTAAGCAAGATGTATTGGGAATTCTCAAGTGTCAGTTGCAATAAGACCGGGAGTCTGCGTTGCCATGGAGATATTTGCTTTCCCGTCAACTTCATCTCTCCTTCCTGGCTAACGAGAGAGAGAGAGAGAGAGAGAGAGAGAGAGAGAGAGAGGAGCGACGTTCCATCCTCACTCCGCGGTGACCGGCATAAAAATGGCGATATTTCACTAACTTCACCTGCCAGCTGTGTGTTTTTGGTACAGGCGGGTGTGTATATGGTTATTACAACACTGGATCACTTATGTATCGCCTGTGTACCTGAACAACATTATTTAGGCCAAAAATAATATTCTTTCAGTATTGCCAATATAAGGAGGAAACGTACCATCCCAGTTACACTCTTAAGACAAATAAAAACAGCTTTACTTTTTAGTTTGTAATAAAGTGATGGTTTGTATGGTGTTAATATTACAAGTGACTATATTTCCTATGCTATATCTCCTTTATTTTCTTATTATATCTTCGTGGTAAAAGCCACACCTGGTCAACAGGTAATGCAGTGCTGATGTGGGAACTGTTGTGAGTCAGTCTGTGCTGGAAAAGGTTCAAGGTTTGGGTTGAACAGCTTCCTTCACGTCAGGTAATGTGTGTTTAAGCTGCATTTATCATTGATGCGGCTGTCTGGCTGAACCCAAGTGAACACATGCCATGTAACAACATTAATTGAACCATCAATTGGGTAAATTAAACCCCAGTATTTAAGAAAATGCTGGAGCACTGGCAGGTTCGAAGCATAGTTGGTGTGAAGTGGTTGGTGTGATGGATGAAAGGAGGGTGTAGTGCAGAAAGGGAAAATAGGAGAGGATAGGCCAAGACTAATGCTGTGTGAGAACAGAACATTTGTTAGGGTAGGACAAGACAGGCCAGATGTCAGGCTAAGTTTTACTGTACAAAATATACCAGGTAAAGTGATTGGAAAGGCTCAGGTCAACTTATACCTGCTGTTTCTGTTCTTGGTATCCAAACCTGACAGTCTTTACTACAGCACCACCAAGCAATGCAACTTACTGTTTTAATGGTAATATTATTTTAGCTGCGTTGATTTATTTCTGTGCTATTACTGTTAATTATGTATGCAGGAAGGAGGCAGTTTATTGGATAGTTATGTAGTGTGATTAAAACAGAAAACCTATCTACCATCTGCCCGTCTCCCGGTGACGACTCAAGGTGCCTGGAACCACGGTCTGACTCTCTTCTTCTTCATTTCTGCAACATTCGTGGCCTTTCCTCTAACTTTCGCTCTGTTGAGCACCACCTCTCCTCCATTAAACCTCACCTTCTTTTTCTAACGGAGTCTCAGCTGTCTGAGGCAACTGACAACAAACCCTTTTCTGTATCCTCCTACTTTCTCTATACTCATTTCAAAGCCAAAGGTGGCTGTTGTGTATATATACGCAACGACTTATCTTGCTCTCGTGTTCCTGAACTGGATTCTTCTGAATTCTCCACACTCTGGCTTCGGCTTTCCTGTCATTCTCTGACTAAATATATCTGTGCTGTTTACTTATCCCCTAATTCTACTGACTATCCAAAATTCTTCGACTATCTTACTTCTACGATGGAACACATTCTATCCATTTCTCCTTTCTCTGAAATCTCCATTCTTGGAGATTTCAATGTTCACCACCACCTTTGGCTCTCCTCTCCTTTCACGGATCCACCTGGTGAACAAGCCTACATCTTTTCTATCCTTAATGACCTAGAGCAGCTTGTACAGCACCCTACCCGTATCCCTGACCGCCTTGGAGAGAGCTCCAACATACTTGACCTCTTCCTCACAACTAATCCTTCTGCTTACTCTGTTAATCTTTTCTCTCCGTTGGGCTCCTCCGATCACAACCTTATTACCTTAACCTGTCTTATCGCTCCGGTACGGTCTGTGGACCCTCCAGGGAAACGTCGTCTGTGGCATTTTGGAGCCGCGGACTGGGAGGCCCTCAGGCAGTACTTCTTTGATTTTCCCTGGAATGAGTATTGCTTCCATGGCCGTGAGCCATCTGAGTGTGCCTTGCGCATAACGGAGGTTATTCTCTCGGGCATGGAAGCATACATTCCTTTCTCATATCCTTTGACTAATGCAAGAAAGCCTTGGTTTAATCACGCTTGTTCTAATGCTGTCCGCAACAAGGAGAGGGCCTACAAAAGGTACCGGAGCCAACCCACCCCTGAATCACATCATCTTTACGTTTCTGCCCGGAATCGTGCTAAGTCTGTTCTTCGCTCTACTAAAAATAATTTCATCCATACTAAATGCTCTCAACTCTCCGACTCGAATTCTTCCCGCTCCTTCTGGCATCTTGCCAAAAATCTTTCTAACAACTTTACCTCATCATCCTTCCCTCCTCTTTTCTACTCTGATGGTTCTGTAGCTATTTCTTCTACTGATAAAGCAGCTCTCTTCGCACAGACTTTCTCCTCCAATTCTACCTTAGACGATTCCAGTGCTGTTCCTCCATCACTTCCCCCCCTCTGACTTCCTCATGGCTAACATTAAAATTTCTTCAGTTGATGTATTTTCTGCCATCACTGGCCTCAGTACTAACAAGGCATATGGGCCTGATGGGGTCCCTCCTGTTGTTCTCAAGAACTGTGCTTCTGTGCTTACACCCTGCCTAGGCAAACTCTTTCGCCTTTGTCTGTCACCTTGTACCTTTCCTTCTTGCTGGAAGTTTGCTCTCATTCAGCCAGTCCCAAAGAAGGGTGACCAGTCCCAACCTTCCAACTATCGTCCAATTGCTTTAACGTCCTGTATTTCAAAAGTTTTCGAGTCAATTCTTAATAGAAAAATTTTAAGGCATCTTTCCTATCACAACCTTCTTTCCGATCGTCAGTATGGGTTCCGTCAGGGACGCTCCACTGGCGATCTTCTCACCTACCTTTCAGACTCTTGGTCATCCTCCTTTCGGGACTTTGGCGAAAGCTTTGCCATTGCACTTGACATCTCAAAGGCTTTCGATCGAGTCTGGCATAAATCTTTGATTTCCAAACTGCCCTCCTACAGTTTCTGTCCTTCTATCTGTGCCTTCATCGCTAGCTTCCTTTCTGGTCGTTCTATAGCCGCTGTTGTAGACGGCCATCGTTCTTCTCCTAGATCTATCAACAGTGGTGTTCCTCAGGGCTCTGTCCTATCACCAACTCTCTTCCTTTTATTCATCAATGATCTTCTAAGCTGTTCATCTAACCCTATCCACTCATACGCTGATGACTCCAACCTTCACCATTCCATTCGGTTCCCGCAACGCCCATCTCAACAGTTACTTCAACAAGCAAGGGATGAGGCTGTGGCACACCTAATGTCTGATGTGGCTCGTATCTCTGACTGGGGTAAAAATAATATGGTTGTCTTTAATGCGTCTAAGACTCAGTTCTTACACCTATCAACCCGACAAAATCTTCCACACGTATACCCACTAATGTTTAATAATATTCAGCTTAATCCTGCATCTTCCTTGAACATGCTTGGGGTTTCATTTACTCGGGACTTATCTTGGAAAGATCATATTACATCTCTTGTAAAATCTGCTTCCGAGAGATTGGGTGTGCTAAGCCGACTCCGTTCTTTCTTTACCCCTGCGCAATTGTTGACTCTATACAGGGGTTTTATCCGTCCCTGTGTGGAGTACAACTCTCATGTGTGGGGAGGCTCCCCACATACAGCTCTTCTCAATAGGGTGGAGTCAAAGGCTTTTCGTCTCATTAACTCTCCTCCTCTTACTGACTCCCTTCAACCTCTGTCTCTTCGCCGCACTGTTGCATCTTTATCTCTTTTCTATCGCTACTTTAATGGTCACTGCTCCTCTGAACTGTCTGCTTGCATTCCTCCACCTCTACGACGGGCGCGTAGCACCCGTCTGGCAGCAAACTCTCATCCTTTTTCTGTCCAACTCTCTAATGCAAGAGTTAACCGTTACTCCCAGTCTTTCATTTATGCAACAGGTCAGCTCTGGAACTGTCTCCCTCTGTCTGTATTTCCTGCTGCCTATGATCTCCAGTTTTTCAAACGCAGTGTGTCCAGGCATCTCAAAATGATCGGATCTTGAATTTGGCTCTATATTGTATTTTGTTTTTCTCTTGGAGGGAACTGTTACTGCGGGCTCATGGCCTTTGGTTCCTTCTTCCTCGCATAAAAAAAAAAAAAAAAAAAAAAACTAACAGCACATTAGGCAAACCCGCTGATTTAGTTCAGCCAAAACCTGTGCTGTATTTATAAACTGTTCTAAACATAAACTGTGTATATAACTGCCTGTATAGACGCTTAGCATCACTCAGGCAACTAACAAACACTTTACAAACTAATTAGTCAATATTACAGTGACAATATGACAAACAAACCACCTGTCATACTAGATAACTTATGGCGTTGAGTTTATGCTGTAGATTAGTTAGGATCCTTTATAAATGCCAGCCTGACGCTCTCACAACACCCACGGGCCATAGTTATAAATCATCCCAGGCCTTAGTGCCTCTCTCTCTCTCTCTCTCTCTCTCTCTCTCTCTCTCTCTCTCTCTCTCTCCTACCAGCAAGGAGAGGTGGTCTCCATGGTAACGCAGACTCACTGTCTTATTCCAACTATTGTTTCGTAACAACTCAACCTTGGCGATTTATTCTGCTCATTACACCTCAGTATCCCTGTTTATGTTATTGATGAAAATGTTGTTGTTAGTGATGTGAAGGATGAATATTAAGGTGTAATATGCAAAATAAATTGCTAAGGAGTAGGTGTTGCGGAGTCTCCTGTGTTCCCTATAGAATTCGCTCCTGTCACATCAAGCTGAGTAAAATCGTCTGGAGGTGGCAGGAATAATAATAATAATAAAATATATATACTCTTTCTACTCAAACTTGGCCTAGAATTGCCATCTCTCCTCCTTGAGTGCTGAGTTGTAACAGTAGATTAACACTAGACCATGATACTAGTCACGAAGAAGTGCTGTGGCCAGGATGTAGAGCCATAGTATTGCCCTCTGCCAGCGAGAACCGTGAACTAAACTAAAAGGCAAATAATACTAGTCACGAGGAAGTGCTGTGGCAGGATGTAAAAGGCCAATAATCCTGGCCAAGTACGAGTCCAAACAGCAGTGAATGTGTTAGGTAGCATTGTGTGTGTCTTGTAGAAGCCTCAGTGTTCAACCCGTGCAACGAGATATTCCCATGTCATATGTGTCCTTCTTGCTGCTTGTACACTATTGTTTAAGTTTATGAGAGATTTGGCATTGGAGGAGTTATATACAGCCTTCATTAACCACACTTGGCACTGGAGGGGTTATCCCCTTCACCACCAGAGGGTTGACCTGTGTGGAATAAAATTGTATGCTGGTAGTAAGAATTAAACGTCATGGCGTGGAAGGGTTTACATTAGGCCAGGTGCACACACACTCTCGTGCTGATGGAAGGGTTTACTTTAGGCCAGGTGCACACACACTCTCGTGCTGATGGAAGGATTTACATTAGGCCAGGTGCACACACACTCTCGTGCTGATGGAAGGGTTTACATTAGGCCAGTTGCACACACACTCTCGTGCTGATGGAAGGGTTTACATTAGGCCAGTTGCACACACACTCTCGTGCTGATGGAAGGGTTTACATTAGGCCAGTTGCACACACACTCTCGTGCTGATGGAAGGGTTTACATTAGGCCAGTTGCACACACACACTCTCGTGCTGATGGAAGGGTTTACATTAGGCCAGTTGCACGCACACACTCGTGCTGATGGAAGGGTTTACATTAGGCCAGTTGCACACACACTCTTGTGCTGATGGAAGGGTTTACATTAGGCCAGGTGCACACACACTCTCGTGCTGATGGAAAGGTTTACATTAGGCCAGGTGCACACACACTCTCGTGCTGATACCCTTTCAGTGGCAGATACTTGGCTATGTGGCCTGATTATGTGTCCGGCTCAGGGAAGATGGACGCCCCTGCCCTGCATAGTCCCGGGTCACCCTTGGGCAAGGTGTAGCACCCGTTAGCCCACCAAAAAGGTAGTAGGTGGTTGGTTACCATCGTCCCGGGAAGTACTACCATGGCAGTGACGTGGTAGCTGGCCTTGCATAACACTCCCAGGCGGGGAACTCAACCACATTTACCAAGAAGTCAAAGTCGGGGCTGACACAACTACTCATACATATCTCCTATACACAGCTCATCCTCTTGGGGGCTATGCCTCCTCTATTTGACCTGCACCCCGCCATGTGGAAGCACCG